>NC_077227.1:52753699-53053699 GCF_027887165.1 Monodelphis domestica
GAGCCCACTGGCTGCTGAGGATTTCTGTGTGACCACATTCCAAATAAAATAGAAATGATGCCAAAAGATCACAGGCTCTGTCTGACCAGGCAATTGAGAGCTGACCTTCCCTGATCTCTATCTGCTCTTCAGCACTGGCCTTGGGTAAGTCCCTGTGGACACCAGCCAAGCAGGCAAAGACTTCCCCTTGCTCAAAGGCAAGAATGTGGTCTTGCTGAGTCCTGTAGGCTCAGAGAATTGGAGAAAGTGCTTGGGCGCCAAATCTCATGAATGCCTCATCCAAAAGAAATTGTTTTAATATTTAAAAGAATCTTGTAGGCAGCTAGCTGGCTCAGTGGATACAGCAACAGCCCCTGAATTCAGGAGGTCCTGATTTCAAATCTGGCCTTGGACATGTCCTTCCCAGCTGGGTGACCCTGGGCAAGTCACTTAACCCCCATTGCCTAGCCCTTCCTGCTCTTCTGCCTTGGAACCAATACAATTCTAAGACCAAAGGAAAGAGTTAAAAAAATATTATGAATGAGCTAAGTCTTGGATCTAGGATCTTAGAGATGATCTAGAACTTTTCCTTCATTTTCTATATGAATTCCCTCTCTCCTCTTGCTGCTAGTACCTTCACCCAATGAGCTAGTCCTTATGTGTACATGGGAAGTATAGGTGTCTGTGCCTCATCATGAAGCAAGTCTCTTGAAGGTTGGGACTGTCATTTTTGTCTTTGTATTCTCAGCTTCTGGAGTAGAGCCTGGCACTCAGTAGAGATGCGTAATGAGTGCCCTGGGTCAATGGCTTGACCTAGAAGGAAACTGAGCGCCCAAGGGGTTGTTAACCTGCCTACGGCCACAGGAGAGACCCATGACTCCAACCCAGATCTCAGTCAACAACTGTTCCCTCACAGCCTTCCTTTCTGGTCCCCTGTCCCTCTCCAGGTCATTGTCTATGTGGAAGATGTCAATGATGAGGTGCCAGTGTTCACCCAGCAGCAATACAGCCGCCTGGGACTACGGGAGACTGCGGGCATCGGGACGTCGGTCATTGTTGTCCGGGCGACAGACAGGGACACAGGTGAGTCTTCCCTTTTATACCCTCCCACCCCAACCAAGTTGAAATCCAGCCCATGTACATTCATTCATTGAGGGGGATGCATCATGAAATTTAATGGGGATAAATGTAAAGTCCATTTGGGTTCAAAAAGAAAACTTCCAAGAAATATTGTTTGAAGAACAACTGTGAATGTCTGCCTCCAGAGAAAGAACTGATAGAAACACATGCAGTACAGTTTATCTGTCTATCGAGATATATAGATATATATATATATATATATATCAGCATATATATATCAGCATATATATATGCCTTCTATAGGGAGGGAGATACATGGGAAATTTAATGTAACAAAGAAAAAAATAAACAAATTTAAACTGAAAAAAATCTTAGAGGAAACACCTACGTAGCTAGGCTATAATTCACATGGAAAAGATTTTAGTGAACTGAAATCACAATACAAGCCAAATTTGTGACCTGGGAGCCCCCCCCCAATAATGTGACCTTGGGGGATAATACTAATACTAAGACTAATAAATAATGATGGTGATAATAGCTAGTGTTTATATAGTACTAGAAAGCTGTTTTACAAATATTTTTCTCATTTGATCCTCACAACAACCCTGGGAGGCAGGTGCTTTATCTGTACTATTTTACAGAAGCAGAAAATAAGGCTAATAAAATTTAAGTGGCTTGCGCAGGGTCCTGCAAATAAGAAGTGTCTGAGGCCACATTTGAATACAGTGCCTCAACCTTAATACTAATGGTTTAAAAGGTTAGCTAATAGAGGAAAGGAGCACTTACTTCCCTGGGAGGTAAAATTCTACAGATACTATTTTCCACTATTTTCAAGGTGAGGAAACTGAAGGTAAGCAGTTATATAGGTAGGATCTGAACACAGTTCCTGACTCCAGTTCTAGCCTTTTTATTCACTGCACCATATTTCTAAGGGTCATTGCCTTCTCCAAATAATCATTTATTTACCTAGAAAGCAGTCATACTTCAGGTCCCCTAGTAGATCTAGAAGTTTACAATCGGCATTAATTTTAGGAAAGGAGAAAAGATCACATTACTGAAAACTTCAATTTGAGAATATACACAAAGATTTGGTTTTTCTACTATTCCTGAAAAATCACCTATTCGGCTCCTGCTCAAATACTTTCTTGCTCGAAACTCCACTTAGTTGTATAAATCTCAGCTTTTGCAGGGGTTAACGGCATGATTGACAGAGGCATGTACATCATAGGTCAACTTAGAACCAACAGTCCAGCAGTGTAGGGTCTCTCCCTTGGGATTCCCCATATTTCATACCAATTTCCAGACTACAGAGGTTGGGGTGCTGCCTCTCCATGAGCCCCAGATTAGGTCCAGAGTAGGTTGTTGGGAAAAGGAAGGATTATCTTGTAAATGAGATGTACCAACCTCTGCCCCTTCTTCCAGGGGATGGTGGGCTGGTGATCTACCGCATCTTGTCGGGCTCGGAGGGGAAGTTTGAGATTGATGAGAGCACGGGTCTCATCATCACCATTGACTATCTGGACTACGAGACCAAGACAAGCTACCTGATGAATGTGTCAGCCACCGACCAGGCGCCCCCTTTCAACCAGGGCTTCTGCAGCGTCTATATCACTCTCCTCAATGAGCTGGATGAGGCTGTGCAGTTCTCGAATGCTTCCTATGAGGCTGCCATCATGGAGAACCTGCCCTGGGGCTCTGAGGTGGTGAGGGTACAAGCATTCTCCATTGACAACATCAACCCGATAGTCTACAGATTTGACCCTTACACCAGCCCCCAGGCCCGGGCCCTCTTCAAAATCGATTCAGTCACCGTAAGTTAGAAGGCATGGCGAGGATGGGGTGTGGGGGAGTGATCAGCAAATTAACTGCCTACTTGCTCCCTTTGTCCATTCACCATCTGGATCCTTCCTCTCTCCAACAGGGTGTGATCACTGTCAAGGGCCTGGTGGACAGGGAAAAAGGAGATTTCTATACCCTGACAGTTGTGGCAGACGATGGAGGACCCAAAATTGATTCTACTGTGGTAAGTCAATATTTCACTAAAAGTAATACAGGGGGGAGCAGCTAGTTGGCTACACTTCATAGCTGTATGACCCTGGGCAAGTCACTTAACCCCCATTGCCTAGTCCTTACCAATCTTCTGCTTTGGAACCAATATTTAGTATTGATTCTAAGACAGAAGACAAGGGTTTACGTTTTTTAAAAAAAGAATAATGAAAGGGGCTCACCTGATTGACAGCTTATAGCCTAGAGAGCTTTGACAGACCATGGGAGTAGGACCAAGTCTAAAAAGGGATAAAAAGGATATGGTTTGAGAGGATTCTCAGAGCAGTTCCAGCTTTCACTCCTACTCAGCCGCCATTTTGGCTCCATCCCCAATGAAAGGGAGATGGGAATGAAAGAAATATAAGAGGATAAGAGATATGAGGATAAAGATATAAGATAAAAGGGAATGAGTATTAGCTCAGATTGGAAGAATGGGGCAAGGAGTAGCTTCCAGAACTGATTCTGGGCTATCAATGGTCTAGAGTAGCCTTGAGCCTCCCATAATTGCCCTCTTCTTCCCAGAATCTTGCCATCATGGCCCCAAGCTATAGCTTGGGGCACACTCTTTCTCAGGTCCTACCTGGATCAGATTCCCCAAATTCATACTCTGGATACTAAAACCCAGGCAGAGGAGAGTAAGGATGATCTAAGACAACTGGGGCATCCTCCCCATGATACGTTGTTATCAAGCCAGACTCCCTGAGTTCTCCTACCAGATCTTCCTCCCATTGCTCAGCTGAGGGCCAACTAGAAGCACCACCTGAATCAGTAACCATTATATTTTTCTCTACTTCTTTCCTGCTGTCGCTTCTGCAGAAGGTGAGTCGACATGCTCTGAGTTTGGTTTTTTTTCCTTTCTGTCTTTTGGTCTATGGACACTGTCTGTTCTGAGCCTTGCATGAGATTTAGCTGTGAGCCTTTAGCTGATCCTCCTTCCCACCAGAGGACAATTCTAAGTAGAGTTCAGCAGCTCTGCACTCCCTTCTCTACATGGATGTTCTCTGTTCTAGTTCTTTCTGCTCTGAACAAAACTCTCCTAATCAGGTCAACCAGAATTCATCGTGCTTCTCTTGGGTGTCTGGGCCTGCCATACATCCCATAGAAGAAAGATGTTGGCCCCAAACATTTAGATACGGCCAACACACAAAATAGGAAGCCACCCTTAAGGAGAGTTCTTGGCCAAGTGCTAGATTCATTCGTATATTCTGAGGAGATCTCAGAGAAAGGGAGATCACTTTAGGATGTAATAGTTGGGGGCAGCTAAGTGGTTCACTAGCTAGAGAGCCACAACTGGAGACAGGAATTCCTGGGTTCAAATCGGGCCTCAGACACTTCCTAGTTGTGTGACCCAGGATGAATTATTTAGCACCATTTGCCCAGCCCTTTACCACTCTTGTGCCTTGGAACTGATAATATCAATCCAAAGGCAGAAGGTAAGGGTTTAAAAGGCAAACTAGGGGGAAGCTGGGTAGCTCCATGGATTGAGAGCCAGGCCTAGAAATGAGAAGTCCTGGGTTCAAATCTGGCCTCAGACATTTCCCAGCTGTGTGACCCTGGGCAAGTCACTTGACCCCCATTGCCTAGCCCTTACCACTCTTCTGCCTTGGAACCAATACACAGTATTGATTCCAAGACAGAATATAAAGGTTTATTTTTTTTAAAGCCAAACTAACAAAAAAAAAATAACAATCAGAGGAGATTTCTTTGGAATTGTAATACTTGAGAAACAAGCTGGTACCCAGGAAATGTTCTGGCTTTGGATCCAAAGGGCCTGAGCTTAAATCCCAGGTCAGCCAGTGGAATTCTCCGCAAAGATCCCCCCTTACCATCAGGACCTCTCTGAGGCTCAGTTCCCTCATCCAAAACAAGGAGGTCATGCTAAATGGCCTCTAAGGTTTCTTCCAGCTCTAAATCTATGATCCTTTGACTTGAACTTGGTTTTGAAGAAAGGGAATAACTTGGATTAAGGACATTCCAAAAAGGAGAGAGAAGGGGTAGTCCTAACAAAAGATGCAATGGTTGACTAGATGGATATGAGTACTGTGGAGGAGGAGGAGAAGGAAGAAGAGGAGGAGAGGTCGGAGAGAAAGAACTATCATTTATATAGTGCTTTAAAATTTGCAAAGCAATTTACAACTATTACTTCATTTGATTCTTACCACCATTCTGAGTTAAGTGCTATTATTACCCACATTTTTAAATGATATTTATAAAACACTTAGCAAAGTTACTGGCATACCGTAGGCACTATATAAATGTTAGCTATTATTTTTACATATGGAGAAAGTGAGGCTGAGAGGAGTTAAATTAATTATTCAGGTTCAAACAGCTAGTGAGTGTCTGACGTGGGATTCAAACTCAGGTCTTCCTAACTCTAAACCTGGGGTTTTATTTACTATCTGTCTAGGAGAATCAGTGGGTCCCAATTTTCCATTTTCCATATGTGGCTCATCTGCCATATGGGTCACATCCAGAAATGTTCCATTCCAGGCAAAATTTCCCCATCCAACCAGTGTGGGCTTTGGCAGCTTCCTCCCACCACTCCCCTCCCCCTCCCTGGTCAGTTGATGTATGCTCAGGATGGATAAGCTCATTTTAATATTGGCCTAAGAGAGTCACTGGAAAGGAAAATTTGCTGTGGGAGAAATAACATATCGTGCATTTCAAAAGCCAGACATAACTATCTTTAGGCTATTTGCATCACTGCTTCCATCAAGAAAATTGAGAATCATCTGCTTCTGGTAGCCCGGTAGAGGTTCCAATGGGCTCTGTGAGGGGATAGGTTGGCTTTTAGCAGCTGTCGGGCCATTTGGTCTGTGACACACTAAAGAAACTGGTCCCTTGAGGCACCCTTTCCTGAGGGTTTTCTCCTTCCTCATAGAATCATAGATTTAGAGCCGGAATGGACCTCTGGGGTCACCTTGTCCTCATTTTATACCTGAGGAATCCAGGACCCAGAGGGATTGAGTCCTCCCCAAGGTCACCATGACTCACTCATCTCCACTGGACCATCTCCCTGGGCTGCTACAAACTGGCTCCCTGCTATTCCCACCAGAATTGTTCAACTTCTAGGACTCTCAGGCTCCCCCCAGATTCTCCTGACCTCCCCAGAGGTTACTCTCCCTATTACTTCACATTTTACATACTCCCCTTACTTCACCTTAGTTTTCTGAGACAGAGATCGGCACACATCCTCAATATGCCCCAAACTGAAAGATCTGTGTGCCTAAACCTGCCCCTTCTCCCAGCTTCCCTGTTTCTGATGATGGCATTACCCTCCTTGCAGTCACCAGGAAGGCTGAGTATCCTGGATGTTTCCCCTCCCACAATCCCCACATCCAATCAGTTGCCCAGTTTTAATTTCAACTCTGTAACATCTATTACATCTTTCCCCTTCTCTATACTCATATGGTCACCACCATCCTGCAGGCATTTCTCAACTTTCACCTGCATTATTATAATAGCTTCCATCATGGTCTCTACCTCTACTCTCTCTCTTCTCCATCCTATCCTCCAATAGCTTCCATCATGGTCTCTACCTCTACTCTCTCTCTTCTCCATCCTATCCTTCAATAGCTTCCATCATGGTCTCTACCTTTACTCTCTCCCTTCTCCATCCTATCCTCCAATAGCTTCCATCATGGTCTCTACCTCTACTCTCTCTCTTCTCCATCCTATCCTCCAATAGCTTCCATCATGGTCTCTACCTCTACTCTCTCTCTTCTCCATCCTATCCTCCAATAGCTTCCATCATGGTCTCTACCTTTACTCTCTCTCTTCTCCATCCTATCCTCCAATAGCTTCCATCATGGTCTCTACCTCTACTCTCTCTCTTCTCCATCCTATCCTTCAATAGCTTCCATCATGGTCTCTACCTTTACTCTCTCCCTTCTCCATCCTATCCTCCAATAGCTTCCATCATGGTCTCTACCTCTACTCTCTCTCTTCTCCATCCTATCCTCCAATAGCTTCCATCATGGTCTCTACCTCTACTCTCTCTCTTCTCCATCCTATCCTCCAATAGCTTCCATCATGGTCTCTACCTTTACTCTCTCTCTTCTCCATCCTATCCTCCAATAGCTTCCATCATGGTCTCTACCTCTACTCTCTCTCTTCTCCATCCTATCCTTCAATAGCTTCCATCATGGTCTCTACCTTTACTCTCTCCCTTCTCCATCCTATCCTCCAATAGCCTCCTTCATGGTCTCTACCTCTAACTTCTCCCTTCTCCATCCCATTCCCCACACTCTGTCTCTCTTTCTTTGTCTCTCTGTCTCTGCCAATATCACCTTTCTAAATTACAGTCTTCACTCTAGTGTCACTCAAGTCCTCAAAAATCTTCAGTAGCTCCCTATTGTTTTAAGAATAAAATATAAACCCTTCAGAATCCTTGTATTGAAGGCCCTCCAAGATCTAGTTCCAACTTACCTTTCCAACTTTATTTCTCATTAGTTCCCTGAAAGTATATTATATTCAAGGCAAACTAGAACATAGCTACTTCCCAAATTAAAGTGTGATCTCCTTTCCCCCCTGCATTTATTCCCTCATCTCTTTGCCTTTTAGAATACTTCTCTCTCTTCAAGGGTCAGCTCAGGCACCAATGTTCTCCACACAGCCTTTGCTGATCTCCTTCCCCCAAGAGTATTCTTTTCTCCCCTACCTCTTCCTAGAAGTGATAAGGAGCCACTGGAATTTACTGAGCAAGGGGATGACATGGTCAAACCTGTACTTTAGGAAAACCCCTTTGATCGCTGAATGGCAGATGGACTACAGTGGCCAGAAGCTTGGGGCAGAGAGACCAGGCAGCAGGCTACTGCTGTAGTCCAGTGGTTAAGTGAGGACAAGTCACTCAGTCCCAATTGCCTTAGCCCCAACCACACTTCTGCCTCAGAACTGAAACTCAGCATTGATTCTAAGACAAGAGGAGAGAGAGGGAGACAAAGAGACAGAGAAAGAGGGACAGAGACACCGGCAAGGAGAGAGAAGAAGGGATGGAGGGAGGGAGGAGGGGGAGAGGAAGAGGGAGAGAGACAGAGAGAGGCAGAGGCATTAGATGTGGAATCAAGAGAGCCTTGGTATCTCTGGAAAGAGCAGTTTAAGCTGAATTATGAGGTTGGAAGGCAGACTGAGAGATGAGAAGAAAGCAACAAGAAGAAAGAACAAAGTAAGAGGCAACCCCAGTAGAAAACCTTCTCAAGGACTTTAACCACAAAGGGAAGGAGAGACAAGAGACAATAGCTACTGAGGAAGGGTGGATCCCGTGAGGGTTTTTTAAGGTTTTGGAGACCAGGGTAGGTTTGTAGGCAGAAGGGAAATAGCCAAGACTGGGACAGGTTGAAGATACGTGAGAGAGTAGGGATGACAGAGGGAGCTATCTGCTGGAGAAGATGGGTTAGAATGGGACCACTTACTGCATGTAGAAGGGTTGGCCTTTATAAGAAGGTAATGTGAGACAGAGGTGGAGGAGAGAATAGCAGAATGCATCTGGATGAGGATGGAAGAAAAGAGAGCTCCCAGCAATCTGTTAGTAAAATATGAAGGACGGTTCTCATCTGAGAGGGTAGGGGAAGAGGAGCTTAAAGGGTTTAGAAGACCTACTTTGGAGAGTGGGATAGTTAGCAAATGATCAAATATTATACTCAGGGAAATTGGATCATTACCCATTTTCAGCTCAATGTAAAGGGGAACCCAGACCAAGGAAGATCTCGCTTCAGGCATCATTTGCCAAGAGAAGATACTTTATCCAGTACCTTCCTATTTTAACTAATTTTCTCAAGGACTAAGCTCCTTCAGCGTAAGCTCCTTCAGAACAGGGACCGCTTTATTTTTGTCTTTGTAGATTTGTAAGTGCTGGAAATAACAAGGTACTTAATAAAAGTTTGTTGATTGCCTGCTAAAAAAACCTGCAAGCATTGTAAGAGCCAGTTAGTCCACACTAGTTATTATGATTGGGTAACCAAGCCAGATCTTTTTCTTAAAGACTCCAGGACAAAGTGATGCAGAGTCTCCCATGGTTGCCAGTGCCAGAGCATACATTCTCTCATGTCCTGCCTAAGCCTCTAGTCTCCTGCTTCTTATAAAGTAACAATACATTAACAAACATGCCCCTGCCTCTTTTTTTACCTAGTCACCAGCTTTCTTTCCAGAAAGCACAGACCATCCCCTGACCCTCTGGCAGAACCTCAGTCAAAAGTGCTGGCCCAAATACACTGACTCTTTTTTCCTTCCACCCCCAAACTCTCTCCAGCATGTGGGGAGAGTGTGGGCAAGGGGCCTTTTAAAGGTGACACAGTTTCCTCTGCCAAGTCACAGATCAAGAACCTAAACCACAACTTAACTATACCTTTCTCCCCTTCCCAGAAGCCTCTTCTTCCCCCTCCCTTGTCCCTGAGATGTAGGGCCAGAGTGGATAGAGTCAGATGTAAGGGTTTGTCAGCCCTGAGCATCTTCCTGCCACAAGATGTTGAAAAGGAGGAACAGGGCACCCCTATCCCTGTGACATTGCAGCTCAATGACTCAACCACATTCCAGGGCTCCCCTTTCTCCAATTCTCCACTCTTCTCATCCCTACATCATTTGACTTCCCCACTCAAGGACCTGGTTCTCCTCACTAGCATCAACCTGCCTCATCCTTCCTAACATCTCAGCTTCTTCTCCATGGCCAACGTCAAAGGACCCCAGTCTTGGCCTCGCTCTCTATAGCTTTGGCCACTAGATGATCATGGAAATGAGCATGAATAAAACAGATCCTGAAATAAATATAACCCACTTTTGTCCCATCCTCAGAGGCATAACCAAAGGAGCGTTGGGGAACCAGAATTCCTCCTGCTAGTGGATCAAACTACCCAAAATTCCCTGTGTCCCAATCGTCTTCTCCTTATTCTGAAGTAGTTAGAGTTCCCAGGTGCTGTGACATTGATCAGAAAATTAAATGGAATAGTTTGAAAATCCTTTCATTAGAGTGAAAAAAGGAATTGAGATGTTTAAGCCTCAGTTTCTTTCTCATCTGTAAAATTATCTCTAAGGATTATTCCAGCTCTTAAATACTATTGCTAGTTGCGGGGTGGGGAGTATAAGTAAGTAGAAGGGTTTGGTCATGAAGAAATGAAATAACTTATCCAGATAGGAATGATGGGGATGTGGTTTATGCACTTCTAGGAAGATATCTAGACATACATACACACTCTCACTCACTGTCTGTCTCTCTGACTATCTCTATCTCTATCTGTCTCTCCCTCTTTATGACTCTCTGTCTCTCTCTCCCTCCCTCCCTCTCCCCGAGTGCTGAGCCTTCAGCATCAGATAAAGCCAAAGACATCCAAGATACTTAGACAGAACACAGTCCTCGAGTCCTCTCTTTAAGAGCCCCCTCTAAGAGGAGGGGAGGGGAAAGGGGTGTAGAAAGGATGGGAAGGTGGCTGGTGGAGATGTTTGGGATCGTTCATTTTTCTTCTACCACCGAAGGGCTGGGATCATGGAGAATGAAGTCAGAGGGAAGGGAAAGAATTGCAAATGAACAGAAAAAGCCATTTCTGATGAATTATAGACAATTCAAGTGCTCACATAATCTGTAAGACATCATGTAAACCCCACAGCACGTGGAACAGGGAAAGAAGCTAGAAGCTAAATGCTTAGAGATCATGGGTCACTCTCTCTCTCTCTCTGTGCCCCACCGCCAGTCTTTAGGGACTAGTCCTCATCATATTACAAAGCCATGTAAAATGGGAGGCAGCCAGGGCAAGGAATTCCCTAGATGTGAATATGGTGCTCCCATGAGGACCCCTTTCAGCATATTGATGAACTCTGGGTTCTAGGCTTTTCACAAGAAGGCCAGAGCTGTTGACTCAGAATGAACGTGTTCATTTGCATGTGCTTGCATGTTCCTTGCATGGCATCATTAAGTTATGTCAGTAAGCATGGAAACCCTCTGCTCCTTTCCCGGGGCCCCAGGTCCCTCAGCCCACACCCCAGCCCCTAATCGGCAAAAACAAACCTGGGCCCATTCTGTACAAATGGGGTAGAGCCCAGCTGGAGGACCAGCTCCCCTGCTCCATCCAGGCCATGCCCATCTTGACCATCTTCCAGGGCATAATGCCAGCCCTGCCTGGCAGAGTTTTTCCCACCTTCCTCCCCAAGCTGGACCTGGATTTTGATCCCCATCCATCAGGAGGTCCTTGCTGTGCTTCTGTGGTGTGTGGAGCTGGAACAACATGGCCTCTGGTGGCCCCCCTTGGGGCCTCTGACCACATTCTCCCACCCTTCCCAGGTCTATATCACGGTGTTGGACGAGAATGACAACAGCCCCCAATTTGACCCTACCTCGGACTCGGCTGTCAATGTGCCTGAGGACTACGCCGTGGGGCGCCGGGTAGCCGTGGTCACTGCTCGGGATGCTGACATTGGCAGCAATGGGCAGGTAGGGGGTGCACCATCCCTCCCAGCTTCCCTCCCCAGTGGGAAGAACAACATGGAGGACTCAGCCAGGGGCTATTTCATTGTTCTCAAACACAGTCCACTCAAATCTAGCCTTGAGCTAAAGACAGAGCAGACCAGACAGAAGTCTTCCTTCAAGTTCTTAGAGTTGGGTCAAGTTAAAAACAGAACCTAAGGGCTGGCCTCAGCTGGGTTTAGAGACAGACGAGGGCAGAGATGGAGTCCAGACTTGGGGGACCTAGGCACAAGCCAACTCCCTCTCGGGGTCTGCTCCATGACTATGCCACCATTCTTGAGTTGTCAATCACACAAGCTCCAGATCATGGAAAATGTGTTGACATCTACTAGTTGTATATCATGAGAGACACATGCTTACCCACAGCCCCATTGCTCCCAAGTCATACGAGAAAACTCAAGCAAACATTGAACCAGTGCGTGCCCAGGACCTTGCTGGGCACTGTAGGTATTCTTTCTGTCTAGATTTGTGTTTTCATCATTTGGGGGAGCTCCCAGTCCAGAACCTACCTATGCCACTGAAGATCCTCAACTCGACAATAACTTAGGATCTCAGAGAGTAGCCAGAACCCCGAGACCTTGACTGGCTTACTCCAGGTCACACAGTGTCAGAGGCAGGTCTTAAACTCAAGTCTTTCTGACCATGATCCACTATTCATTAAGTCCCTGCCCTCAAGGAGCCTACATTCCTGGTAAGAATGTTTGCACACAACACTAGACAACCCCCAAGCACCAGATCCAACACCCAATAGCAGCCCAATCCAGAGTTAGAGGACTTATTTATAGAAGAGCCAACTGAAACACACCAAACCAGAAGAGTAGCACCCGCCTTTTGGAGTGGTGCTACCTAATAATCGTCCCTCATCAAACTTTCTTGGCTAGTGAGTACTAGAAAATGGTTCATGATTCTCCAAAGAATATGCCTAGACAAGGACTAAATGCTTGGATCATATTGCTTCAGGACCATAGAGTAAGAGCAGAGCTGTGACTACTACTGGCGTGTGCTTGAACTATTGGCTCAAGAGAGTTGATTGTTAAATTTATTGTATGAGCATTTATACCTCAAAAATCAGCAAATAGAGACAAGTTAGCATTCACGTTATTGTCCCGTTAATCATCTAGACTTGGGTGATGGAGTAAATGTTTGTAATGCAGATTAAATTAAAAGTGTGTGGTGTAGACATTTATTTTTTTCATAGAACTGGTCCTCAAATATTTACCATCCCCTTCCCCCTGTCTCCTATATTCTCTCACTCCTTCCACCTTCCCAGATCTCCTTCTCAATATCACCTCTTCTTCCCCTGACAGGTCTCTTTCTATTTGGCCTCAGGAAACATTGGTGGGGCCTTTGAAATTCTCACCTCCAATGACTCCGTAGGTGAAGTGTTTGTGGCCAGGCCGCTGGACAGAGAAGAACTGGATCACTATATTCTCAAGGTAAGTAGACCTCCCCCATCTCACCTGGAATGAGCTAGAACCCTGAGAGCTCTGACTCAGAGCAGCAGAGCTCATTGCCTTGGAGAGCTTTGGGGATGGCAACATGCTCTGTTCCATGATGGCTCCGTGAATCTGGAGTCAAATCGAGGTCAGTGTCTCAGCTTGGCCATTTCATTGCTGTGTAACCTTCGGTATGCGACTTAACCCCTCTAAAACTCTATTCTTTATCTACAAAATGCAAGAGTTGGACCAGATGGCCTCTGAGCTTCCTTTTGCTCTAAATCTATGATCTTATAGTCTACTCTATCTTCTAATTTGGCTTTGTTCCCATTGGTCACTATATCTGGGTCAGTATGGACTGCACAAGACAGAAAATAAATAGATGAGCCAGTGAAGGTCAGCAGCTCATCTGTAAGTTGGTGCCCCAGTGCATTTCCAGAAGGATCTAGGGGTTCAATGACTTACCCATGGTCACACAGTCAGTATGGGACAGAATAAAGTCTTTGATTTGGACTAGTAGTCATTATGGTCCCATTGGAGAAGAACAAGAATGGCTGGATAGAGAAGTCTTGTATTCAGAGCAAGAAATGACTATGGTTTCTACCATACAGGGCCTGTCTTGAAAGCCAAAAGTAGTTTGGGGAGGTAGGAGGAACTTGACAACAGTCCTGCCTCATTCCTAATTCACTGCATGCCTCAGTTTCCTCATCTGAAAACTGAGGGAAATTGTACCTACTCTACTTACAGGGATATTGTAAGAATCAGAGGGAGTGGGGGCAGCTAGGTGGTTCAGTGGATTTAGAGCCAGGAGGTCCTGGCTTCAAATCTCAGATGCTTGCTAGCCATATGACCCTGGGTAAGTCACTTAACCCCCATTGCCTGGCCCTTACTGCTCTTCTGCCTTGGAACTAATACCAGTATTGATTATATTAATATTAACATATTAATAATTACTATGTATATTAATATACAGTATTGATTCTAAGATGGAAGGTCAGGACTTAAAAAAAAGAATTAAATGGGATGAGGGCAGCTATGTGGCTCAGTGGATAGAGAGCCAAACTTGGAGATAGGAGGAAATCCCAGATTCAATCAGATTTGAATCCAGGACTTCCTATCTCCAAGTCTGGCTCTTACGCTTAACTGTGTGACCCTGGACAAGCCACTTAGCCCCATTGCCTAGTCCTTACTGCTCTTCTGCCTTAGACTTAGACTTAATATCAATTCTAAAACAGGAAGTAAGGGTTTAAAAAATAATTATCGAGTGGGATGAAGTCTAGGAAAACTAATTAACTTTTTCTGGTTGTTTTTTCTTTGTAACAAGAGACTATTTGTCAGGGGAAGAAATTGAATCAGGAAAAAGCAGATTAGGAAATAATGGTGATATAAGAATCATAAAGACTTTTTTTAGCCCTTACCTTCCTTCTTAGAATCAATACTCTGTCTTGGTTCCAAGGCAGAAGGGGAAAAAAAGGAAAAAAAAAGAAGAGTGATAATAGCTAGGCAACTGGGGTTAAGTGACTTGTCCAGGATCACACAACTAGGAAGTATCTAAGGCCAGATTTTAACCCAGGATGTCCCATCTGTAGGCCTGGCCCTCTATCTACTGAGCTACCCAGCTGCCCCCCTTAAAGACTCTTTAAATCACAATAGCATTTTTAAAAAGAAAGAAAGAGACCTAGAATCCATAATCTGAGAAACTCGCTTGTGTTTCAGAGGAGTACAGTGACTTGCTTGTGGGCACTGTATAGCTTATAAATGTCAAAGGCAGGTTTTGAACTCAGGTCTTTCTGCCATCAAGGCCAGCACACTCTCCACTATGCCATATAACTTCTCTTAAAGTTAAGTAAGTTAACTTATATAACAAGTTAACTCTTATCGTTAAGTATAATTAAGTTAAGTGCAAAGGCAAATCCCATTGTCATTACTGCTATCTTGTAGCTCTGGGGTGGGGGTGGGGGGGGCAGCAGAGAGGGCTGTCCAGGTCAGAGCCAAGAAGGAATATCCTGCGTCTCCTGGGCATCGGCTACCGTGCCTCAGAGGTCACACACAAAAAGACCTTTCAGAAGCTCTGAGTCTGAAGACCAGCTAGGGTAAGGCTAGAAGACAGGAACCAGAGGCAGGGTCTTTGGCAGAGGGTCAAGGCTGGGAACTGGAATTTAGGAGCCAGACCAGGGGAGGGAGAGAGAGCGAGTGTAATCCAGGGCAGCGAGGACCAGAGTCCAAAGACAGAAGCACACATCCAGAAAAGAGTCACAGCCATAAGGCGGGTTGAAAGGTAGACAGGTATAACCCAACATGATGCTCCGTCTCCCTTTACCAGTCCAATACCAGCCAGATGTGAGTCAGCAGCTTCCAAGCCTCCCTCTTGGCAGCCAGTCTTTGTCATTGTTAGTCTCCAAAGCCAGAACCAGTTCCTCCTCCTGTGATCCCACTTACTATCCTTTTCTGATTTCTTCTCTCCCTCCCTCTAGATTGTGGCAATTGATGGCGGCTCCCCTCCCAGAAAAAAGGACCATATCTTACGGATCACCATTCTGGATGTCAACGATAACCCTCCCATCATCGAGAGCCCGTTTGGGTACAACGTCAGTGTGAATGAGGTGAGCTCAACCTGCCAATTCCAACCACATTGCCGCCCTGTGTGGTCAAGAAAGGCTCTTGCTTTCATCCCACAGCTATTTACTCCGATCCCCTGAGTGCCTACACGAGTCCGTTTAATCCTTCACTCAGTCAACAAATATTTGCTGAATCTCAGCCATGTCCTAAATGTCCCCAATGGCATTCATGTATTCATTCAGGTTCACCAATCAATGAATCGATCAGTAACATCACATTCAGCATTAAATCACAATCAGCCATTAGTCAGTTTATTAAGCAATGCCCAGGCACTGTGCTAGGGTCTAGAGACATGAGTCTGTGTCATGAGAACTGGGTGTCACTGTCAGGGGTGCCGCCATCTTTCCAGTCCCCCCGATTCGCAACCTGGATGTCCCCCTCAGTGCCTTACCCCCATTCGCCCCACACATCCAGTTATCTCCACGACATCTCCCCCATGCACACATCCCGTGTCATAACCACTCACACAGCCACCACCCCAGTTCAGGCTCTTGTTGCCTCGCTCACCTCGTGGACTCTGACAGTGGCTTCCTCTTGGGTCTTCCTGTGTCTCCTTATTCTGGTCCGTGCTCCACGCCCCAGCAAACGTGATTTTCTTCAAATGCAAGTTTGGTGATGTCACTGCCTGCTGTACTCATCCAGTCCTAGTGGCTCACTCTTGCTCCTGGGGTCAGAGAGAAACTCCTCTGCTTGGCATTTGAAGCTCTTCCCCTGTGGCCACTACTTTGGCATTTTTGCTTAACAAAAACTGGGGGATCCATCTGTGAGGGAGAGAATAAAGGTGTTTCCCCCCAGAAAAAACTGTGACATAAAGGCAAAAGCATTCAAGTGAATTGTTAAAGAAGAAAGCTCTTCATAACCTTTGAAGTCTTTCTTACGCTTTACTCTCTTCTTTATACAACAGCTGAATTAGCTTACTCGCTGTCCTGCCCACAAGGATGGAAAACTCTAGATCTCCTATCTCCTATCTCCATGCCTTTGCTCTGGCCATGCCTTGTGACTGCCCTATCCTCATCTCTGCCCTATCTACTCTGTTTTCCTTCCAAATTCAGCTTAAGTCCTGTCTTCTTCATGAAGATTTCCCTCATTCTCTCCCATCTTTTAAGGAACCCTCTCCCCAAACGATGTTGTACTCCTGTCCCATATATACACATTCCTGTGTGTCCCTCCAAAGACTATAAACTCCTTAAGGGCAGGGAGTAGTTCATGACTGTCCTTGCATCCCTGACACTGAGCACAGCTCCTGGCACATGGGAGATATTGAATAACTGCTTGGTGATTAATTGATTGACAATTCCTACACATGAAAGAATAAATAGTAACATGAGGCATTATAGAATAAGTACCAAATGAGGCGTATAGAGGAGTGGGTCCCAAATGGTAGGATATATTAAGAGAAGATTGTCCTAAATGTCAGGCAGTTTCTCTCCAAATCATACTAGAATTGCAAATCTTCCCAAAATAGTAGGAATCTTGAATATAGAGTACCTTTCCCTCTTTTTTTTTAATTTGGGGGGTGGTATCTTATTTTATTTTATCTCTTTTAATAAACATTTTATTGATATTCTTTTTTAATGTCACTTCCCAGTGATTGTCTCCCTCATCACTACTAACAGAACCAATTGGAAAGCCACAGAGCTTAGAGAAACAGGCCGACACATTGGCCATATCTGAAAATGTATGCCTCATTCCACTCCTATGGCTCACCACGACCTTTCTGCCAAGAGCAGGAAACAGCTTTCCCTGTTGGTCTTCCATAGTCATAAATGGTCCTTTCGTGGATCAGAGTTCTAAAATTTTTCAGGGTTGTTTTCCCATATGGTGATGGAGTCATCACTTTCTTGGTCCTACTTTACTTTGCTCTGCATCCGTTTTATATGTCTTCCCAAGTTTCCCTGAATTCTTTATACTCAGGTTTCTTTCTGGTACAAAAGTATTCTATTACACATTCATATACCACAATTTGTTTGGCCAGGCTACCTTTCCTTTTCTTCCCTCCTGTCAATTCCCAAGGACTGGGAAAGAGATCCCTACTCCAGAGAAGAGATAGGCATAGCCTTGTAGGCACTATGCAAAGAAATGGCTTTCTCATACAATCCCGAGAAAAATCTCCACCTGGCATATTGTTGGGTCCCATGCTAGACTAGCCCCATCTCTTCGAGTAACTGAGCAATGAGAAGGGAGAGATATCCCATAGAGTCACACTGTAATGAAATCATATAACTCTCAATAGCAGGTCCTCAACCTTGACTAGAGCGCCATTGTACTGATGCCACAATCCTGGATCTAGACTAGTCTCTTTCTCCCCATCCCTCTCTTCCTCAGAACGTGGGTGGAGGCACTGCTGTTGTCCAGGTGATAGCCACAGACAGGGACATTGGGATCAACAGTGTCCTGTCCTACTACATCACCGAGGGAAATGAAGACATGACCTTCCGAATGGACCGGGTCACTGGAGAGATCTCCACCCGGCCATCACCACCAGATCGAGAACGCCAAAGCTTCTACCATTTGGTGGTCACCGTGGAGGATGAGGGCACTCCAACTCTCTCAGTAAGTGATGGGGTTACAGACTGGGGTGGTTGAAAGGAAGAAGTGATGAGGCTTTGTGGCTTTGGGGAGTGAGCCTTCTCTAGAAGAAATGATGAGAGCACCAAGGGCAGAGCTCTGGTGAGTAGAAACTCTATGCTCTCATATGGGTGCATCGACTCCTATTTCTTAGACTTTCCTTCAGTAAACATTTGTTAAGTGTGTCCTGCTGAGTGCAAGGGATGCTGCTGAATCGTGAAACATTGGCTTGTTTCTCTTGGTCCCAGGAGTGTCTCTGGAAAGGGTTCCATCCTTCATCTCACCAGTGATTTGATGGTTCCAACATATACTTGGATTTCTCACCCAAGTCAATCCTAAAGGAATTTGGGGCTCAGAAAAGGATCATGGGATCCAAATATAGTAGGAGCTTTAAAGGTCATCCAGTCTAACTCCTTCATATTGCAGAAAAGAAAACTGAGGTCCACAGAGGTATTGCAACTCATCCTAAAGCAGAGAAGTAGGGAGCAAGTGGGAACAAGAGCTCTATCTCATCTTTCAGATTCTCACCACCACAGACATGAAATCACTGATGATTTTACTGGTGTCAGGAGCTCTCACAATGATGAACCCCTCTACCAATACTCTGCAGCTGACAGTCTGAGAGAATTGTGTAGAAGACATTGAAAGTTTAAGCGACTTGTCCAGGGTCACAAGGCAATATGGGGCAAAGTCAGGATTTGAACCCAAGTCTCCTTGACTCTTGAGGCAAATTCTTTATTCACTGTCTGACCTATATCTTCTTCATCACTGTCACCTTTAGCAAAAATAGGAGCTGAACTAGAGAAGGGCTTTGGGAGGTGGGTGGGAAGAGGAGGGGAGGGTAGGAACATGATTCATGTAACCATAAAAATTATTATTAATTAATTAGACTTTTTTTAAAAATACTAGGGGAAGGATAGTCACTTAGAGGCATTGAAGAGATGGCCATATGGGTAGAGAGACTATCCCACAAGATCATGGGATGATCTATTTAGAGCTAGAAGGAACCTCAGACATTATCTGGTTCAGTGGTATCAAACTCAAATAGAAACAGGGACCACAAAACTAACTTTAAAAAACCACATATTAACATGATCTATTTCCTATAATATTTTTATTTATTTGTTTATTTTTAAAACTATTACCTTCTGTCTTAAAACCACTACAAAGTGTTGCTTTTATTGCCCAGGGACTTACCTCGGGTCACCTACGTAGTAATGATCAGAGATAGAATTTGAACCCAAGTCCTCTGACCCCAGAACTGTACCATTCTGTCTCTTATAACTGCAAAGCATGTCCTTGTTGTATCTCCTGGAAAATCAGGAAGTCTGGACAAATAGGCCTCACCATAAAGTATTGATCCCATCGATTTTCCCAGGAGATTGCACATATGTACAGCAATAACATCCTCCTATAAGCTACACTTGCAGTTGAATAAAATCATTTTTTTGCCATTGATCGCCTACTTTCCTAGCCCCCTTTTGGCTTCAATTGTATAACAGATTAGGGGACAGTTTATCTGAGAGCTAGGGGGCTGGTCACCATGTCCTCAAGGCCTGGACATCCAAGATTCCATGTTTAAGGCCAGAAGACAAACAAGCCTAGAGGAAGAATACAGAGAAGCCCCCCCCCCCTCCATTTTCTTATTTTCCAGGGTTTAAAGTATTCAAGGTCACACAGTTACGTGTCTGAGGTCAGATTTGAATCTAAGCCTTCCTCTCTCCAAGTCTGGCTCTCTATCCACTGAGCCACATAGCTGCTGCCTCCATCCCACTTGATTCTTTTTTTTTTTCCAGCTCTTACCTTCCATCTTGGAATCAATACTTTATAATGGTTCCAAAACAGAAGAGCAGTCAGGGCTAGGCAATGGGGGTTAAGTGACTTGCCAGATTCACATATCTAGGGAGTGTCTAAGGTCATATTTGAACTCAGAACCTAGAGACCAAGTCTGTAGACTTGGCTCTCTATCTGCAAGCCACCTAGCTGTCTCCCACCCCTACCTTTTAATTCAGATTTTTTTTTAATGGATTAAGTACCTGTCATGCGCGCAGTACTGTGCTAAGCCTTGGAGCCTCAAATATGAAAAATCATGGCGTACGTACCCTCACAGAATTTACCGTCGATCATGGGGGATGGAGTAGGGGAAAATACACACAAAACTAGTCACAAAATGGGATTAAGTTCATGACTGAAGTCAAACAGAGGAAAGGGTGAGAAATTCAAGGAGGGAGAGAGAGCACTTCTAGCAGGAGGTGGGCATAGGGTGTCCCTAGGGTTCCCTAGAAGATCTAACCATTTATGGTGGATCTTGAGGGAAGAAAAGGATGGCAATGGGCAGCGATGAAGGGTATTCCACTGGAGGCATGGGGGATTCCATACATCAAGGCACACATCAAGGTGGAAGAAGACAGGATGAAATGAGGAAAGAATGACTGTACCAGTCTGGCTGGAATAAAACAGAAGATGGAAGAAGGGGGTTCCAAAAGAGGAGCCAGATTATGGAGGCACTTAAATGTTGGGCTAAAGAGTTGGGACTGTGTTTAGTAAACCCTGAGAAGTCTCTGAAAGCTTTTGAACATTAGGAAGATGGCTTGGACAATATTCCTAATAGAGCCTACCTAAGGTTTTGCAGCAGGTGTGAGAGCAGAGATGGCACTAGGAGGAGCAGACCGATGGGGTCCCACTTTGTTTTTCCAGGGTAGATTGTTCATCTGATCTCTTTTGAATGACCCTGGATCTCCCAGAAAAGGCCCCCGTAGTCTTTCAGGTCTCAACGTTACCGACACAATGTCATTCACTAATGTGAACATCTGGAGAATGTCATCACTAGGGAACCTCTCTTCCATTTAGGAGTTGGCAGGACGTCCTTCATGGCACTGGCAAGCACATTTAGTAAACATCTGTCTCCTTGTTTTATGCCTTCCTGGATGTGGATATCCAGCAGATTGTTGAATGGAGTTATCTTTGCAGTCCCATCTGTCATGGGATCCTGGATGATTTTAATGTGTGTGAGGGAGACACCTTGTTGGAAAAGGGCCTCTACGAGCACCCTGAGAGCATTTTGTTCTGCTGAGACAAATTGGTGGGGATTTTTTTTGTTTTCCACAAATAATAGATACATAAGTATTTGCATTTTAATTCCTGTTGATTGTGGAACAGTAAAGGTGGGATCTACTATAGGAAATGATCTACAAAACCTACCTGTCATATTCTTGAGTTTTCATGGAGGAGATGCTCAATGTATACAGTAATGACCACTATGATGCAAACTTTGTAGGAATGAGAACACTAATATGTGACTTGACTGGTATTTTTTCAACCCTTATCTTCCATCTTAGAGTCAACACTAAGTATTAATTCCAAGACAGAAAAGCAACAAGAGCTAGGCAACGGGAGCTACACACAGCTGGGAAGTGTCTGATGCCAGATTTGAACCCAGGATCCTCCTATCTCGAGGTCTGGTTCTCTGTCCACTGAGCTGCCCCAGTCATCTTTTTTTTCTGCTACTAGTACTTTCTGTGATCTTTCCCAATCTTTTTGGCATCTCACCTTCTTTGATGTATCTTGAAAACTGATCCTTCTGGTCTCAGATACTTCCTATGTGACCCTGGCCAAGTCACTTAACCCAGGAGCCTGGTCCTTACTGCTTTTCTGCCTTAGAAATGATACTTAGTAATCATTCTGAGATGGAAGGTAAGGGTTTAAAAAAAAGAAAAAAGAAAATTGATCCTTAAGTACATATAAAATCAAGACGCTTAACATGGTTTCTTCTCTATGTATATATTCAAGCAAATCTGCCTACTTTTCTTGGCTGTATCTTTTTATGTAAATCAGTACCACTTTTCCACATAGTACATAGTACACTGGTCATAGATGGCCCTAGGTCAACATTGAAATGTTGGAAGCTCTGTTCCACTTCATAACTATGGGTTGACTTCATTCACCAAGGAATGCTCTGGGGAACATGTGCATCTCATGAAGACTTTTCTGCAGACTTAATTTCCCTTTTGTCTGCTTTTTGCTTGTCCTGGGGTGATGCAGACTGTAACATTCTGTCATCATCCCCTTTAGGACCAAACAGAATGGCTCTGCTCCTTTCACATCGACCCCTTCAAACCTTGGCTCTCATGTTCCCTCTGAGTCTTTCTGGCCCCAAATACTGGGCACTTATTAAATGCAAGAAACTTGACTAAGGGATATTTTTTTTAAGTACAGCTATGGTTCCTGCCATTCAGTAGCATACAAATGGGGAGACCAGGCATTACAGTCACCAATACAAAACAGAAAAGAGTAAGGGGCAAATCCGTGCTGTGGAAAATAAGTGTTTCGCTCTTTCTGGGTTAGTAAAGGCTTCAAGGAGGACATGGACATCTCTCATTGTTGCTCAGTCATTTTCAGTCATGTCCAATTTGTCTTGGTCTTGTTTGCAGTTTTCTTGCCAAGGATACTGGAGTGGTTTGTTATTTCCATCTCCAGTTCATTTTACAGACAAAGAAACTGAGGCAAACCAGGTTAAATGGCTTGCCAAGGATCACAGTTTGTAAGTGTCTAAGGCTGGATTTGAACCCAGATCTTCCTTACTCTAGGAACTACCAGCACTCTTATCTATCCATTGCACCACCTAGCTGCCCTAACACACATACAGTGCTAAGTCAATACAGCATGGTTGCAAATACAAAGTAAGTTCCAGAGGGAGGGAGAGCTAATAACTTGCAGTAACAGCAAAGGTCTTGGGTAGGGAAATAGCAAATGAGCTGAACCTTGAAGAAATTACTGAGTCTAAGAGGTGAGGGTCAGGACACAGTGAATCCAGGAATGGCAGACCTCCAGGGTGGAAGTACAAAGGCAAGAGCTGGAAAGTCGATTACGTCTGGACAACTAGTAGACTAGTGTGGCTGGGATGGAGAATGTGTGAAGAGCAATGGGATAAAATTAGCCCAGAAAAATGGGCAACCTACAGATGAGGAAGGACCTTAAATGCCTGGCTGAGAAGTTTGTGTTTTATCCTAGAGGCAACAGGAAACCACTAATGTTGTTTTTCAATCAGGGAGTGACATGGTCTGATCCCTTAACCCAATGTTCTTTCTTTATTTTAAATCTAACTTACTTTCAATGAACAAAAATCTGTGTTCTCTCCCCACCCTCGCTGGATGAAGAAAAGAAAAACAAAACCTTTGTAAGAGATATCCATAGTCCAACAGAAAACATTTCGAACTGACCACATCCCAAAATAGTGTTTTATGATTCATCCTGAATTGCCTATTTACAACCCACAAGTCGCCCATTTCTCTGTTAGGAGAGGTAACGTGCTCCGTAATCTATCCACTGGCAATTGCACTAATCAGAGCTCTCCAGTTTGTCAAACCTGGTTATTTCTGCAATATTGTTTGTCACTGTAGACATCGTTCTCCTGCTTCTGCCCACTTCACTTTGCATCAGCCTGTGAAGTCTTCTCAGTTTTCTCTGAAACCATTTCTTATAGCATGTCCCATATACCATACTTTGTTCATTCATTCCCCACCTAGCTGACAGGCACCCTAGTTAGCAGTGTCTAGTGGTCATTCTACTAATATTACATCATTTACAAATGAGATTATATTTGTAACATACTTGAGACAGTGCCTGGCACATAGTAGGTGCTTAATCAATATTTATCCTCTTCCTATTCTTCTTCTTTCATAGCTTTTCAGGGAGAGGTCTAAGAGGATAGTGATATAGTACCAAAATCCCGGGCTCTGATAGCAGAGTCCTTGGGTTCCAATCCTGTTTCTGATGCTTAGTTCTTGGATAGATAGAGCCCTGGTTCTGGGGTCAAAAAAGACCTGCCTTCAGATTCAAACTTTGTTTGCCTTCCTGATCTATAAAATGGAGAGAATAATAATGCCTATCAAATGAGAAAATCAGTATAAAGCACTTAGCATAATGTCTAGCACATAGAAATTTATATAAATGTTAGTTGTTGTCATTATTATTATTTATTATCCCAAGATGATAATAGCTATTGTTAGACATTATTATCTCAGGCAAATCACTGAAACTATTTGTGCCTCAGTTTCCTCATCTCTAAACCGAGGGGTTGAGTTAGATGCTTTCTGGGGTCCCTGCCAGTCCTAGATCTGTGATTTTAAGATGCTCTGACTTCTCAACGGGAGCCCTCAAGTTTACATAGGCTGAACCCAGGCACAAAGAAGGGAGAGCAGGTCCTCCTCCCCTGGTCCAAACAACAAAAATAATAACACCAGCAAAAGCCACAGAGATACTCCACACCCAGCAGCAGAAAGGTAGGTAGAGAGGGTGGAGGTAGGTGGGGATGCATAGAGGTGGGGGGTGATGAATGAAGATGTCAAAACCCTGAAGCTCAGAGTTCAGTTCACTGAAAACAGGAAAACCACTAAGACTCGTTTTCAGGGGCAAAAAAATAAGGCAGGCAGAAAGGTCTGCACAGGAGGAAGACCAGCTGAGGAAGTGGGGTATCTCTGCCCCAGCTCTCTTCCTCCCTTGTAAGGAAACAGGCCCAGTAAAGAAGAGCCCCTGAGCTCACAGCTAGCTCAACTCCAGGCCCAGCCCTGGGTCCAGTGTGGATGGCTGCCTCATCTCTCTCCTATTGCTTCCAGCCCAGGCCTGGCCTTCCAAGTTGCTTCCATTCACATGCAAACACACACACAGGTACATGCCCCTATGCAACCACACCATTCTCCCAGCATATGCTGAGACAAACCACCTGAAGGAAAGGAAGGAAAAGGGAAGGGAAGGGAAGGGAAGGGAAGGGAAGGGAAGGGAAGGGAAGGGAAGGGAAGGGAAGGGAAGGGAAGGGAAGGGAAGGGAAGGAAAGGGAAGGGAAGGGAAGGGAAGGGAAGGGAAGGGAAGGGAAGGGAAGGGAAGGGAAGAGAGAGGAGAGGAGAGGAGAGGAGAGGAGAGGAGAGGAGAGGAGAGGAGAGGAGAGGAGAGGAGAGGAGAGGGGAGGGGAGGGGAGGGGAGGGGAGGGGAGGGGAGGAGAAGGGAGGGGAGGAAAAAGGAAGGAAGGATGGATGTATGCAAGGAAGGATGGAAGGAAGGAAGGAAAAGAAAGAGAGAGAGAGAGAGAGAGAGAGAGAGAGAGAGAGAGAGAGAGAGAGAGAAAGAAAGAAGCATAGAACTGAAAAGGTACAAATGTAAGCGATCATGATATGGGGAAAGGACACAGGTCTTAGAATCTGGAAGCACGGACTTGTTAGAGCCCAACTCTACCACTGACTACCAGTGCAACTTAGATGAACCTGTTCACCCCTCAAAGCCTCAGTTTCTTCACCTGTAAAATGAGGAAAATACGCTTCCTAACAAGATTAGTACAAATGCCATTTTAGTCAATTGGAAATCAGGCTTTCATTAGCCAGCCATGGATACGCTGCCCCTGACAGAGACTCTCCATGAGGAGATGTGACTGGAAATGTTATCCATCTGCTGCTGTCCTGGGGAGAAAGAAGCCTCTCTGGTCTTCTCTGGGATGATCATTGATTGAATGGCAGACATGTCTTGTGCTTGCCCATCCCCAAAGCCTTCCCAGGCATCTAGTTCCAGCAGGAATTAACCCTTATAAAACCCAGGGCTCTCTTCATGCTAGTCTAAGGCATCTGAGGAGTCCTGGATAAAGCAAAGCCATTTGTAGAATATAAAACACCCTTTCAGTGTGAGCTATTATAATTCTTATGATGATGACATCTCTAATCAAACCATAGAGGCTGTCACAATAATGAGTATTTATTTAGCGCTTTCCATATGTTATCTCATTTGATCCTCAGGACAACCCTATTAGGTGCATTTATTTATTACCTTCATTTTTAAAATGAAGAAACTAAGGCTTAAGAGTTGAAGTATACTGAATCACACAGCTCACAAGCATCTGAAACATGATTAGAACTCAAGGCTTTCTGACTCCGAGTCTGGCCATGCCCTATCCCCAAGGTAGCTGCTGGGCTCCCTTGGGAGAAATCCACCCTTCATCCCCTCCCCACCATGAGCCTGAGTTATAACCAGCATGGGGAAATAGGGGCAGAACTGACAGGGGGCCCAAAAGCATTGATGGCCCTTCCATTGAGTAGAAACCCTGAGTGTAGCCCATAGATATAATCTAAGAGGATTTCCAGTTCTGGAGCCAAGATGGTGGAGTAGAAGCAGGGAATCTCAAACCACCATAAGAATCCTCTCTAAGCAATCTTAAAATAGTGCCACAAAATGAATACAGGAATATAATCCTAAGGAGTGCCACCTGGCAGCTAAGAAGTGAGCTCCTTCTCCCAGCCCCATTCTGGGTACCGGGATCTCCTCAGAAATGGCCCCAGGAAAGGATCCTGGGATCTCTCCTCCCTACTGCAGGTCTACGTCCCCATCACTCATCATCACCTGAAAGCACACAGTTTATGATACTTTACTCGAAAAGCAAAGGTTCCTTGTTGGGGTTCTCCCAGAAGCCCTATTCTTCCCCTTCAAAGCAGGCTCTTCTATTCCTTGCCACTTCCCACCCCATTTTCTGAGTCCCCCATCCACTTCCTTGGGTTCACAGGTAACCAGTTCTCTGCCTCTATAGGAAGGGTCCCTCCCGGGTCCCTTGCAATCAGAGGCACTTCCATTCCATGTAACTGGAGTGAAATTCCATTTCTCCAAACTCTTCTTCTCTATTAGGGTCTTTTTATTGCCCTCCCCCTCCTGTTGGCACCTGGGTTGAGCCCATCAAAGGAGACCTGACAGAGTGAGCTGGAGCAGAAGTGAGAGTTTCTGAGCTTCGTCCCTATGCCAGAAGATACTTCTTTTCTTTTCTGGATAGGGAGATGGGAAGGACAGGGAGGAAAACCTGATCTTTGGAAATAGGCTTATTTATACCAGTCCAAACCCCCAGTGTGCATTCCTCACAGCTGTAAACCCATGTGAGCAGCAGATGGGCATCGAGGGACACACAATTTCAGTCTCCCATCCTCTTTCTTTCCCGCACTTCTAGGGGGGGTACCTCGAGATTTTAGACTGGACTGAATCCTTCCCAAAGCTCATTAGTCTGGGAAACCTGGTCCCAATTGTAGAATAGGGAGGGCCATGTCCATCTAAGCACAGGAAGAAATGTATATGGGATGGGGGGAAAAATCTATCTATTGCCCCTTAGACTAAGAATTCTATTTTGAGCTCTGGAGAAGGTGATGCCTTGGAACTGTCTCTTGAAGTCAACAGGGTTTTCTCTCCATCTTCCATCTCGAAGCAAATATTCCTAAAAAGGGAATTAATTATTCTCTGGGTTCTTTAAAAATTCTTTAATTGTAAATTCAAAAAAGTGTCCTCTATTAGCTGCTATATCTATTTATATATAACATATATATATATAAACAAATACAAATTCAGGTACAAATTCAAAGCAGCAAAAGTGACCACATAGCTGAGTGCTAACAATGCCTCATTATTTACAGAGTGCCCCTTTGTCCTTCTTTTCTCCATCAGCTGGGATCGTGCTGCTTCCTGAGTAGTTCAGGAAATGAAGACCCAAACAAGGCAGGTAGATTCCACAAAGCCACCAGGGCACATTAGTAGATCTAAGCACTGAGTCCAGGCTCTCCAGAACCCCTCAGCCATCCTGGACCCCCCTTTAGCCAGCAGCTGTTGAAGAGTTCCTTCTCTTCACTCACCCCTATGACAGTGCCCACCCCTAACCCCATCACTCCCCACCAGCTGCCAGGAAAGGATATTTCAGCCCAAGTGGTCCACCCTTGATTGCCCAAGATGCCAGATTGCCCAGAAGTACTTCTTGTCTGGGGTGGAGGGAGTGGGAGGGTTGGTTCTGGCCAGTATAACCGTGAGGGCTTGGAGGCAAGGGAAAGAGAACCCCTGAGTCTATTGATCTTCTTTGACCCAAGTCTTAACCTATTCACAGCTGCTGGAGGCCTTCTGCATTGGCTAGATGGGCTCCTTCCCCACCGTAATTACCCCCTTCTCTCCCAAAGTCTCAGTCGCTGCTAAGGAAGGCACACAGACCTCAGGATGGATGGATGGAGCCTTTGACTCCTCGATTTCAGCCAGCAGGGTCTCTTCCCTAGACACCAGGGTCAACTGTTCACTTGGTAGCTCATAGGGAATTTCTGGTCTGTTTACCATGGTCCAGGGGCCTTCAGTGAGTGGGTATGGGGAGAAGAGAGGCGTTCGCTCTATCCTGGCCCAAGACACAATGGCAGGAAGGGCTCAGTATTATGGGGATCACAGATTCAAGCATTTAGTCCCAGCACGTTGAATGCAGCTGATATATCATTAACCTGTCTGAGGAGTAAGTTCCATAATCTCTCTGGCAGCCAGGAGGCAGTAGGATTGATTGATGAAGCATTTTTCTTCCCCCTAGGTTGGATCCTAAGGGATCATCTAGCTTGTTAGGCCATACATGGGAAGGAGAAGGCCAAGAGAGCACCAAAGAGCCATAGACCATGCGTCCAAGGGGGAAATTGTCCACAGACGAGCCACTGTCTCTAGTCCTTCTCCCTTGGCAATACAATTATCATCTCCTTCCATGATAAGCAGTTCTAGATTGCTTCTGCATTGGGAGAGTCCGGGACAGGATCTGCAAGAGGATAGAAAAGCAGAATGAGACCAAACTGCTCCTTCTTCCTCTTTCTCCAAGCTAAAGCATTTTGTGACTCCTTAAGACATCGAGAACGAGGATGATGCGATGTAGCCCTTCTCTCCTTCTCACGGCCTACAGGCTCCCCCAGAGACTCTTGGGAGGTGGGATGGGAAAAAGCTATAACAAGTTATAACGAGCATGACATTAGGCTGTGCTTACCCAGTGATGGGAAGAAGACATCTCCAGGACCAGGAGGGGAGAGTGGGGTACTGGGCTCTGAGAGAAGGTGCCGTCCTGACTCTGAAGGCTGTCTCTGAGCCATGTAGGACAGAGGGGGCCTGGACTTCAATTCGGGTATCCCATGAGGCACAGCTTCAAAAGTTGGGTTCTCAATACCCTGAGCATTGCTGTAAGAGAAGCGAACCGTTAAAAGAGCCTCCTCCAAAGCCTTACACATCTACCACATCTCCTTTGTATCCAACTGGTCCAACATCTTCATTCCGGACTTCTTTCTTCCCTGTCTCATCCCCCTGGCCTGGGACTCGGGATTCTCAGCCAGACCAAACTCATGGCCCCAGAACAAGGCTCGGCCCCCTCTCCCATCTATGAGAGAAACCAACGTAGGATGACCAGAGCATCCGAGGAGGTTGGGTTTTTTTCTCCCTGGTATCAATCTCCAGGGCAGGAGACAAGCCCTAAAGCATTCTTAGTTAAACTATCCTGAGTCTATTATGTCTCCTATGCTCATTATCATAATGATAATATTCAGCCTGGGATAATTAATTCTGTAAGTCTAGTTTGAGCTGGGTAGAGGGGGAACTGGGTGGGAAATTAATCTTAGAATATTGGATTTCAGAGTTGGAAGGGACCTCAGGGGTCATGGAGACCAGCCCCTACCTAAGCCAAAATCCCCTCAGTGGGGATCGCTACATCTTCTTAATGTCTAGATGTGATCATTGCTCAGACCCTTCTAATGGCTCCCCATTGCCTACTAAATAAAGTTAAAACTCAGCCTGGCATTCAAAGCCCTCCACAGTCTGACTCCACTAGAGATTTCCAGCATCATGGCAAATTGCTCTCCTCCATGAACCCTACGCTCCAGGCAAACTCTACTCACCATTTGTCCTAAATACAGCCAGCCATCCCACACCTTCCGGTCATCTTCTCTCCTCCCAGATCATCCTCTCCCCTCCTCCCGCCTCTGCCTGCTACAATCCTGGCCACCCTTCAAGAAGCTGCCTCTGTCCTATGAAGTCTTTCCAGCTGAGAACATTCCCTCCTTCCTTTAAGCACAGGAACCCATGTTCGGGTCGTAGAGTTTCTCAGCTGGATGGGACCTCTGAGATTAGTGGTCCACCTCCATCAGGAGCTTCTTGTAATGTTTATATCGCGTTTCAATTCAACAAACATTTGTTCAGTGCCTACTTCTGTGTCTGGCTCTATGCCAGTCACCGAGGATGCGAAGATAAAATAAAAATAACCCTACAATAGCTCATGTCTATCCTACCCGGGATAGGGAGAGCCAGATGGGACAACCTGGACTTAAATACTTATAAATACAAATTAAATACTTAAATACAAATATATAGACAAGTATAAACACAAAGTCATTGGAAGTGTGTGAGAGCACTAGCCGTTGAGTGGAAAAGGAAAGGCTAGTGTGTAAGAGATGGCCCTTGAGCTGAGCCTTGAAAGGAACTAGGGATTTCAGGAAGTGGAGGTGAGGGGGAAAGAGCTTCCCTTTTAGGACTCTTCCAACCCTAAGATAATAGTATTCTAAGTAAAATGACTTCCTTTTATTTGTCTGGAAAGCTTTCTCAGGCTGCATGGAGGGTCTCCATCCCATGTTCATATGCTTAAAGGCTTGCTGTCCATCCCCCTTCCCATCCCACTCATGAAAGTATGGACTCGGGCCCTGCCCCTCCAGCCTCCATCTCTCTAGACTAAAGTATTCTAATACTTTGAACTTCAAGTCAGGACTGAGCCAAAGGCTCCAGGTGTCTGAGGCTGGCACCTTGGCCTAGGCCTAGAACTAATTTGCATTCTTGGTTTTGGTATCTTTGAGTTGTTTGCTTCTTCCTCCCTCTCTTCCCCGGCTACCCCCAAGATCTAGTGCCTGGCAAGAACCCTTCTCATGCATCCAGAACCCTTGGGCCTGTGTAGAGAGGAGGAGGGCCAATGGCAGCAACCAGCGTGGGCTATGTGTCCTCAGGAACAAGACCTGGGCTGCAGCTCTGCCTCTGACTCTCGTGACCGTTCATCCCTAGAGACCCTATTGTTGAGCCACAAGGCCTCAAGAAGTAGGTGGTCATAAATTAAGGGTCCCCAGGAGGCCCTTCTGCTACGAAATACCTTCTTCGCCAATTAAATAACCTCTTGGAATCCTCTGCAGACATGCGCATTTGGGTTGAATTAAGACATGATATAACCTGAGAAATGGAGCACATCTAGTGATACATGAACAGAAAGTAGGGTTCATTGATAACAAGCTGAGCAGAGCTCTAGGGGAAATGGTGGGGCAGGAGGCAGATGTGGAAGGGAAGGCTGGAAGAGATTGGGCAAGGGCCCTGGGGTGAGATGCGTCACTGAGGATGTGGGGTGGAGAGAAGCTCTGAAAGGGTTCCTAGGCTCTTGGAATCAGAGATTCAGTTGGAAGGGATCATGGAGAATTTGCCCAAGGGCACCTAGCCAGGGACCAAAGTGGAATTTGAATCCAGGTCATCAGATTCCAAATCAAGGGTACATTTCAGGATTTGTCGTTATTCAGTCATTTCAGTCGTGTCCAACTCCTTGTGATCCCATTAGGAGTTTTCTTGGCAAAGATCCCAGAGTTGTCTGACATATCCTTCTCCGACTCATTTTACAGATGAGAAAACTGAGGCAAACAAGTTTAAGTGATTTGCCTAAATCACCCAGCTGGAAAGTGTCTGAAGTCAAATTTGAATTCAGGTCCTCCTGATTCCAAACCTGGTGCTCTGTTCACCATACCACCTAGCTCATTTGAGTACCATGATTAGAAAGTGCAGAAAGCAGGAAGGAGGGCAGGGAGAGGAGAGAGAAAGGAGAGAGAGGGAAGGAAGGAAGGAAAGAGAGTGAGAAAAGGATGATTCTAGACAGCTAGCCCTGTCTGACCAAGAATACCCTTCCCCTTCCTCATAAACTCTGGCCTGGACTTCTGGGTGTGGGACAGCCTACAGAGCCTCAAACTAAAGGAAAGGAAGGAAGAGTGGGACGGTGCCAAGCTCTCCAGCAGGGAGAGACTTGGAAGAGCCAACAGGAAACTGGAGCAGGACCGCCAAAGGTCCTTACTTACCTCTCCATCCTCACCAACTCATGGGCACCTGGAAGAAGACAAAGGGTCTGGGTCAGAGAAGGGAATCCTTGGGGGAAAGGGCATATGTAGCGAGCTGGGTGTGTGTCTGTAAACATGTCAGGGAACAAAGATGAAAGGACAATGACAAAGAATCTGTGAGCAGATTCTTCAGTCTTCCCAGCCTTAAGAAGCAGGAAATATAAATCAATGATTTATTTGTTGACCTAACAGGTGGTAGGTATCCTGAGGGCAGGCCGCTAGTGGCCCGCCATTTGCATTTCACAAGTATGGTTTCCCATTCCCTGGTGGAAACCAAATCAGCCAATGCTTTGATATGGAAACAGGCCTAAATAAAGACCTAAAGCATCACTTAAACTGAAGCCCAGACCATGGCTTGCTAACTGTTTTTCCTCTCTGGAGACAGCAACCCATTCTGCTCTTTAGCTTTAACTTGTGTGATGCCCCAGCTACAGCTGATGGGCGACTCTTCCCATTCTTTTGCTTATCAGTCATGTCATATCTCAAAAAAATGGTTGTGTTCAAAGGGCAGGTGGTTGTGAATATTTGCACCTTGGGAAGGACCTTGATGGGGCAGCAGGCCCAGACTGTGAGCTCCTTGAGGGGAGGAACTCTTTTTTGCCTTCCTTGGTACCCCAATGCTTCACCTAGCACCTGGCACATAGTAGGCACTTAATAAGTGCCCGTTCACTGACTCACTAACATTTTTTCCCAAACCTTATCTTCTGTCTTAAAATCAATACCATGTATTGGTTCTGAGGCAGAAGAGTACTAAAGGCTTGGCAATAAGAGCTAAGTAACTTGCTCAGGGTCATGCGGCCAGGAAGCATCTGTAGTATTCTCTTGGTCGTTCCAGACGGCTTCTCCGTCAGCCCTCAAGGGCTTTGGCTCTCTTTCTGGGCCAGGTTTTTAGGGAAGCCTCCCAGCAGGGGCCAGGGTGGACCCCAAGAAGTTTGCGGAGCCCTCTGCGACCTTCTTAGGGTTGTGGAGAGGCAGGATGCTGAGGGATCTGCCATTCCCGCCCCCTCCTACGTGGACGAGTTTGTTTTCCCCGAGTTACAGTTCTCTGTTCTGGTCCTATAAAGGGGACAGTGTTGTGGTTTGGAATATAAGGAACGGAAACCATCTATTCATCTGGAAAATAAGTCTCAGATTACGCAATGGAGTTGGCTGGGAGCTGCCTTCCCTCTCATCCTTTTCCATTTTTTGCCTTCATGAACATGTTTTATGGATGAGTGTGAGCAGAGCGGATAGGCTGCTGGCTAATTGCTGGGCAGTTGGATCCCTGGTGGAATTGAGGGGGAGGGAGGGACGGCCCTTCGTTGGGCCCCTCCTATCCTCCTCTCATTCTAACCACCCCTTTCCTGTGGGCAGCAGGGACCCTCCCCAGGAGAAGGGAATGCAGGGGGCCTTGACAAAAACAACAGAGACCACAGCTGTCCGGTCTGGGCTTTTCTGGCTGAGAATAAATTTCACACATCGTACTGCGAGGCTCAGACTTTGTCAACAGCCAGGAGGAGAGCTCGATTGGCCACCCGGCCATGGCTCTGCTGTCCAGGTTCCCAAGAGATAAAGGAAAGCAGGTAGTGAGCCCCAGGGACCTGCCTTCTCTCCTCCGCCTTTGTGATGGATGGAGACCAGCGCTGGCCGGGGTGAGAAGGGAGGGACTCTGGGCCATCCACACTCTAACGCCCTGCTCTTGGGATCGCCTGGAAGACCCAGGAGCCGAGCAGACTTGCCCCAAATTCCGCCATCTTGCTGTTGGTCTCTCTTTGCTTTATGAGTAAGTCTTGCCTCTTCCGGTCAGTCTGAACTCCAGGGAGGGAAGGAGCGTCTTTAGATCTCTGGACAGCTAATGACCCAGAGCAAGGGCCGGACGCCCTCAAGCCCCATGTTGTGACTGACCATGTATGGCAGCCAAATACTTGTGGGGTTTGGGCTTTTGATGGTTGGTTTTTTAAAGCCATACCTTCTGCCTTAGGATGAATTCAAAGACCGAAGAGTGGCAAGGGCTAGGCAGTTGGGGTGAAGTGACTTGCCCAGGATCACACAGCCTGAAAATGTCTGAGGCCAGATCTGAACCCAGGCCCTAACCATTGGGATACCTAGCTGCCCCACTACTTATGGTTTCTGAACCTAGGAATTTTGAGGACCTGGTATGGCCATGGCCAGTTTGGAGTGGGGAGATGGGACAGTATTGGTAAGCAATAGGGTGAGATCTAAGCAAATTCTGCTGATTGACAGTAATTAATATTGTAGATTGCCTCCAAAGGTTAAAGCTATAAAGAATCTGAGACATCATCTAGCCTAACCTCTTCTTGTTACAAGTTGGGCAATGGACTTGCCCAAGGCCACACAGCCTGGAGGCCAAAGATCTCTGCAAAAGGAGCAAACTCTCCTTATTCAAGCCATGTGACCACATTGGGTGCAGCCATTGGACCCATGGGAGGCAGCCATAGGTGCCTGACTCCCAGGTTCAATTCCCGGCCGAGCACGTGGCCCCCAGATGCCTTGCGTGGTCTACACCTTCCATGGAAAAGGAGGAGAATGACCCCTGTCTGCACTGTTCCCCCACTTCCAGGGGAAGAAAGCATTCACACTGGCGCCAGAGATACTTACGCCTGTTGGAGGCTGCCTGCTGCTGTTTGTAGACCAACAGGAGAATCAGGGGCAGACAGAGGATGCCCACAATGCAGGCTCCAGTGGCCAAGGCTGCTGCTGTGATATCTAAAAGAGGAAGAGAAATGTTGAAGATGGGTCCCTCAGGCTGGGTCGGGGGAAGGGTGTGAGACAAATGAGTTCTGCAAATCTGCCTTTCACTTCCCAAGGGAGAGACTAAGGTCCAGAGAGGGCAAGCAACAGGGGGCAGCGAGGTGGCTCAGTAGGTTGAGAGTCTGGAACCAGGATGTCCTGGGTTTAAATCTGGCCTCAGATACTTCTTGGCTGTGTGACCCTGGGCAAGTCACTTCATCCACCCCCATTGCCTAGCCTTTACCACTCCTCTGACTGATAACCAGTATTGATTCTAAGATGGAAAGGGAGAGAAAGAAAGACAGAGAAAAGAGGAAAGGGAAGGGGAGGGAAAGAGGGAAAGAGAGAGGGAGAGAGAAGAAAGAGAGAGGGGGGAAAGAAACAGAGGGAGGCAGGAAGGAAGGAAGGAAGGAAGGAAGGAAGGAAGGAAGGAAGGAAGGAAGGAAGGAAGGAAGGAAGGAAGGAAGGAAGGAAGGAAGGAAGGAAGGAAGGAAGGAAGGAAGGAAGGAAGGAAGGAAGGAAGGAAGGAAGGAAGGAAGGAAGGAAGAAGATTCCTTTGTCTTGAGAAGGATAAACTTGGCTCCCTAAAAGAACCCAAGCCTTACAGCCAAAGTTTAGCACCCAGGGCAGCCACAGCCCACCTCCCCTCAATAGGGACCAGGTCTATAAAAGTCCTGCCCTTTGATTCTCCCTCCATTCTGCTCTTTCGATTCAAGATAACCAATATGGCGGGAGGGGGAGCAGGAAATATCCCAGCCCCAAAACTGGGAACCAAAACACAAGCAAGGGAAACAAGATGAGACAATGTGCTATTTCCAGTCTTGAGATCCTTAGCTAATTTTAACACCCCATCATTTTGATTCCAAAAGACAGCAGCTAACACATGTCCCCTCCTGACCACAACCAGCTTTGACACAGTTTCCTCCTCAGCCTCAGTCCGTGCCCTGGGGAGCATCTGGGCTTGGCCTCTCATGAGAACTGCCCTCCCTGGCTAGTCCAGCCCACTTGAATCTTTGGATCCAGGGCTGGCCTCAATGTTTACCTCTACAAAATCAGTGAAGAAAGGGCTGAGGATTTTGCTAAGCAAACGAGGAGGCTGAGAACTCAGTTGTACTTTCTTAAATGTGGCTGCCACTTCCTCTGTGGAAGCCTCTCTGCGGCATAGTAGGCACCCTTTAAGAGTTCCACTGGCCAATGATTTTAGTTCTTTCAGGCCTGGTGAGGAACCTCTCTGAACTTGTTCCGGACTTTAGTTGACAGACGGGCTGGTCCGATGTCCTCAGAGTGGCTAAAGCTTGCGCTACACTGATAAAGGCTGAGGAAACCCCAGACTCACCTCTGTACCACAAGAAGGTATTGGAGGAGCGCCATAGTGGCTCAATTTTAAGTATTGCCATAGTATGTTAATACACAAAAAAACATTGTGGTTCCGTCACTGTGGCTACTTCCTCTACACATTGCAACCCTTTAACACCTTAGAGAGAAATGGTAGAGAGAAACAGAGAATCTTGGGGTTTACTGATCCTCAATGTAGAGTTGGAAGGGATGGAGCCTAAAGGCCATCATGTCCAAACCTCCCATTTTACAGAGGAGGAAACAGAGGCACAGAACACTTAGGCAACCTGCACAGGATCACCTAATCAATACAGACCTGAGACAGGATGGAATCCAGGCCTTCTGGTCTCTGACCGAACCCATTGCCCTATCCCCTATACCACACTGTCTGGAAAGAGCCTCATTTGCCATCCAGTGCAACCCAACCCAACAGGCAGAAACAGCATCGCAGCATTGCAGCAAATAGATTTCACCTGAGCTGTTCTCAATGAGCAGCATAAACACAAGGGCAAAGTCAGCTACTTAAGAGCCCAGGTTTCAGGTATTTTAAACCTACTTATCAGTGGCTCAGTAGAATGAGAGCCACATCTAGAGGTGGGAGGTCTTGTCCTGGGTTCAAATCTGGCCTCAGACACTTCCTAGCTGTGTGGCCCTGGGCAAGTCACTTAAACCTAATTGCCTAGCCGCCCCTGCTGCTCTTCCATCTTAGAATTAATGGAGAGAGATAAGAAGGAAGGATATTCTGCCATTCTGACTTTGCTCAATCAGACTCAGCTCTTTCTGCCTTGATTAATCCATATTAGGGAAGATAGATGGTGGCTCACAGATGGCAAACTGGACTAACCAGAGGGGCAGAGAGGGAAGGAGGCTGCTGTTTTATAACCAAGCGTATCCTTCTCTAATCAGTAGCCAAGGGACTTCCACTCCTTACCGAGCACCATCTTTATTCTCCTTCCAAAGTAAGTCAGCTTCGGCTCCTCCTGAGGAGGTAATGCCAGTTGGGGTGGAGAAGGGAGAAGTTGGTGAGGGGGAAGGAGGCGATGGGCCAGACCATGAAAACAGCAGAGCATTGTGGGAAAGACTGGACATAGGTCATTGGAGCATGTTCCCTGGCTCCATAGGAAGTGAGAAAGAAGAGAAAGCCTGGCAAGGCAGGGAGAACAAGGGATGCCAGGCTCCCTGGGGCAGGGGTTCGCCACCTTTTTTTTTTTAAAACCCTTTCCTTCCCTCTTGGAGTCAATACTGTGTATTGGCTCCAAGGCAGAAGAGTGGTAAGGGCTAGGCAATGGGGGTCAAGTGACTTGCCCAGGGTCACACAGCTGGGAAGTATCTGAGACCAGATTTGAACCTAGGACCTCCTGTCTCTAGGCCTGACTCTCAATCCACTGAACTACCCAGCTGCCCCCTCTCCACCTTTTTTGTGCCACAGACTCCTTGCCAAAATCATGCGTTTAAATATATAAAACAAGATGCACAAAGGAAATCAGTTCTATGGAAACACAGTGATCACAATGTTTTTTAAACAAATGATTTTTTGCTTTCTCGATGGGTCGGAGTTAGGGTTAAGGGAAGAGAATTCAAAACAAAAGATAAAATGAAATTAAAACAGCAACAAGTTCTCCAGCCCAGGTTAAGAACCCCTCCCTTGGGGAAAAACACTTTGGGAAGAGGAGATAACAAACTCATCCTCCAGAAGACTCCTTCGACCCTGTGGGTGTGCCCAGAGGTGCCTGGCCACCCCACCCCTTTGGGTAATGTTGAAATCATCTTTCTGCAACTCAGGGGCGGTTTCAAAAGCATTTCCTCCTGTGAGGAAAACCAGAAGAGAGGCTGTTGACGAGGACGGGCCTCTTGTCTCCCAATCTAATTTGCTCTTAATTGCCATCCCAGGCAAATTAGGTCCCCAGAAATAATAATAGATGGGAGAGGATAATGATAGCAATAATCACTCTCACTTGAGGTTGGCATAACTGTCTCATATGACCTTCAGAAAGTGTATGTGACCCTGTAGAGGCACAGGATGGACGATCATCCATTTAGAGCAAAGGGGGGACCTTGGAGGCTGTCTAATCTAACCCCTTCATTTGTCTGACCAGGAAACAAAGACTTAACGAGAAAATGTATGACAGAGCTAAGAACGGATCCCAGACACTCTGGCTCCAAGGTCTACTATGCTGACAAGTGCTAATATTAGCCCCATTTTACAGATGGGTCACAGGTTAAGTGACTTGCCCAAGGACACACAACTAGTAAGTCATCTGAGATGGGATTTGAACCTAGGACTTTCTGGTTGTGCCACACTGAAAATGATGACCCTGTAGTCTAATTTCCCTTAAGGTAAAATTGGAGAATTTGGGTTTGAGTTGAAAACACCAGGAAAAATAGGAAAAAAAATTCAAATTAGACAAAAGGGAAAAATTTCTCGCTGGGCAAGAAGGATTGTCAACAGAACAGATGACGTGGCATGGTTGTGGAAAGTCTCTGGAGAATTTAGAGAACACACAAAAGGGGTGGACCAAGGTTCTCACCCTGGGGCCACAGGCATGTTTCTATGGCAGCTTGGAGACGGGCAACATTCAGTCTAATCTTGTCTTCAAGATTAAGCCAAGGAACAGCTGGGTGGCACAGTGCCAGGCATGGAATTGGAAAATTGGATTCACATCTGACCTCAGACACGTCCTAGCTGTGTCGCCCTGAGCAAGTCACTTAACCCCATTTTCCTAGCCCAGGCCCTTCTGTCTTAGTTGTTACTGAAATAGTAATTAAGGGTTTAAAAAAAAAAAGGGTTAAGCCAAGCTTCCTCGACACAGGGGGATGGATAAATTGGTCCACAAAAGCAATCCTAGAATTCTCTGACCAGCAGTAACAATCTCTTGTATCTCTGCCTTTCCTATAAAGCTCTTCCCTTAGTGCCTCCCTCATTGTCCCTGTGAGGAAAGGAGAGAGAAAAGCATTGTCATTTTTCAGATGGGGAAATTGTCACTCTTGGAGAGGAAATGAACTGGCCAAAGCCATACACCGACCACAAAACCAAAATTTGGGGGCTTTTCCTTATTTGTTTAAAAGCTCTTACTCCTGATTCGAGAATCCAAGCAGTGACAACACTTCTAAGATATAACTGAGGCATTGATGGATAGATTGCTAGACTTGGACTCGGGAAGATCTGAATTGAAAGACTACCTTAGTTACCTACTAGCTGTAGGACCCTGGACAAGTCATTTAATTTTTTCCTGTGACTCAGTTTACTTTTTTGTAAAATGGGGATAAATACGAGCACCTGTTATGAAGATCAAGTGAGAAAATATTAGTAAAGTACTTTGGAAACCTTAAAGTATTATGTAAATGATCATTATTGGGATACGTTGGTGGCCCAGTGGATAGAGAGCCAGACCTAGAAATGAGGAGGTCCTGAGTTCAAATCTGTTCTCAGGCATTTCCTGGCTGTACATCCTTGGCCAAGTCACTTAACCCTCATTGCCTAGCTCTTACCACTCACCTGTCTTGGAACCAATACACAGTATTGATTCTAAGATGGAAGGTAAGGGTTAAAAAATGTTAACTAGTATTATTATATTTCTCACATGACAAGAATCCCCAAGGGAGAAAAAATAAACAAGAAAGACCTACAGAGGTTATCTAACCCTGTTCTTTGCCACAAAATGGGCTTTACTTGAACATCTTCTGGCATGTGTCTTCATGGTCCTCCGTAGAGAGTTCTCTCTTTTCAGAGGAAGTTACCAGTCAAAAATATTGCATGGGAGCAAAGGATCTAGGAAGGCGTGTAATTGAGAAGTGGCAATTTCCATCAAAGAAGGGCAGAGGTCTTGCAAAGAGGAGATTCCCAACCACCCTGGTCCCATTCTTCTAAGGAATCCATTCAGGCCAAGGCATGATGCCAAATGCACCCTTTTGTGCCATCTAGTTACTCTGATGCTATAGTGATTAAAAAAAAAATATTGCAAACTTCCCAAGTGATCTCTCTCCTGGGGCAGGACCGAAAAGAACCAACTGTACTACTTACTCCCTTTCTGTTTGTTTCTGATGTTTCCAGTCCCTTCTTCCCTTTTGATCCCTCAGAACTGTCACCACGGCTTTCCAAAATACACAGCTAATGTTTAGATCAGCAGATTTTGTGTTCCAGTGGAGAGAATATTGTGAGTGAAGTGACCTGGCTTCAAGACTGAGCACTGTGACCTTGGAAGAGTCCATTGGCTTCTCGGAATCTGAGTTTCCTTATCCAAAAAATAAGATGTTTGGACTGGATGAAATGGCAAGCCCCCTCCTAATTTTACCATTCTGTGAGGCCCTGAGGGGAAAAAGGAGGATAGAAAAAGGAGGCTAAGAGATGAGACTGAAGTAGGGGAAGAGTTCAGAGGGGAAGTAGCCAATGATAGGCTCACATGAACTGTGACTAAACACAAAAGGTGTGAGCTTCCCATCACACAAATAGCTCCCTCCTCCTACCACAGTCAGTGAAGTGCTTAGATCAGAGTAAAGAGGCCAGGACAGCCCAGACCTCCTACACTCCTACACAGCCACACAGGCTAATTCAGGACTGGACAGTCTTCTGTTCATTGGTGAAGAGACCCTAGGGGCCTCCGTTTCCTCAAAATGGCAGAGGAATCAACTAGACGTCCTTGAAGGTTCCTTTCTGCTCCCAGATCCTCTCATCCTTTAGGATCAGAGTGTTTCTAACACTATAAATAACTGATTTCTCAAATGAGAAAGCCTGAGATGCAGAGCTTCAGACACTTGGCAGGAATGGTACCAAGGAGCTGAGACATAACCTTTGCCCCATGCGTAGACCAGGGACCTTCATTAAATGAGATTTCAGCTTCATTCAAGTCTGGCTCAAGCCATATTTGGTCTTCTAGACAGGTTCCAGTAAGCCCTTCCAGAAAACGCGTAGACACATCTCCAGTTCCCATTGCTAGAATCAGAGGATTGGAGAACGACAGAACTGGGAGGACCCTTAGGGTGTGAGATGGTCCTTTAGAACATAGAATAGCAAAGCTGGAAGAAGTCTTAGGACACAGACTAGCAGAGCTGTGAAGAGCTTTAGAACCTAGAATATCAGAATGGAGAAGGGCCTTAAAATAGAATGTCTAAACTGTAGGGATCTCAGCATAGAATGGCATAGCTGGAAAGAGCCCACAGAATGCAGAAAATTAGAATTAGAAAGACTTTTATTGATAATATAATTCAAACCTCTCTTTTTCAGATAGGGAAACTGAGGTCAAAAGAAAACAAAATGAAAATGATTGTATAGTTGGTTTTTTTTTAAGAAACTAAGTAATGAAATCAAAATGCAATATTTGGTTCTTTTTGGAGTTTGTTCTAATTTATTGTTCAGTTTATGGTAAGGAAGATGGAAATCTTAGGGTCTTCGGTGCCCAAGAGACCAAGACAAAATATTGAGAGGGCGAGAGACCATTGGGCTTCCCTTCTTAGTTGAAACTAGACCCTACACTTCAGGCAGGTAGGGATCCATTGGTCTCCCCACCTCCAAGGCAACTGGGCCTTTAGAAGTCTGTCTGCTTCCCTAGCCTTCATCCCCAACAGTGAAAACACTGGGCCCTGGGACAACACATGCCCCAGATATGAAAAGGGAACACCGCCTTCTCTTCTCCTCGAACTCTTGGGCCCCAAACTTGAATTCCTGGAATGGGGAGGTAGCTATGGAATCCTTGAGGACAAAAAGGATTCTCCCATCCTCTGCAGAAGCCACAATCCTAGCTGGGTGAGTCCAAAATAAAGGATCACCCCTGGGTGGTCTCTGAGCCTACCTTGTCTCCATCCCCCAAGTAGCTGTCCCCCCATGCCTTGCACCGTTTCCCTTTGCAGTGCCTCTTCCGGGCTTCCCTTAGTTTCCTTCAAGTGTCAGCTAAAAATCCTTCCACACAAAGCCTTTCCAATCTCCCTTAACACTAGTTCCTTTCCTGCCGATTTATCCTTCTACGTCTTGTTTGTACGCAGTTATTGGAGCAGTCTGCCCATTAAAAGGCCGGCCCCTTGAAGGCAGAGGCTGTGTTTATCTTTCTTTGATTCCTACTGAGTAGCACAGTGCCTGCTGGCACATAGTAGGTGCCTAATAAGCCCTTGATGACCAAGGTCTGCCTGGCTGTAAATTATTCACTCGTAGAGAAGAAACTCACTGAGAAACATCCTGGGCTGGCCTTAACTCTTCTCCTCCAGGGCTAAATAAAGTGACTTAATGATGGACTCACAGGATTTAAAAGTCAAGAAGTATTAGCAGAAGATCCTTGGGGGAATGCATGCATTGCTTCCCTAGTCCTTGTCAGAACTCAGGGAAGTAAATGGGGACTCTTCCCAGAGGAGGCCAGGAGGTTTCCATGATGCTAGATGGCGAGATGGGTCAGACCACCATGCTTCTCTCCCTTGTTTTTCAAATGTAAAATCCTACAAGTTACATCAAGCAGTCCAGACGCCTCACCCTTGTCTTCTTCCTGAACTCAGCCTATTGTCTCATTTCACAGAATTCCACCTTTCCTCTGATCTTGAATTTGGACTCTGGAGGGAGTATGGGGAGAACCGACCTTCTTGCTTTTATAAATGAGGAACGGGGAGCCAAAACCTTGCCTTTTTTTCCTATAATGGCATTGACTCCATCCAGGGGACATATAGCCTTAGGGAGACTAAGTATGACCCCCACACACAGCTCACACATCTCCTGCCTTGGATAGTCACCAACCAGTTAGAGTAGGGAGGGCAATGGCATTGGGGTGGATGGAGATGTATCACTTCCCCGCCATCACAGTCCCCACAAGTCCCCCTCTAAGACCTTTGTACGACAGTTGGTCTTGAGGCCAAGGATGGGTAGAATGGATGGCTCCAAGCATGGTACCATTAATACCCTGGGGCCAGATGAAGAGAAGTGGTCAGGAAAAGGGAGTTGTCCAAACCTAAGCTGAAGGGCTACTCAGTCTCTCTAGAATGGGGCACCTGTGGCCACTCATCCATCTGTGACCCTTCAGTGCCCCTTGCCTCTTCTTCCTACAATGAACTATCTTCTTGGGAAAGTAGTTGGGCAGCCATGTGAGGCTGGGAGGGCTTAGAAAAAGCCAAACTTCTATCCCGTGTCCAGGACCAGGGTTAGGGCCCAGCCAGAGGGGACAGGGGACCCAACCAGAGTTCTGGATTGGGGTGGAGCTCTTTGAGAAGTCAGATAAATCATAATCATTCCCGCTGATCTCATGCTTTTTCCATCAGTAAAGGGAGCACTCATTCCCAACAAAATTATAAACCCCCAAAGTACTACATTCATTACAAAACAATTTGCATAGATTTTAGAACTGGAAGGGACACTAGAGGTCATCTAGTACAGCTCCCTCATTTTACAAATAAGGAAACTGAGGCCTAGAGAATTTAAGTGACTTGCCCAGGATTACTAAATAACAAACAGGAGAGGTAAGATTTGAACCCAAGTCCTCTGACTCCAAAATCAAGGTTCTTTCCACTGGACTATAGTTTCTCATATCTGATATTTTTATTCTTTGTTGAACTTCAACCAAGACATGAGAACCACAGATTTAGAACTAGAAGGGCCCTTAAAAGTCATCTAGTCATACATGATTTTTTCTTTGTTCCTCAGCGCAAGCCTGTGAGGCAGGTCCAATTATTAACCCCACTGTACAAATAAGGAAACTGAGGCTCAGACTCGAACAATTCACTGAGAGTCACATGGTCAAACAAAATCTCAACCCTGGTTCTCTTCACTTCTCACACTCAAACTTCTATGACATATTAATTAACCAGAGAGTACAAATTCAAGCTTAGGGAAGGGAAAACTCGGGACAAAGTCCAAGATCAGACAGGTGATTGGCTGAGCTAATTCATAGGTTTTTTTCCATTTAAAAAAGGGGCGTAGGGGAGTGGAAAGGTGTGCTCTGACCTATCTGGCCACCTCACAGGATGGGAACCACCCTGGCCTATTCTGGGAAGAATCCCTACAATCCTCTTAGAGGTCTTCTTTGGCAAGAGCTGGAGAGCCCAGGGGGACGTTCCCACAAGGAGCCTCCTACCTTCTGACTTGGACCTCTTGTATCCTAAGACGATATGGGGCTCTTCTCCTGAAGCCTTCTCATCAGGCTTCCAGATCTGACCCAGGCAGTCCCTCTACCTGTGTTTCCCTTCTCCCCATCACTCCGGAGGGACCTCCAGGACACCCCCACACGTGCCAGCACGGATGCCGGGCAATGTGGCTTCAGTTCTGTTTGGCCCCAAGGAGTCGGGAGCACTCGAGGGCATATTGAGGGGCAAAGGAGAGAGAGAAGAAAGGTCATGCTTACTTTCATTTTCCTGGGGGGTGGCTGGGTGCAGCGTGCATTTGGAGAGAGGGACTTGGCCTGTGGAGGGAAAGAGAGAACAGATGAGGGGAAATCCACCTCCTTCTCGTCCCTGCTGCCTGTGAGAAGTCTGTTGATGCATGGACCGTAAACATGCCCAGACCCACATGGAACTACATGCAGGCAACACACTAACCCAGACACACAGTGGCACCTTGAGTGGGCAATGCATGCTAAGGACTTTGCATGAATATGCTCAATCTCGCCATTGCAGGAACAAATACAATGATTTATTTAATGACATTCTCCCATAGTCACATATCCCCAATCTCACACACACAGAGAGCTTGGGTTCAAATCCCAATTCTGCCCCTTACAACAGACTGGAATTTGGCGAGGAAGTTCACCCATCAAGACCTCAGTTTCCCCCCTGTGACCTGAGTGGGTAAGACGCCACAATCTAGACACCCCTTCCAATTTGGAACCTGGTGAGCTACATACACAATCACCCACTTGTATGGCCCATTGTACGGCCACGTACCCACTCACACTGGCACCTCTGCACGAGGGCTCACCTTTCTGCACCTGGAGCTCCACGAAGCCGTGGACTTCCTGCTCAAGGTGATGGTGCTTATACTCCACCACCAGGCAGCAGTAGATGCCGCCATCTTGCTGGGTCAGGTTGAGCAGGGTGATGGAGAAGTTCCCATGGTGGTCCGAAGTCAACTCCACTCCGTGGTGCAGAGTGAGGTTCTTGTGCCCGGCAGGGTTCTGGCCACTGGCGTTGGCGTGATGGCCGCCATGGCGTGGGTGCAGCTCCCGCTCTGTGACGTTACGGATGGACATTTTCTCTGAGCAGCTCTGGTTCTCTCGGTGGCCCATGTGCCATGTCTTATAGAGTAAGTCGTGTCGGTCTGTAAATGGGCCTGAGATCCTGCAGGTCAGGCTGATGTTCTGCCCTTCGGGACAGACGTACAGAGAGTACGGAATGGTGATCTTGAGGGCTGCCACCTGACCTGTGAGAAGAGATGGAAACCCAGTGAGCCCTGCACAAACCCCCATGGGGCACGAGCCTCCTTGGAAAGCATAACCATTCTCACTGACACATTCATCCATCATGTGGATGCGTGCTGAGCTGGGCTTAAAGTAAATGTCCAAGTGCCATGGAAATTACCACGAAGAGGAAAGATGCCATCAAACAGTCAGTCAACAAGCCTTTAGTAAATCAGCACTTACTAGCCAAGTGCTGGGGATACAAAGAAAGATAAATAACAGGACCCCTGCCCTCTAAAAGCTTACATTCTTTTTTTTAATCCTTACCTTCTGTCTTAGAACTAATACCAGGTTTATTTATTATTTGTTCTTTTTATTATTTATTATATATTTATTATTATTTATCACTATGGAGAATAATTAAGTAATTAATATTACTTATTAATTAATAACCAATCCAGGGTAGAAGAGTGGTAAGGACTACATCTTAGTTACCTTCTGTCTTAGAATTAATACTAAGTATCAGTTCCAAGGAGACAAGTGGCAAAGGCTGGATATTAGTTACCTTCTGTCTTAGAATTAAGAACAAGTATCAGTTCCAATACAGAAGAATGGTCAGGACTAAAGCAATTGAGATTAAGTGACTTACCCAGGGTCACACAACTAGGAAAAGTGTCTGAGGTCACATCTGAACCCAGGGCTTCCCATCGCTAGGCCTGGCTCTCAATCCACTGAGCCACCCAGCTGCCCCGTAAGCTGCCTTTGTAACAACATTGCTAGCGCTTGCTTTCATTTTGACATCACCTCCACTTCCTAATATATCCTTCTCCTCTCCCCCACCCCCAGCCCTTACAACAAAAAACAAAAAAAGTAAACCAGAAAGAAAAAGCCTCCCGGTGAAACCACCAACATCATCTTAGTCCAACAATGTCTGCAGTGTTCCATACCCAGAGACCCCCTGGGCATCCTCTCAGAGAAGGGAGGTAGGACCCAGCTAAGTTTAGAGAGAGCTGGCTCCTCCTGAGCCTCATCCCAGGTGTGGGTTTCAGCCTTAGCAGCTCTCAGAGATGGGCTCCTGGGTGGCAGGAGAAGATCGTCTCCCCTAGTGAGGGCTGTGCTCACTCCCAGAGAAATCCGAGCTGCTTGAAGAGCTCTGCTAAGTCTATTCGGGGAGCCACAGAGAAGAGATCAGCTCAGCTCATCCCCCCACCCACTCCTGACATTGGGCCCAGACACAACTCAGTTCAATTCAATCGGGTTCTTCTTGTGGGATGCCCGGGGAGATTTCAGGGGCGGGCTCTGTGAACTCAGCTGGGAAGGAAATACCGTCGTGACTGAAATTTGGCATTTCCTTCATTTCTGAATTTTTAAAAAATCATTATTCTGAGAAGACGTTCAGAGGTTTCACCAGATACTACCAGAGTATACTACCGGGGTCCGAAAAAGGTTTGGTGTAATCTAACAAGCATTTGTTATTCTCTTACTGTGGACCTGTCCTTGTGCAGACTAAGCCCCCCCCCCAAAAAAAAAGAATAGTGCCTGCCTTCAAGGAATTTCATTCTTCTAACCAAACACCCAAAGGGAAAGAGAACCATTCTCACAAGATTTCTGCTGGAAGGTAAACTGAGACAGAAAGCAAAGCTTGGCCAAATGAAGAGCCCTGAGGATTGTTCTCAACCTCTCTCTCTCTCTCTCTCTCTCTCTCTCTCTCTCTCTCTCTCTCTCTCTCTCTCTCTCTCTCTCTCTCTCTCTCTCTCTCTCCCTATCTCTCTCTCTCTCTCTCTCTCTCTCTCTCCCTGTCTCTGTCTGTCTCTCTCTCTCTCTCTCCCTATCTCTCTCTCTCTCTGTCTCTCTCCCTATCTCTCTCTGTGTCTCTCTCTCCCTGTGTCTCTCTGTCTCTCTGTCTCTGTCTCTCTCTCCCTGTCTCTCTGTCTCTCTGTCTCTCCCCCCCCCACCTTCCTGCACTGCCCTCTGACTCACATATCCCACCCAAGAACTTGAGTGAGCCTCCCACACAACCTTTCAGCCCACCCCCAAGCCTGGGACAGGAGCCTTTGTACTGAGCACTTTGCTATATTCAGCAATGGCCCATTCACCATCCCTGAATGAAAGAAATCTCAGGAAAGGACTGGTTCCTCCCATGAGAAATTGAAAGCGGAGGCTGTTCCCAAGCCGAGTAATCTCCCAGCACAGCTGCCAAGGCTGACTGCTGAAGCGGCAGGCTGGGAGGGTCAGCCAGTGGACTTCTCCATTTTAGCAGGACAGAGGGAACACCACTGCTCCATGTCCACAGCCCTCTTGTGAGCTCAGTGGAGAGACTCTGAAGGAGGAAACTAGGGCAGAGTAGACGGAGCCCTTGGCAGGAGGCTTGCAAGCCAGCTCCTCTCCTTACTGGGGCAATAACTTGGCCTCTCTAAGAATCCAAGCCCTCAACTGTAAAAAGGGAATGATAGAGGCAGCTGAGATGGCTCAGTGGACCAAGAACCAGGCCTGGCCTTAGACACTTCCCAGCTATGTGACCCTGGACAAGTCCCTTAACCCCCATTGCCTAGCCCTTAACACTCTTTTGCCTTGGAACCAATATATAGTATTGATTCTAAGGGGAAAGGTAAGGTGGAGTGAGGGATAGGGAAAGGAGAGAGAGACAGAGAGCAGAGACTGAGACAGAGACAGAGAGAATAATATGCAACACCTGTGCTATGCATATCATAAAGTCTTTATTAAAATAGCATCTCTTGAGGATAATCAGGTAGCACACTGGCTAGAGGACCAGGCCTGGAATCAGGATGTCCTGGGTTTTAATCTGGCCTCAGATGCTTCCCAGAGCCTGTGTGGCCCTGGGCGAATCACTTACCTTCTATTGCCTAGCCCTTAGTGCTCTGCTATAAGGTAAGGGTTGTTTTTGTTTTTATAGCATTGGTTATTTTTATTTCCTTTTGACCTGCCCTAGGATCATAGGCCTGGAAGGGCTCGCCAATAAGCCAGTAAACCAAGCTTCTTCCAGTGCCCATTAGGTACATGGCCTTGAGTGAGGCACTGTGTGGCAGCCCTGGCACTTGTCCTTCAAGAGATACAGTCTTGGCTCTCTTCCTTATTAGCTATAACCACTTAGTCTGTCTAACCTCACCTTCCTAATCTAGAAAATGGGAAGGATATTCCTATGACCCCTCCCAGGCTATTGTGAGGCAGGAACTTTGTGAACTTCAAAGTGCTTTAATAATAACACATTCAATAATGCTTTACAGTTTCCAAAGTGCTTCCCCTCCCAATGGCCCCTGAGGGAGATAGTGTGAGCACTAGCATCCCTGTTCCATAAATGAAGAAATGGGTATGCAAGGCGAAGCTACTTGCTAGAGATACTAGGTATCAGGACTAAGACTCAAAGCAAAGTCTCTCCACTCTAGGTTTAGCTCACTGTCCCATATATCACGTTGTCTCATACCAAGAGAGGCAAGAACTGATGGAAGAGCTGGGAGACACTGGCAAGAATGAGCAAGGTCAGGGAGCAGCTGGGTATCTCAGTGGATAGAGAATCCAGGCTTAGAGATGGGATATCCCAAGTTCAAATCTGGCCTCAGACACTTCCTAGCTGTGTGGCCCTGGGCAGGTCACTTAACCCCCATTGCCCAGCTCTTAGCACTCTTCTGCCTTGGCACCAGTGCACAACATTGATTCTAAGATGGAAGATCAGGGTTTTAAAAAAAGGAGTGAATAAAGTCTCTTTCAGATTCAGGGGAGGAGGAAGAGGGGTGACATTATGGGCAGGGCTGGTTGGGAAAGTGTATCTTGATGCTTCCCACCTCCCCTTTCTCTCCTTTTTAGGACTCAGTGCTCCTGGTTGGCCCTCATGTAGCAGGGTCCCCTCCACCCCCAGGACAAAATTAACCCACTGCCCAACTATCAGAATACTTACTTGCTCCCTCTCCCCAAGGTCCTACCTCCAGCTACCAATGGAAGCCAGAGGTCCTCCCTCACCCAGTCGGTGGGGGTCTGCTAAGAAAACCTCTACGGTAGCTGCCCTGATCCTGGTGGTGTGTCGAAAGGCTAGGTCTGTCTGAGCAAGAGAGCCCAGAGCAAGGCACTATTTGGGCAAGGCTGTATCTTGCCCACCAGAAGACCCAGCCTTGACTCTTCTCCTCATTAGCTGGGACCATGAGCAAATTGTTGAATGGGAAATAAATGGAAGCAATCTAGTAGAATTCTCTCTCCTGTCTCATTAAATATTCAGGGCTACCCTTCCCTGCACACACTTCTCACTCTCTGAACTCCAGGTTCTGAACAGTCCAAAGTCACTTAATTATTTAAGAGAGATTAAGTAAAAAATAGTTTAGGAGTACAAAGGGACTTTGGAGATGGGCTTGTCCCACCATCCCCTCCGCCATGTTTGAAGTGAGGCCCAGGCAAATTCAGCAGTCTGCTTAAGGTTGGAGAAGCTGGGATAGAATCCAGGTCTCCCCCTTCCTGGCTCCCTACAACACACCCTCCTCTACCTAATAGCTTCCATTTGCACGGTAATCGCTTACAACCCAACCCATACATACAGAAACTCAGGATCCTTCTGACAAGCTTGAACTAGTAGGCAGTGGGAGTATTGTTATCTCCATTTTATTAGAGACAGACTGAAGTTCAAGTTAACAGTGTTGATGATAGGGGAAGCTGGGTGATTCAGTGGATTGAGAGCCAGGTCCTGGGTTCTAATGTGGCCTCAGACACTTCCTAGCTGTGTGACCCAGGACAAGTCACTTAACCCCCATTGCCTGGCCCTTACTGCTCTTCTGCCTTATTGATTCTAAGACAGAAGGTGAGGGTTTAAAAAAACAATGATGATGATAGCCAGCAATTTTATAGCACCTACTATGTGCCAATCACTACGTTAAGCCCTTTACAAATAAATACCACATTTGAGTCTTACAACTATGGAAGGTAAGTGTGATGATTATCCCCATTTTTTATGGTAAACATAAACTGAGGTTAATTGCCCCAGGAAGAGTATCTAGGCCAGCCCCTCTGCCACCTTTTTTGCAAATGAGTAAACCAAAGTCAAAAAGAGATAAAATTACTCTAGATAGCCCAGAGGAAGCTTTTTAGAGACAAACGCATCTTTAACTGAGTTAAAAACTTGATGTAATGCATGAGTAGGTATGGTATTTGCACCTGATTGACTCATTAGCACCTACTGTAACCTAGCAGAGGACAGGCCCTTGGAGGTCTAGAGCTATAGGAATAAGTTTTAGGGAGGGAGTCAGGAGGGGAAAGTCTGGAGCATCATTGAAGTCTTTACTGGGGGTCAGAGAAAGGGATAGAGCCAATGAGTCAGGGAATAGCTTAGGGAAACTTTGTACCTGAGGGAGGGAGTCCCCAAAGACCTTCCTGATCTCTAGGGGCAGCTAGGTATCTAGGTAAAATTGAGAGCAAGGCCTGGAATTTGGAGGTCCTGAGTTCAAATCTGCCCTCAGACACTTCCTACCTGTGTGACCCTGGACAAATCCCTTAACCCCCATTGCCTAGCTCTTGCCCCTCTTCTGCCTTGGACCCAAGTATTGGGTCCAAAACAGAAGGTTAAGGGAAGGAAGGAAGGAAGGAAGGAAGGAAGGAAGGAAGGAAGGAAGGAAGGAAGGAAGGAAGGAAGGAAGGAAGGAAGGAAGGAAGGAAGGAAGGAAGGAAGGAAGGAAGGAAGGAAGGAAGGAAGGAAGGAAGGAAGGAAGGAAGGAAGGGAGGAAGGGAGGAAGGAAGGAACAGAGGAAGGAAGGAAGGAGAAAAGATAGATAGATAGATAGATAGATAGATAGATAGATAGATAGATAGATAGATAGATAGATAGATAGATAGAGGGAGGGAGGGAGGGAGGGAGGGAGGGATGAAGGGGCCTCTATGAAGGCCCAAGCAGCATCAGCTCTTATCCCTCCATCCAGAACCCAACCGCAACACTGTAAGGGGAACATCCTGCCTCCACATCCTCCAGGCTTGCCATAGACCCTCCCTGAGCCCCAGTGTGTTTCATGGATGCTCTTGTGGTCAGTGGAACAGCACAGAACTCCAGATATCAGTCAGAGCTCTGTGCTCAAGGGGCCTGGAGAAGTGTGAAGATGGTGGAAGGGAAGCAGGGAAGCTCATAGGACAGGAATTTGGGCTGAGTGTGTTGGGGAATGGAAGGAGTAGGAAGAACAAGGAAAGGGCCCAGATCCTTAAGAAATAAAAGCCTGATGAGAAGGATGAATTCCAGAGGTATCTCTTTCCAGCAGCATCTCTTCCAGCTTTAGACCCTGAGGCTAAGGCAAAAGGAAACTGTTCAGTTTCCCAGCCCACCCACCTTCTGGACTTGGGTCTGTGTTTTCCCCTTTCTTCATCTTTCTCCTCCCCCAAAGTTCTAGAGAAGAATTCAGCCCTGGCAGTATTTCTCACCAGTGCTGCCTTCTCCCACTAGACTATAAGCTCCTTGAAGGCAGGAGCCATATTTTTCCCCACATCTTTGTATCCTGAGCACGTATCACAATGCCTGGCACATAATGATTACTTAATAAATCATTATTGACTGACCATCTGAGATCAAGAGAACCAAACCTACCGAAACAGAGCCACAGGGAGTTCAGAAAGAAGTTAGGGACCAGAGGAGCAGCTTGGTGGCACAGAAGATAGAGAGCCAGGTCTAGAGTCAGGAGGTCCTGGGTTCCAATCTGGCCTCAGATATTTCCTAGCTGTGGGACCCTAAGCAAGTCACTTAACCCCAATTGCCTAGCTTTTACCATTCTTCTGCCTTGGAACCAATACTTGGTCTCAATTCTGAGATGGAAAATAAGAGTTTAAAGAAAGTGAAGAAGAAGGAAGAAGAGGAGAAGCCTAAAGCCTTTCGAATGTAATCAGATAGACCACCATTAACACAGACGTATATTCTCGTCATTATCTTTCCATCCTTTCGCCTCGTCTCCCAGGTGGCATCCTGAGGCCATACCTGCCAACATGGCGGCATCCCACAGAACTCCTTCACCCACAGTTAACCAAGCAAATAGTGAGGGGTCATCAGGAATGATGCTCAAATCTGGGGACTCAAGAGTTGATGCCAATAGAAACTAGGAAAACTGTAGAAAGAATTAGCCCACAGGATGTGGCTAGAGGAGCCAACCAAGCCAGAGGGGCTCCTTCCTGGGAACCACGATCCCCTGCTGGGTAGGAATTTGTCAGATTCAGAAGGGAGCAATGAGGCCCCAGAGCCCAGGACTGGAGAAGGAAGGAGTTTGCACAACATTCAACTCAACGCAATCTCTCCACCCCCAATCCCCCAGAGGACTTCTTCCCTTTTTAGAGAAAGGAGAAGAAAACTCAGGAATTCAGGTTTGTGCAGCTGAGGGGTCAGAGTAAAAGGAGCCAGCAGAAGAGTTTTGGGGATGGAGGGGCATAAAGGAAAAGAGGGAAGGAGTAGAATAATTGGAGGTTGAGGCTTACAGAGAAACAAGCTAGAGAGGAGGGAGATGGGGCATTCCTAGCATTCTCTCCTCTTCAGGGTGAGGCTCCCACCCTGAGCCACTACCAAGAAAGCTGCTAGACTTCAGGGTTTGGCTCTGGACTGGCAGAAAATGCCCCTTGGGTTTCTCTGTTTCAATGCATGATACTTTCAAGTGTGGGTCCAAGGACATGGAGTAGGCTGTTCTTTTCCAGGATTTCAAAAGGGAAAATTTTTCAAAAAAAATTTCAGAAGAAAAGGGAAAATGCAGGTAGCCCAGCACACCAGCCTAAAGACATGCTCTTAGATAGTACATCCAAAAATACTATTCAGTTCAATCAAAAATTAAAGGCAGGCTGGGTACAAAATAGCTCCTGCCCTCAAGGAGTTTCCTTCTACTGGAAGAATCTAAGAAGTATAGAATACTAGAACTGAAAAGGGGGCAGCTAGGTGCCTCACTGGATTAAAGAGCCAGACCTGGCAAGAGCCTAGATTCAAATCTAGTCTCAGACACTTCCTAGCTGTGTGACCCTGGGCAAGTCACTTAACCCCTCTGAAATTGAGTTTTCTCATCTGTAAAGATGGGGGAGTTGGGTTAGATGGTCTCTAAACCCCCTTCTAACTCTACTCCTACATGGAGACATCTCTATGTCTATAAATATATGTATATGTGCACATCTGTGCATTTCTATATATATATAGTGTTGCTGGAAGTACCATTAGCTAGTCTGAGGATGTGTTTTTCTATTGTTGGTAGCAGCAGGCTTTTAAGACAGGCCAGATCGTTCCCTGTGCACCTGGGACATTGTTATGGGTCCCGGGCGAGGGGGAAGGGAAAGAGGAACTTGGGCTCCAGAGTTTTATGAGAATGCATTGGGTTAAAAGGGTCAATGAGTCCACAGATGCCCAGGCCCAAAGCCAACCAGGTCAGTGTGTCAGCCGTCCTCAGGAGGCAGCCCGTTGGCCTGTGAGTATAATGTGCATCCCCCAGAATGAGAAGGTAGCCCCATTCCTCCCTCCCTCTGGGAAAGGAAAGCAGAATGGAATCCATAGGAAGTTGTTGCCTCCCTCCTCCTCCCTCCTCTGCTTCCCCGACCTCCCCCAAAGCAGAGCCTGCTGGACAGAGTGACCTTCCACTGGCCCTGCACTTGGTCCCTAGCTCTCCAGGGGGACTGCCTTCCCCAGGCCTCCCAGCCTGCTCATCTCATACCCAAAAGATGAGTTGGGCTTTGGTTCCCAAGCTTTCCACCTTCCAGAGAAAGGACCTTATAACGGCTCCGGGAGGCAGTGTGAGGTAAAGGGGAGCTTGAGGGGTCTAGCTCCCTTCTCCCTGTGAAATAAACTGGCTCTGCACTGACAGCCACAGCAGGCAGAGGCGACTCCCTTCCATTGGTCCAAGGGCTTGGGACTGTCATGGCCACCCCGGAGAAGCTCCCTCTGGTCCATAGAGCACCAGTACCCCATGCCTGCCCAGTCCAGGGACCTCGAGCTCTGCTGAGCATCTCCCCATGGAATGGGCGGAGATAGGGTAAAGAGTGCCCTCCAGCTTTGCCATGTCCCTCCAAGGCTCCTAAGGGAAGATGGCGGCCAAGAGCACCTCCCTCTAATAGGGGCATTGCAGATGGACTACGACTCCCTTCTTGGGATCTCCAAGTACTCTTATTAGCTACTTTATGCTATTGCTATTGGGAGCGAGAGGAGTGAGTGAGTGTGTGTGTGTGTGTGTGTGTGTGTGTGTGTGTGTTCCAGAAAAAGGCTGGCAAAGAAGAGGAGGAAGGGAAGGACTCCGTGGCCTGTAGCCCCAGGTAGCCCCTCTCTCAGTCCCCAGATTCTTCTGAAGAAAATAAAAACAAAGTTGTAACCTGTTATACACTACACAAATACATTATGGCTGCTGAGAAGCAGGGTGGAAATGGGACTACAAATCAGACCTTGGACCCCAGTCAGTAAAGATGTAGAGTCTCACCTCTGACACACACTGGCTGTGTGTCCTTGGACAAGTCATTTAACCCCTCACTGGTGGAGCTTTCTGTAAAGTGATGAGTTTGCTGAGCAAATGACAGTCTGTCCTGGCAAAGAAACTGCCTCTTTGGGAGTTCCCTCTTCTGATGAAATCATGTCTAGTAAAATATTTTAATGATATTTTTCCGCCATCCCTCACATCTCCTCCCCCATCTCATCTCCTGTGAGACAAGATTACATCTCCGTGATGTTTTAGGCTCACAGAAGGTTAGCTGAAAGGGGCCTGAGAGGCCAGAGTCCGGCCACCTCTTTTTGCAGTGGAAGAGGTTAAGATTGTATCGTCTAAAATGCCCCCCGTACTTTCCAGATGGGGACTAAGACTGGAGAGCTCCTGGAAGGACCCCTAGCCAACGCTAAGCGATTCCCCAAAGCCCATTTTCCATTGGAGAGAGGGAAAATCTCTCCCCTCTCTTTTGGGAAGTTCTTCCTAAAATCTGACCTAAACCCCTCATCCCCACGTTCTCAATACATCCTCCTGCTGTGGAGACAGGGGCAGACCTAGCTTTCTCTGCCTGGGACCCTCAGTTTTCTCATCTGTGGAAGTGACAGGGCATGTGGGGTGGGAGAGCACGGTCTAGAGTTCGAGAAGTCTGAATCCTTACCATTGGAAATTTGCCATTTACCAGCTGTGGGACCCAGAACAAGTCCTTTGGCAGGGGTGGTGGGGAGCTTAGAACAGCTGAGAGAGAGGCTGCTGTCGCTGAGTGTTTCTGGTAAGAGCAGGGACTAGATCCAAGCCCCGGGTTCCCTGTCAGAACATTCCTGACTCCCCCTCTTGAATCCACACCACTGATAAGCCGAATTCATCCCAGATCACTGGTGGCGGTTTCTACCCAGGGTCCAAGCCCTGAAACCCAGCAGGTTTCTGGACGGTGGCCTCCTGGGGCCCAGCAGCAGGAGCTCTGAGAGGGCCAAGGACAAAGGGAATCTCAGATGTGTTTATTGATACCTGCTCCAACAGGAAGGGCCCCATTCACATCGGGGGCCCGGAGGGAGACAGGGAAAGGGAAGCCTGAACTCTATTGAAGGAAGCAGCACTTCCAGCACCTTGGAAAAGAGTCCGTGGGATTCTGGACTGCAGCGCCTCTCTCGGAGGATCTCCCTGGAGAAGGCTGTGGGGGCCTGTCCCCCCAAGACCCCAGGTGGCTCTTCAGGTGCCAGGCCCTGCCCTCAGATAGTCTCCCTGAAGCCCAGCCCAGCCCACCCTCCTTTTACGCAGCCCAGGGTCCCCACCCCAGTGCATCAAGCCCCAATAACGCAGTCTCGGAAAAGCAGATAGATGGACACTAGCCCAGACCAGGGAGAACGTGGGCCCTGAGGAAGAGCTCAGTTCCCTTTTTCTTCTGTTCCTCCCTCATCCCCAGCTCTGGCCTGGCTGACCCCTGGTTGACTAGCTGGCCCAGGCAGCAGGGAGGATCCTGCAGCCTAGCTCAGCGATTGTTTATTCATGTTCTTTGCTTTGGATGGGATCTCTAGTGACTGGAAAAGCCCAGGCTGGGCACAGCTCAGAAAAACACTCATTGGCCTGCTCAGAAGGGAACCGGCTGAGGTGGACGTTAGAGGGTACCCTTGCCAGCCCTGAAGGCATCAGGGCCCAAGTATCCTAAAGCTGGAAGGACCCTTGGGAGGTCATCTTCGCCAGGCCCCACCATGGGTCTGGGTAGCTGCCCAACCCCTCTTCTGCAGTCCCCTCTTCTTCTATTAATCCTTCTTTCTCTTACTGAACATTTTGCACTCGTTTCTTCTGGCGGGTCTTCCCTCCGGGCACCGGTCCGTACCCATCTTACATGAGAGCATCCCCCATCCCTAAAAGGAGAAGCCCAATCACGAATGACTGAGATCATCTCTCTAAGCTCCATTTGAAGGAGGAGACTTTAACAGGAACAGTAATTCATCCAAAATCAAGCAGCACGTTCATTGCAAAACTCTAATCCCAGCCTCCTAACCTTCAGCCCTAATGAGAAGTAAATTCTTATGACAATCACTAAAGGAATTGGACTTGTGTCATTTCCCCCAGAGAAAAGAAAATGAGGGGATGACTTCATTTCTGTCTTCAACAGCATGAAGGGCTTTTATGGGCAAAATGCTAATCAATTTTGATACGTGATGGTGAGGATGGAGAACAAGAGGAAGCTTAAAGTAAGACAAGTTATAGCAAGACCCAAAGGGTCGTCCCCCACCCCCTGAACTGGGGTGACCGAGGAGGCCAGAGAAGCCTTCTGTTCTCACTTGCACAGTCAGCTGCTTAAGATGTCTTCCAGTTCTTCGAGCTCTAAGAGGCAGCGTATATGTGGTCCTAGGAAGAGTATTCCCATCCTTGCCGCCAGATACCCTCAGAACTCTGGGAGTTGGAAGAGGTCAGCAGAGATGCTGGATGGAGGCAGATAGAAAGGAAGCCAATGGCTTGTGCCCCACGTTGCTGAGAAAGGTTCTTAGATTGGAAGCATCAACAGGGAGGAGAGTAACTCTACTTGCCTCGCTTTACCCAAAACCTTGAGCCAAGCAGGAGCTTAATAATGCCTGAGGATGGGGGCGATGGTAGACATGGTCCCAATGTGAGTGGTGATCATTGATAGTGACAGCCGTGATGGTGATATTGATGGCTCAGAGCCTGGCCCAAAGTCAACACTTCAAAAATCCATTTTGATGAGTTGGTTGGGAGAGGCATTGATGGTTCTGGTGGTGATATTCATAGTGATGGCAGCAAGGATCTCTTTACTAACCTATAGCCCTCCTCCTGGACTTCTTTCTTTCCAGGCTAGACCAATAAATATCTTGTCTACCTAAAAGCCTAGAGTGTCCTGCACCAACTGGGCCCAAAGGGGCCGGTCCTCCAAGAAGTGGATCCCAACATCAGCTCTACGACTCAACTCACCTGTGGGGACATGGAATGCTCTCAGATTCAGAAGGCATGCGTTCTAGCTGTATGAATAGATTTCTAGCTCTCTGACCACCCCCCACCCCAGTTTCCCTGTCAGTAAAACAGGGATAATCCCATCATCCCTAGCCATCCCAAAGGGTTGTTGGGAGAACCCAATGAGATGGCATATGCAAAGGTCTTCACAACTACCCATCAGTACTTGCCTATAAACCCCAATACCTCAAGGAGCCAGGATTTCATCAGAGTGGGCTCTGCCACCCAGCAGCCCAGATCAAGCCCCACCATCACAGTCTTGGAGAACCTACAAGCCCTAAACTCTCAACACTCTGTGGCCAACATGGTGCTGATCATCCACAAACAATAGAAGACTGATAAACACTCATTACTTGGTGCTTACTTGGACCTTTAAAATCTTTCTTTGTCTCCCCACAACTTAGCACAGGATCTGGCACATAGCTGATATGTGGTGAGAGCTTATTGAGTGTCACTGACTGGCTCAAAGTCTTTCTAGTTGCTGGTGGAACCCCAAGGCAGAGGAGCACCCCAGCACCATCATGAGGCATTGGAGTGGGGATAAACGTAAGCTACGATGACAATGCTGAAACCCGAATACAAGACTTTGCAGCACCATCCCCTGTTCCTCCAGACTAGGGCACTGGTGTGGAAGGGACTTTCCTCTTCATTCTTTCCTGGCAGAGAAGATCCAACTCAGAAAATTCAAATTCATAAAGGGAGAGGGAAAGGAGGGCGGATAAAAGAGGATGAATACAAAAGTGGGGCAGAATATCATAAGAAGAACTGGGATTGGGAGCAGTGAGGTGGCTCAATGGATAGAGATAGGCCGTCCTGGCTTTCAATCTGGACTGTGTGACCCTGAACAAGTCATTTAACCCCCATTGCCAACCCTTACCACTCTTCTGCCTTGGAACAGATACGCAGAATCGATTCTAAGGCAGAAGATAAGAGTTGTTTGGGTCTTTTTAATAATCTGAAAGTAGAAACAGCTGACTCAGAACACGGCGGTGGATTCCCCTTCTCTAGAGAAAGATAGACAAAGACTGGGTGGCTTCTTGCCTTGTATGTTGCCATGGTGATTCTTTATCAGGTATGGGACAGGCTAGACAAGGTGGCCCCAAGTTTTTTTGATGTTTGGTTTGGTTTTGTTTTTTGAACCCTTTTCAACCTTCTGTCTTAGAACTGATCAGTTCCAAGGCAGAAGAGCCAGAAGGGCTAGGCAGTGGGGGTTACGTGACTTACCCATAGTTACACAGCTAAGAAGTGTCCAAGGTCAGATTTGAACCCAGGACCTCCAATCTCCAGGCCTGTTGCTCTATCCATTGAGCCACCTATGTGCCCCCACCTCAAGGTCTTTTTGAACCATCCAATTCTGTGATTATGCTAACAGCAAGAAGCCTATGGCAGTGGCCTCATGTTCTTGATGAGGCATCCCTTCCAGTAAAAGTCTTCAGAGTAGATGCCTCCATATGTGTACATTTGCTGATGTCTAAGCTACAGATAAGGGTGTGTGAGAGTCAGTTGTTAAATGTTTAGGGGAATATTTGTGCCTCGGAAATCAGCAAATGCTACCAATTGGTATTTGATTTATTGTTCTGTTGGGTGCCTACTACATGCCGGGCATTGTGCTAAGCTCTTTCTGAAAATAACTGAACCTTTAGTCTTAGTATCAATTCTAAGACAGAAGAACAGCAAGAGATAAACAATTGGGATTAAGTGACTTATCCAGGGTCACACAACCAGGAATCTGAGGCCAGATTTGAACCTAGGTCCTCCCAACTCCATGCCTAGAGTTCTATCTACTGTGCTACCTAGCTGCCCCCAATACACCTTTTTTGACAAATATTATCCGTTAACCCTCTTGAAAGGTAGGTGCTATTATTATCCTTATTTTATAGTTGAGGAAATTGAAGCAAACAGATGAAGTGACTTGTCCAAGATCACACAGCTAGGAAATATCGAAGGCTGGATTTGAACCTCTGCTATACTGCAAACTGCCTCTGTTGTTAAATTTGAAGGTGTGAGGGGAAGCTAGGGAGCTCTGTAGTTTAAGAGCCAGACTTAAAAATGAGAGGTCCTTGGCCTCAGACACTTCCTAGCGGTGTGACCCTGGGCAAGTCACTTAATCCCAACTGCCTAGCCTTTGCCATTCTTTTGTCTTAGAATTGATGCTAAGAGACAGTTAGGGTTAAAAAAAAAAGTCCCACCTCAGAAACTTGCTAACCTTGTGACCCAGGGCAAGTCATTAAAACTCTGTCTGCCTCAATATCCTCATCTGTAAAATGGGAATGATAATAATAGCCCTCCCCTCCCAGGGTTAATGTGAAAAGTAGATGAGATAATATATGTTATATATATTTGTATACATTAAAGGGAGGCAGGAATGTCACCTGACTGTGACCCCCAAGAAGAAGCCTCTGTTCTATGGGACAGGGTTAGCATCTCATCCTTGTGGTCCATTCTGGCCTCCTACGCAACCTAACCGCGACTGCATCAGGACCTTACATCACTGCATTTTGCAATTGGAGATGCTGAAGAGGGGAGACAGAAGGCTTCCCCTTTCTCCCCACAAAAATAGTTAATGCAATCTCAGCCTGCATGAAGAGAAGTCTAGAGCCTGGAAGGAGGTAGGGGATATTCCCAATAGACTCTGCTCTGGCCAAGCTTCTATCTTTAGGGAGAACATTGATAGGCTAGAGAGAACCTTTGGAGGAAAGAAACCTAGATGGTGACAGGTCCCCTAGATCATGCCTTTCAAGAAATATTGGGTGGTTTTGCCTTTGAAAGACAAGACGAGGGGGAAAGAGCACCAGACTTAGAGATGGGAGGTCTTGGGTTCAAATCCAGCTTCAGATACTTCCTAGCCAGGTGACCCTGGGCAAGTCATTTAACCCCCATTGCCTAGCCCTTACCACTCTTCTGTCTTGGAACCAATATTTAGTATCAATTCTAAGATGGAAGGCAAGGGTTAAAAAAAATTAAAAAGCAATCACTAGAGGATCATTTATCAGGTGAGTTAGAGAGGGCTGCCAGCATAGATCATCTCTGAATTCTTTTCTTTACCCCTGAGATTCTGTGATTAGTCCATCAATAAACATTATGAAGTGCCTGCTGCGTGCCAGACCCAGTGCCACGTGCCAAGGATTCAGACAAAAAACTAAAATAGAGCCTCTGCTCTCATGGAGCTTCCATTGGGAAAATTGGATACTTCAAATGAGCCAACCTAGTTCTTCCCTTCCCCGGGTTTGGTCTTCTAGCTTCAGCTACGTCTGCAAAAAATGGAGAAGAGGCCCTTTTGTTCTCCATTTCTCTGAACCAACATCCTCTGCCCACCCATCTTGGTCTGGGAAAGTAGCTTTAAGCCTCGTAAATAATAGCTGAGCTGGCATTTACATGGCACTTTAAAGTTTGCAAAGTACTTTATAAATATTTCCTCATTTGATCATCACAATCACTCTGGGAAGGAGGTGCTATTTTTATCACCATTTTACAGATAGAGAAATTGAGGCTGAAAGAGGTTATTTACCCAAGGTCACACAGTAAGTGTCTAAGGCAAGATTTGAACTCAGGTCAAGTCCATCATTCTATCTGTTGTCTTTGATATACCTTCCTCAGCCCTCCCCTATAGCATGGTTATCTTCTTCCCAGTCTGGATCTGCCATCCCAAAGTATGAAAAAGATTCCACCAACGAATCGCAGTTCCTTGCCCAGCTGTCAGACCTCACTAAGTCCGTCGTCCACCCAAGCACCCAAGCCAGCCACTGGCTGCCATCCTCTTTTCCTTGAGCTCATGAGCAACGTGGTGCCCACCCTTGGCACTATCAGCCAGAACCTCCTTGCCAGGGTTCAGCCTTGGGCTGTTCCTCATGCCCATGGGGATGTGATGTCCTTCAAGGCTTGGGACCTGGTAGAAATTGCCTCCCCCCTTCCCACAGCAGTTGGTGCCAGGCTTCATGGATTACGTGCCAATGGAACATGAGCTTCTTGAGGGTAGAGACTGTCTTTGTTACTATCTTAGCATTCACAGCCTTGCCCCGAATACAGGCGGTGCTTCATATATGCCCATCAAACTCATCACCTAAGAAAAAGCACTTACTGGTCACCCATCATACCTGCATGGTGCTGTCTCTTTTTCAGGGGCCTTTCCTATATCTCCCTTCATTTAATAGTCTCCACACAGCCTGGGTATTATTCCCATTTTATAGGTGAGAAAACAGAGACTGAGAGAAATTTGGTTATTTTCCCAAAGTCACACAGCAAGCTGGTGACAGATCTGGGAAAAGAATCAAAATCTCCCAACTCTCAGATCATGGCTGCTTCCCTCAAACTACAGCTCCTTTGACAGCCTGCAGGCACTTAGTCATCTCCATAGAACCTCATAGAAAAGGAAGGTTTGTGTCACTCCAGAATGGAGTTCTTTAAACAGAGACTGGCAGGGACATTGAGGCAACTCAGTGGACAGAGAGCTGGTCTGGAGATGGAGGGACCTGGGTTCAAATCTGGCCTCTAATACTTATAATAATTCTTATTATGATTAATATAATACTCATAAGTCTTAACTGTGTGACCCTGAACAAGTCACCTAACCTCAATTGCCTAGCCCTTACCACTCTTCTACCTTGAAATCATTACTCGTATCAATTCTAAAATAAGAGGGAAAGGTGTTTTAAAATAATAATAATAATAATAAACTGAGAAAAATAAGAAACAATAAACTTCTTGAATATTGTGGAGTCTGGATCTCTTGGAGGAGTCTCTGAGGGAGTGAGAATTATAGAGTTGTTGGCCCTGCTATGGGAGGAGACTCTGGGTCAGTGAAGAATTATACTAATTCTCCCTACACATAACTGGATTGGAAGTGTAATCCACGTCTACATAGATCCTGGGTGCACAGGCTTTCAGGTTGGAAAGGAATTTAGATATGACCCAGTCGGTCCTCCTTATTTTATAGAGGATGAGAATAGAGCCCAGAGAAAGGAAATCACTAGCCAAGGTTGCACAGATAAGTGGCTAAAGTAGGATTCACACTCAGGTCCTCTGAGTCCAAATCCAGTCCTCCATGCTATGGCAAAGAAGCCTGTGGCTCTGGGCCTCCACCCCAAATTGGGGCCCAGAATTGGAACAGAGCTCAATGTCAAGCTGATCTAGCCCCTTCCTGAAAATGACCCTGATCCTCCAGAGGAAAGTCTCCAGTGAAGGGAGCAAGACAGCCCAGTCCACCCTGCAGGCAGTGGCTGCTGCTAAAAAGTTGTTCTTTACTCTGGTTCTGCAGCTTCCACAAGTCCCTTTTCCACTTGACAGTCCTACAGATACTTCAGAGGCCTGTGATTTGAGGAGAGTGGAGGGACCCTGCAACCTCGACCATCCACACAGCTCAGATTGCTCTGTGTCCATAACTAGCCTCATCAGAGGGCAGCTGGGAACTATAACCTCATTACTCTGAGCCCATCAGAAACTCCCAATGAGGAACCTTCCTCCCTCCCACTCTGTGGGACCAAGCTTCACACTGGAGCTTCCTGCCCCAGCCCTAACTCTTTGTCTTCTCCAGGCTCATTTCCTTGGCTCTTTGGTGCCTCAGTCTCCCAAGTTGTAGAGTGAGGGAAAGGCATCCCCAAAGAGACAGAGTGATCCAGTTTGGTGGCCTGGACCAACATTAGGAATCATGAAGGATCCAATGGCACCATTTTAGGGATAGGAAAAAATGGTGATTACCATGAGGGGCCACACTGGATAGAGTACTGGCTGTGGAGTCAAGAAGACCCAAGGTAAATCCTGCCTCAGACATTTACTATTTATGTGATAGAGGGAAAGATGTTTAAAACTCTCCCATCCTCCATTTCCTCCTCTATAAAGTGGGGATAAGACTAGTTGAATTCAAGGATTATTGTGTCAAGTGAAATAATATTTGTGAAGTGCTTTGTGAACCCTAAAGTGACATTTTTATGATTTAGAAAGAGCATCAGCCTAGGAATTTGGCTTGGTCTAGTCTTAGCTCCTCCTTTTCCTAACTGATCTTCAGCCAAGTCCCTTAAACTCCATGAGCCTCTGCTTCCTCATCTGAAAAATGGGGATAATGATGTTTGCAGTGCCTGCCTTATGGGATTGTTGAATGATGAATAATGAATGGGGAAGTGCTTTTGTAATTGTAAAGCACCAAACAAGTCAACAAGTATAAGTTTTGTCCTGTTTCTCTCTCTCTCTCTCTCTCTCTCTCTCTTTCTCTTTCTCTCTCTCTCTCTCTCTCTCTCTCTCTCTCTCTCTCTCTCTCTCTCTCTCTCTCTCTCTCTCTGTCTTTCTCTTTCTCTCTTTCTCTCTCTCTCTCTTTCTCTCTCTTGCTCTCGCTCTCTCTCTGTCTGTCTCTGTCTTTCCCTCTCCCTCTCTCTTTGTCTGTCTCCATCTGTTTCTCTCTATCTCTAACTCTTTCTGTCTGTCTCTGTCTCTGTGTGTCTCTGTTTCTCTCTGTCTCTGTTTCTCTGCCTCTGTCTCTCTCTGTCTGCCTCTGTCTCTGTTTCTCTGTCTCTCTGTCTCTGTCTGTCTCTCTGTCTCTCTTTCTCCCTCTCTCTTTGTCTGTCTGTCTCCATTTGTTTCTCTCTGTCTCTGTCTCTCTCTATCTCTATCTCTTTCTGTCTGTCTCTGTTTCTCTGTCTCTGGCTCTGTCTCCATCTGTTTCTCTCTGTCTCTATCTCTGTGTGTCTCTATCTGTTTCTCTGTCTCTGCCTCTCTGTCTCTGTTTCTCTGCCTCTATCTCTCTCTATCTCTGTCTGCCTGTCTGCCTGTCTGTCTTTCTCTCTCTCTCTCTCTCTCTCTCTCTGTCTTTCTGTGTCTGTATGTGTGTGTCTCTGTCTCTTTCATTCTTCCCTTTCCCCTCCCCAATCTCCCTCCCAAGTCTCCAGCACTCCCTGGAAACCTTTCCTCCCTTCATGTATGGAGGCTCACTCACTGAAGGCTCCTCAGCCCAGCCCAGCCATTGGCTGTCATTCAGAGCAGAGTCTCTCCTCTCTCTCTCCCTCTCTCCCTCTCTCCTTCCCTCCCTCCTTGGGCTCTGGCTCAGTGGGGTGCAGCCTCTCTCCTTTGCTGGCCTTCCCCTCACACTGCTGCCTCCTCTCCCCAGCCAGAGCTCCTCTTATCAGAGGCCCCCAGAGCCTGGACCTCCTGAGGACAAAGATAAGAGGTCGCCTTCCGAGAGGCTTCTGCCCAGCCTCCAGCATTCTTTCTCTACGAGCCTGCAGGCTCCCTCCCTTGAACCCGTCCAGTGTGACTTCCAGCCCCTCTGAGGGAGGACTTGCTGGATGGAGGCCCTCTTGTAACCAGGACAGCATGTTCTGTCCGCAGCTCCCATCCCTCCTCCTGGACGATCCGGCATCTTTAGCCAGGTCTCTTCTGGCAAGTCCAGGCTCCCCTCCTGTCCCACAAAAGATTGTGGAGCAGCCTGGTATGCTTTTCCTGAGGTGGGTTGGTCCCCACCTAACTGAGCTCGCCATGGAGAGGGCCTGGGTGTAAGTGAGGTGATAGGTAAGGGGGAGATGAAAAGGAACTAGCTGCCCTGGTGCGCCCTTCCCAGGACCCCCAGCTACCTGGGCACCAGGAAAGGGCTTGGAATTGTGGGGAGGGAGAGGTGGGCTAAGAAAGGGATGGAGGGCAGGGTGCTGCTTCTGGTGAAGGCTGGGGAGATCACTGAAGTCACTGCCCTTGCCAGGGGTGTTGTCCCTCTGCCCTCCCCTCCTAACTGTGAGTCACTGGCCTCCCTCACCGCAGGGGCAAAGCTGCCCTGGTCCCTGTGCTCCAGATGTCCACCTACAGCTCAGACCCCTGGCACTGCAGCCCTCCGCTGAGGCAAGCATCGCATCCTGGCCAGATGCTTTGCCCCAACCCCAGTATCCTCAGGGTGGGTGCATCCTGGGTAATACACCTTCGGCAGGACAGAGCAACCCCAAGAACCAGCCCAACGACCCAAACAGCCCTGCCAGTGTACCGAGGGATGCCCCAAGCCTAGCTGTCCTCAAAATAATGGAGGGACCTTGGGGCAAGCAGACCCCTCCTTCCCCCTGCCCCCTTCCAGCCCAAACTGGCCAGAGCAAGAAGCCAGCATCTTCTTCTTGGCTCAGCCCAAACCAAACCAAACCCCAAACTCCACCCGCAAAGCCCAGATCCAGAGTTTCCTCCCTCCTGCCCGGCAAGACCCAGCTTGACAGCTGCTCTCCCTGTCCTGACCCAGTCCTACTCCAGCCCCAGCCTTTCTCAGGCTCCGGGAGAAAAGAGACCGAGCCCCCGTCAGCCCTCTTCCTCCCGGGCAGCGCTCCGAAGTGGAGCCCAGGGTGACCAGGAACGAGGGAAAGCTCGGGAGCTTACCTCTGGAGGAAGCCAGGCAGAGAGCGAGGAGCAGGAGGCCCCAGGGTCCGAGGGCAGCCCCTGGACGCAGCTCCATCGTCAAGGTGGGCGTCCCTGGCTGGGGGGTGTCGGGAGCCTGAGAACTTAGCTGACGGCAGCCCCAACAGAAACCTCTCTGAGTGACTGATCGGCAGCAAGTCAAGCCGGCCAGCCAGAGGGAGCGTGTTAGAGGGTACAGCACCCCCAGGAGGCGAGAAGGAGCGCCGGCCGCCTTGTTTGCCCAAGTCGGGGCGGAGGCACACATTCCTACCCTCTCCACACTGCGCGACTCACGCCGGTGTTCAAATCCAAGGGCAGCGCAGCTCCGGGGCACCTGGGAGGTGGAAGTGTGGCAAGGGCAGGCACCGACCCAGTCTGCTGCTCACATGCTGGCAGGACCTCGTTGGATTCTGCCCGGCATTCAGTGCCTGGGAGGGAAGCAACAGAATGTTGACTGAGAGGACACGTCCTGCTTCCTTTCAGCACCATAGAGTGAGCTACCTCTAGTCCAGACTCAGCTGTCCCCGGCACCTCGCCAATGAGCTGTCTATAGTGGATGCTCTCAGGCTCTCTTGACGCACCCACCTTACAGATGACACAACTACATGCCACCCAGTGTCCTTTCAGGAATCCTCATCCCCACCCCCACCCCAGCAGACCCTCCAGTAGCAGCAGCTTGCTCCAGTCCTTTCTCCCATAAATAAATTTTTTGTATCCATACCTATGATTTGATTGGTGCAGAGAGGGAGTTCCCAACATGCAAACATGCTCTCTCTGGCAATAAAATTTAAAAGCATAGGGAATTGGCAGAGCGCTAAGAAGATAAATGACTTACCCAAGATCACAAAGTTTCTGAGAGGCATTGACAAGACTTCCATTTATTTGGGTCTGCCTGACTCAAACACTTGCTCTTTAACCACTAAACAAGCCTGCATTGGGTCCCCCTAATTCTCTAAAAAAGGCAGCTAATGAAGAACACTGGGCCAGGAAGAATTGAGTTCAAATCCAGCCTCAGATACTTGCTAGTAGTTGTGATCATTTAAACCTGTTTGCTTGGGTTCCTTCATCTATAAAATGAGCCAGGGAAGAAAATGGAAAACCATTCTAGTATCTTTGCCAAGAAAACCCTCAATGGGTTGTGAAAATTCAGACATGACTGAAACAACTGATCAACAAAAATTCTCTAAAAGCCTGCTAGTAGTCTGTGTGACCCTAGGCAAGTCACTTACCTCCCCTTGTCTAGCCCTTACCACTCTTCGGCCTTAGAACCAATACATAGTATTAATTCTAAGACAAAAGGTAAGGGTTTTAAAAATAAATAAGTAAAATAAAAGCCTACTAGGGTGCAGTAGATAGAGGGTCGGAAGTCTAGAATTGGGAAGACTTGGATTCAAATCTGACTTCAGACACATCCAAGCTGTGTGACCCTGGACAAGTCACTCAACCCCAATTGCCTAGCCCCTCCTTCTCTTCTGCCTTGGAACTGATACTTGTATTGCTTCTAAGATAAAAGGTAAGAGTGGTTTGTGTTTTTTAATATAGAAATAAAAATAAAAGGGAAAAAGTAACTAGACAACCTAATGAGGTTGTAAGGAAATATTACAATTTTTTTCAACCACAAGACAACAAATGGTTTAGGTTTTATGAGATTTAAATTTCAGCTTTCACCTTTGTGAACGGGGAGCCTCATCTCAGAGCTTGAAACAATATTGCAAAACCTCAACCGTGTTTTAGCATACAATTTTGTATCACAGGAGATATAAATATGGAGAAGCTGCTGGGAACAGAACACCTAGTTGTCCTAAAGAGCACAAGTTGTTTTTGAAGTCATTGGACTCTCCAGCTGGTTATTCAGTCCAGGATATTCCTTCTCATTAGACCAGAAATTATTAACCTTCTCGGGGTCCTGGACCCTCTGGCTGTTATCTGGGGAAGCTCGTGGACTCCTCCTCAGAATCGTGTTTTGAAGTGATTCAAATAAAATCTACGGGATTATAAAAGAAATGGATGATGTTGAAACAGAGTTGTCCAAACAGACAAGGAAAAAGCACCACCACAAACCAAGTTTATGGCCCCTGTTTGGCTGGCTTTCCAGTGTGGATCTTTATTCAGATGGAGAGCCCAGGGAGCCAGGAGCTTAGGGAATTCTCATCCTTTCTGTTTAGATGTTGGTTTGCCAGCTGTTGGCATGTAGATCATAGACTTAGAGTGCGAAGAGACCTCACCGAGTATCCTGCCTAATTCCTTCATTTTATAGATGAGGGAATTAAGATCCAGAGAAATGTGATGATTTGCCCAAGGTTGAACAGAAGCAGGATTGGAATTCAGGGTGCTTTACTGCTAATCCATCCCTCTTCCCGCTGCATCTAATAGCTAACAAAAAGGGCTCTTCCTGCACCTAATTTCCCCAGAGCCATGTAGATTTTTTTCTCTTCCTTTCACCCAGCTTTGGAAAGAAGAGGAGACCATCAATGAGGGTGGGGAAGGGCCTTCCTTAAGATTCAAGTCAACCACTGTGCCAGGCACACAAACAAGGCAATCCTACGTAAGCAAGCAGCAGCTTTGCTAGAGGTCAACTTCTTCCCTTTAATTTTTTTTAATGTGGATTGGGAACCTACTTTTTATTTATTTATTTTTTAAACACTTACCTTCCATCTTGGAATCAATACTATGTATTAGTTCCAAGGCAGAAGAGCAGTAAGGGCTAGTCAATGGAGGTCAAGTGACTTGCCCAGGGTCACAAAGCTGGGAGGTCTGAGTGCAGATTTGAACCCAGGACCTCCCATCTCTAGGCCTGGCTCTCAATCCACTGAGCTACCCAGCTGCCCCCTGGGAACCTACTTTTTAAACATTTTAAAATTAATAAATATTTAATATGGCAAATACTGTGGGTGACAGGAAAGGAATAGAGGAATAGCGGTCATTGAAGCAACCAGGTGGCACAGTCTTGTCCAAAGTCACATCCATTCAAGTGACAGATATTCAAACCCAAGTCTTCCTGACTGAGCCCAGTTCTTCCTATTGTACCATCCTACTTCAGATGGCAGAGTCCCTGCCCTAATCAAGATTTTGCCCTCATAGGAGCTAAAAGGTTGTTGTGCAGAGTTTAATTTCAGCAGACAAGAAGACCTCGAGAATGTGAGGATCAACTTCAGATTTCATATATTAAGCATTCTTGGAACTTTTGATTGGCCAGACCATTGAAGAAAGTAAAACTAAACTGTCCTGGCTATCTAGACCTCAGTTCCAACATTAAGATTGACAAGAATCTTTCAGAGCTGAGTAGCATGTACCAGATGTTTACTTGAAAAAATGTAGCTTCAGATGGTTTGTTGTGGCAGTTCTCTACTTTTTTATTTATCCAGCCAGGAGTGAACCTGGGGGAGTAGGGTGGGAGGACCAGGCCTGTGCTCCTGGGTACCAAAATGGAGAGAGTACTAACAATTTTCCTGAGTCCAAATCCAGTTATGCCACTTACTAGTTGTGTGATCCTAGACTTTATTTACCTCAGTTTCTACATCTGTAAAATGAGTTGAAGGAAATGGCAAAGCACTCCAGTGTCTTTACCAAGAAGACTCCAAACGGGGTCATGAAGAGACAGTACTGAACAACAGTATTCAGTCTCTTTCAGCAGATAGATGCAGGTCTAATTTTTACCCAGCAGACAAGAGTGTCTTAGTTACCCTAGGAAGTTAGGAGATGACCATCCTCCTTGACGTTGTCCCAATTACTTCTACTCCAACATGGCAGCAGGCTTGTGGTGTAACTTGCACTTCTCACTTTCTACACAGGATATCCCAGGGTATCTCCCCAGAGCCTGAGCTAAGATCTAAGCCCTTTCTCCAAGATCTTTCCACCCCCTCCTACTTGAATTCATCCTACAAGGTGGATCGACAGGAAGGCATCTTTCGTGTTGACACGACACCACAAGTATCAATATTTCAGACTAGGATCTGTTCATGACCAAGCCAGTTATCAGCCAACATGAGAAAATGATTTGCAGTCACAGGACCCTCACGTCATAGATTTAAGGCTAAAAGGGACCTTAGGATCCATTGAATTCCACCCCTTCTTTCACGGATAAGGAAATTGCAGCTCAGAGACTGCTTTGACCATTCACAGAGTCAGTCAGGCTACAAGCAATGATTAAGTCCTTACTATGTGCCAGGTGCTGGGGTTACAAAGAAAGACCTAAAAAGGGGGGAACCCCATTGTCCTTGGTCCTGACAAAATCAAGATTTGAACTCAGGTCCTCTTGACTCCAAGGTCAATGCTCTTTCTCCAACACCATTAGTCTTCTTTCACAAAGCCATTAGAGAGTAAACCAGAGAGATAAGCAGAAGACATTTTATTATTCTAGAAATGTTTAAGATGATGAAAGACCAAGTGTGACTTCTAAATTACGTGACTCTGGACCATGGACTCTAGAGGTGGCCTTAGGGTGACCTCTTAAAGTGATTCTACTTGTAGATTGTGAAGGCTGTGCACATTTACTCACAAGAAAAGGGCACTTTTCATTCAGCTTTGTATTCCCCAAAGGAATCTGGTTCATGCCCTCCAGCCTGATAGTATTGGCTATTTCATTTCAAGATCCATCTAGGAAGCTCATTTGCTTCAAAGCCAGGAAGCCAGGCAGTTCAAATTCTGCCTGCTCTGCAAGGAATGACCCTGAGACAAGTCCAACTTCTGTGTCTTTCGAGTCATCAGAAATAAAAATAAGTTACTGTTTAAAGGAGTTGGGTGGCTAAATGGATCTCGTGTTTAAGTGTGGCCATCCAAGCTCTCCATTTCCTGACCATTCTGGAAGAAAGAAAAAAGGGAGGGAACAAGCATTTACGAAGTCTCTACTATGTGTCAAAACCAACACTAAGCTTTCTACACAGATTATAAATGGGATCCTCAGGGGCAGCTGGGTGGCTCAGTGAGCAGATTGAGAGTCAGACCCAGAGATGGGAGGTCCTGGGTTCAAATTTGGTCTCAGACATTTCCAAGCCTAGCCCTTACCACTCTTCTGCCTTGAAACTAATACATAGTATTGATTCCAAGATGGAAGGTAAGGGTTTAAAAAAAAAAGAAGAGCTATAAGGACTAGACAATGGAGGTTAAATGACTTGCCCAGGATCATGCAGCTAGGAATTTTCTGAGACTAGATTTAAGTCCCCCATCTCTAGGCCTGACTCTCAATCCACTGAGCCACCTAATGGAGACCCTTCAGGCCTTACATCTAATATCCTAGAAACATGGCCCTTTTGTATTGGAGCACGTCACACTAGAACGATGGTTATATTTGGAGTCAGCATTACTTTTAAATATTTTAAGGTTGGGGGCAGCTGAGTGTCTCAGTGGATGGAGAGCCAGGCCTAGAGACGGGAGGTCCTAAGTTCAAATCTGGCCTCAGACACTTCCCAGCTGTGTGACCCTGGGCAAGTCACTTGACCCCCATTGCCTAGCCCTTACCACTCTTCTGCCTTGGAACCAATCCATAGTATTGACTCCAAGACAGAAGGTAAGGGCTTTAAAAAAAATATATATATATATAAGGTTTGTGAAGCATTTTCTTCCCAGTCACTCTATGGGGAGAAGGGAGTTCAAACATTCCTTCTCCCATTTTATAGAGATTGAAGCTTGGATATTTGAGAATTCGAGCTAAACCTAAGTCCCACAACCTCTTCTGTTTTCTGGATGCTTTATGTATGGGCTCGCTGTGAACGCCGCTTCCCTTTCTAGATGCTCCTAAATGCCTTTAATCAATTATATTCTTACTCTCTCCTAATAAAAAGGAAATTCATTTGGAGTTCACTGAGATCTCTGAATGGAAAGTGGGACAGGCGTCTTGTCCCCTTAGAGATCTTGTAAACAAATGAATCTGGCAGGAAGGAGACCAGCTCTTTCCTTCTCTCCTATAACCAGTTTTTGCTGCGCAATCCCCCAAAGTTGCTGAGGAAAAGTAATCCCTTGTTTTTCCAGTTCTGCCACCAGGCCAGTCCTGGCCCAAACATGGATACTCCTTTTTTCCCTTAAATGCAGTGAAGCATAGAAAGAGGATTGGTTCTGGGGTCAGAGAATCTAAGTTCAAATCATGCCTCTGTTAGTAGCTATGTGACCTTTGTTAAACACTTGCCCTTCCTAAGCCTCAGTTTCCTAATCTATCACAAGAGGGTTGGACTAACTGGCTTCTGAGATCACTTCCAGATTTACATTTGCTCCTTTCAAGGTAAAATAGAAGACAAACCACTAAGGATAGGTATCAAAGAGGTCTGGAATCTTGGGCTGAGATATACGTCATCAACTTCCCCTGAAACTCTCTTTCCTTCTAGCTAAAGAGCCTCATAGCCTGGTCCCACCAAGAAGCCAGCCACCATATTGTCTCTTGAGAAGGCCTGTCCTGTCCTCTCTCTGTGACCAGCCCAGCTTTCTGTTCCCTCTTATTTCCAGTCTGGCTTTCCTTCTGATCCCTCTTTCCAACTCCCAGGAGAAGTCTGTCCGGGTGTCCCAAGTCCTCAATAATAGCAGGGTTCCAAAATCGACAAGGCATGGCTGATATCCTCACCTTGCCTGATGTAAATAAAGACCATTGGGTATGGAGAGGCAAAGGACCTAGATTCAGACTCACAGATAGAAGCATCACAACAAAGCTCCTCACAAGTTTACAGTTCACAATACCCATAATCCTGTCCACATGCAATTCCCAGGGACAGAAAGGGAAGTGGCATTCCTTCAGTTTCCCCTTCCTTCAGTCTCTTTCCCCCTACCCAACAGACTGTCCTTCTCCTGATTGGAGCAGATGGAGAAATAGATGAATTCTAGATGTTCCCTAAGACTTTGTTCCATGCTCCTTGCAGGGGATTTGCCCTCTTGACAGCTAAATGGCATGGTGGATAGACTTGAGTTCAAACCATGCCTCGGATACTTGGTAGCTGTTTGACCTTGGGGAAATTATTTAACCTCTATGAGTCTCAGTTTCCTCAATCTGTACAATGGTGGAGTTGGACTTGGTGGCCTCTAAGGTCTCTTCAGTATAAATTTATATTCCTATGACCCTATGATCCTTTCTCCAGAAGGAGGGCCCAGTAATGGTCTCTAATGTTGAACCTTCTGTCTTATGATCTCTTGAAGTTTTGGGCCTACCTGACTTTAAGATGATCACAGCCTGTTCAAACCTAGTGGGCAGAGTCCACCAGTTCCTTAGTCAATAGTGATGAATGAAGACCCTTCTTCAGCTCCTTAGCCTCTCTGGTAGGAACCAAGCTGGAAAAAGAGGCAGAAACGGGGTAATACAGGGGAGGACTTGAAGAGAAGGAACCTTGAGTCCTCTCTCAGTTCTCACCGTGAAAGCTCAAGCTTCTAACAAGCAGTGAGATGGACTACCAAGATGGAAGAAAGGTAGAAACAGAGCTCCAGATGTTTTACCCTCCCCCCAGTAACCACAGAACCTTTCAAAATTTCATCATGGAGTCTGAAGACACAGGGGTGCTGGGAAGTAGTGGAGGAGCAGCATTGCCCAACTTGTGGGGAACACACAGGAAATCTCACGTGCCACTTGCTCAATGCTTGGGCATTTTGAAGAACTGATAGAACATTAAGAGGTCCGGAGTGGGCAATGGGAGGAACATGGGCATGGCTTGTGCTTTGGGGCACTAAGTCTAAGACAAAGATACGGGATTTTAAAACAAATAAATAGTTCATTAATAATGGTTTCCCCTTCCCCAGGCTATTTCTGTTTTAGTAGGGGATTTTAAAAAGAGCCTTCAAGACACAAAAGAATGAATCTTTAATAATACAAATTCAATCACTGCAATGGATGTTGGGAGAGATTTTCTTTTTATAAAGAGTTGGGGGCCATTTACAGACAGCTGTGATACAACTAGATCACTAAATATAGAGTCTGACAAGCATGATATAGTGGAATGGATCCTGCAGTTAGCATCAAAAAGGCCTGGGCTCAAACTATATTTTCCTAACTTGTGTGACCTTGGGTAAAGTGAGTAAGATGATCTCTAAGTCTGCCTGCTTCATATTTGTGATCAGATGTCCAAGATTTAATTTCAGACCTACTATTTATTAGCTGTGTAGGTAATTTCACTCTCTGGACCTCAGTTTCCTCAGAAATGTAGGGATTTTTCTGGGGCAGAAAAAAAAACAAAAATAGAAAGTCAACTTCACCTTCTCTCAATATGTAGAGTGAAGTTTCTGAGATGACTTAAGTGAACTCAGATAAGAATCAATAGGATGATGAGAATTGAAAGGAATTTTCATATCCTAACTTAAGGAATAATGGGCAGCATAGTATAGTAGGGTAAAGTGGGTAGAAGACTGATCTAAGAATTAGGAAGATAAAAATTTAAGTCTTGCCTCTGACACATATTAGCTTCCTGACCAGAGGTGAAACACTTAGCCTCTCAATTCCCCAAGTAACTCTCTCAAATAAGTTAAAGACTAGTATATTGGTTCCCTAAACTGAATATATCATAAATCCATGACTCTCCCCCTGCAGGAGAAAAAAAAAAAAACCTTAAAGTGTAGTCTTCATTCAAAAATCAACAGTGCTTAATATCTTCTTTGCTTGGTTAGCTGGCTGTTTCCATGAGTCTGAATCACAAAAGAGGTGAAACGGCAAGACTATGGCCTGGGCCAAGAATGGAGAAGAAATAATAAATAAATAAATAAACAAACAAACAAACAAATAAGGCAAGATGAAGCTAGCAAAAGGAAGGATTTAAATTAAATGATCTCTAAGGTTTCTTCCTACTCTGATATTCTTTGATTCAGTGATACTTCACCAGCCCTGCCTAAAGAAGCTAAAAATACTATTCAGCCATCTTTTTTTTTTAATTTAAAAACTTGACAAATATCAACATACATTAACATTTCTATACATAAAGAAGAGCAGAAAAATGATTGAAACTATGATCCTCTTATTATATATGGGTTTTTTTCAAGTATATATTAAATTTTATGTGTTGGTCCTATTTGTCTGGGTTCTCCTCTGTAGTTATTTCTTTCTTGTGTGTGTTTTTAAAGTATTTCCTGAAAACTTTTTTTTTTTGCATCTCTATCGCACTACCTCAAAAACTCTCCCCATTCAAAAAAAAAAAGCCCTTTTTTATGGCAAGTAAATGTAGGCAAGAAAAACGAATTTATACATTGGTTATATTTGGAAATGTATGCCTTCTTCTTTACCTACAATCCATCACCTCTCTGCCAAGAAGAAATAAGTATCAGTCTTCTAGAGTCATTGGTCTTGGTCATTGCATTGATGAGAGTTCTTTAATCTTTCAAAGTTGTTTTTATTTACAATGCTTTAGTCAATTGTACTTCTGGTTCTGCTCACTTCATAGCATATCCACACACATTCACACAATTATTCTCAGGTTTCTCTGAATCCATCTCTAGCATCATTTTTTTAAGCCCTTACCTTCTGTCTTAGAATCAATACCATGTTTTGGTTCAAAGGCAGAAGAGCAGTAAGGACTAGGCAATGGAGATTAAGTGACTTGCCCAAGATCACACAGCTAAGAAGTATCTTAGTGCAACTTTGCCTGCATGCTAAAGGCTTTCTGTCCATTGGTAACCTTCCAACACCTTATCTTTGTTACTTTTCCCTCCTTCAATTACTGCTATTTCACATTTTCTTACCCTTACCTTCTGTCTTAGAATTGATTCCAAGGCAGAAGAGTGGTAAAGGTTAAATAATTGGGGTTAATCGACTTGCCCAGTGTCACACAACTAGGAAAAGTATGAGGCCATATTTGAACCCAGAACCTCTCAACTCCAGGCCAGGCTCTCTATCCATTGAACCACCTAGCTGTCCCTGCCATATCATATTGAATGAGCTCAGACTGAGCTAGAAAAGAACTAGAAAACTTTTAGATTACAAAGTATTTCCTATGTGAGTTTTGAAGTGGACCTAAGCCCTGGGAGACTCCATCTCCCAGGACTCTCTACTGTAACTTCCTCTGACACATCTTGCTTCCTTTGTGGGAGGTGTCAGAGGGAGAATAAAAGAGGAGAGAAGCATGGGTTTGGGCACCTTTTTCCCCTAACCTAGTTGGAGAGCTTTGGTCCCTGCCTATCTGCCAGAGATCAAACTTTCCTTGTCTATCCCAAACTTTCCTTTCCTAACCCTAAATAAAACTACCTAACTTCCTTCCCTTCCTTTCCCTCCTTTTTCCCAAACACACCTATAATATTTAATAACATTATTGCTATAGATCTTTTAGGTTTTTTTTCCTCTCTAGTGCCTGATCAGTAATAGATTTTAGATTAATTCTTAAATTCTTAAAAGAATTAAGAAATTCTTGTTGATTAATGATAGAACCTGCTTGGTTTTGTAAAATAGATTGTTTGGGGTTAAAGGTAAACTAACTCTTTTGTTTAATGAACTGGAGTTGCTCTGCATTTATTATTCAATAGAAAAAATTCCATCTTGTTTGAGAAGCCCTATTTTGACTCATTTCTTGCCTCACGGCTTTCTCTACAGGCTACCACCCATGTGTATGTGACAATTGTGGATGAAAATGACAACGCGCCCGTGTTCCAACAGCCACAGTATGAGATATTGCTAGATGAAGGTCCAGATACCCTCAACATCAGCCTCATCACCATCCAGGCTCTTGACTTGGATGAAGGTCCCAATGGCACCATAGCCTATGCCATCATCGCTGGCAATATCATCAATACCTTCCAGATTGACAGCGTCACGGTCAGTATTCCCCTCTATCTTCCACTCTAACCTGGTATGGGAGCACAGGCTATCCTTGCCTAATAGAGATGAGGAAAGCCTCAAAAGCTGAATCTACTGGTTAGAATTCATGGGCAAGGGGGACTTCAGGGAATTCATGGGGATCTCATTGGCTTCTGAAAGGGTCAAGGGCAGAGTCACATATCTTAGGGTTGATCTGAAGTGGGAGGAATACTGGAGAAAGGAATCTATTCAAGGAATGGCATTTTCCACTTTCTCTATTGACCCGGCAGGCATGAGAGCCAAAATCTCTCCCTACTATGAGGAATATGCACCTTGCCCTGAGTCTCTGGAATCTGATCCATGACCAGGCCTCTTTCAGTTGGGCCCAGTCATCTATACCAGGGTCATCTCACTGCTCCTACAAGGATAGTTGGATTTCTTTCCCAGACTTTTTGTTGTTAAGAGTGCCCTGTCACCCCAAGGTTTCTTTCCTTATAATCATCATACCTGTATGTCTCTCTCCAGGGAGTCATCAGCACACTGAAAGAGCTGGATTATGAGATCAGTCATGGCCGCTACACTCTAATTGTCACTGCCACTGACCAGTGCCCTATCTTATCTCGACGTCTCACCTCCACTACTACGGTATGTGATTGCATCTCCTCCTTGAAAAGGGTCCCCAGAAACTCTGCTGAGATGGGTAGAGTAAAGAGCATCATACTCTCATTGAAACAGCACATGGTGGGGCATCTGGATGACTCGGTGGATTGAGAGCCAGACCTAGAGACAGGAAGTTCTGGGTTCCAATCTGGCCTTAGACACTTCCTAGTTGTGTGACCCAGGGCAAGTCACTTAACCCCCATTCCCTAGCCCTTACTGCTCTTCTGCCTTGAAACCAGTATTGATTCTAAGATGGAAGGTAAGGATTTAAAGATAGATAGGAAGATAGATAGATAGATAGATAGGAAGATAGATAGATAGATAGATAGATAGATAGATAGATAGATAGATAGATAGATAGATAGATAGGTAGGTAGGTAGGTAGGTAGGTAGGTAGGTAGGTAGGTAGGTAGGTAGGTAGATAGATAGATAGATAGATAGATAGATAGATAGATAGATAGATAGATAGATGGATGGATGGATAGATAGATTTGTGTGTGTCATGTGATTCCCCACATCATCCTTTGAGCTAGGCTGGCTGAAATTATCATTCTCATTTTCTAGAAGAGAAAACTGAGTTTTAAGAATTGTGACTCTTCAGGTAATAGATTCTGAGTCTTTAGTCAAAGCTAGAATGATCAACCAGGATCCCAAAAGATGTCAGCAAGTTGGGAAATTGAGTTAAAATAATCAGATGGAATGTAATAAGGATAAAGGTAAAGTCCTGCACACGTTCAACAGCCTCAAGGTCAAGGAGGGCTACTAGACAGCAGTGTGTCTGAAAAGGTGCCAGAGGCTTTAGGGGATGGCAAACTCAATGAGTCAACAGTATGATATGGCATCCAGAAAAAGCTAACGTCACTCTTGGTAAATGTAACTACAAGGAGGAAGGAGTTAATGGTCCCAAAGCACTGATTAGACCACTTCTAGAGCACCACAGTTTTGAAAGGACTTTGATAAGATGGAGAGTATCTAAAGAAGATTAACCAGAAAAGGCAAAGGGCCTTGAGTCCATGCCATGTGAGAATTGATTGAAAGAACTGAGGTTGTTTGCTCTGCAAGAAAAGACTCAAGAGGCCATGAGAATCCTCTTCAAGTATATGGAAGCCTTTAGAAAAGATGTCAAGAAGGAATTAGACTTGTCCTCTGACCCCAGGAGCTTCCAGAACCCTGGAAAATACTTATAGCCTTTTCTGCCTTGTTGAACCCAGGGGAGGGTCAAGTTGGGAAATTCACCCCTCCGATGTGCTGAGGATTTCAGGATTCCTGAGACTTTTCCTGGAGAGTTTTCCCAGATTGAGCCTTGAATAAGCTGCCATTTTCCTTACAGGTACTGGTGAATGTCAATGATATTAATGACAATGTGCCCATCTTTCCCCGGGACTATGAGGGGCCCTTTGATGTCACAGAAGGCCAGCCTGGACCTAGGGTGTGGACCTTCCTAGCTCGGGATTTGGACTCAGGCCCCAATGGGCAAGTGGAATACAGCATCGTGGATGGGGATCCTCTAAGTGAGTTATGTTCCAGGGCCAAAATGGGCACGCAAGGGAGCTACTTCCATCTTTCCCCCATCTGCAAGAGGTGGAGATCCCTAAGCCAGTAGGCATAACCCAGATTGCCCCTTTGCATGACATCCCCAAGGGCAATATATCCTGCCTGTTTGCCTATAAGCATATAACACATGTTCACCAAAAGCTCCATGGACAAACACGTACAACTATACGTCCATGCAAAGGATAACAACAGTCATAACGCACACATCGGTCTTTAAGGTTATGGAGCCCTTTCCCCACAACAACCCTCTGAGGTAAGGTGTGCCGATGTTATCCCCATTTGACAGATGAAGAAACCAAGGTTAAGTCATTTTCCAAGGTGAGACAGTTAATAGCTGATTTCTATGGTCTCTTTTTGGTCTAAACCATAAACGGGATGCCCCTCAGCAGCAGCCTACCTCCTGGACTGGGTGAGCTCCAGATCTTTCCTTACCTCCCATCCAAGCCCTCTCAGGGTCTTCTCTTTGCCAGGGGAGAGCGGAACAACAATTCAGTTTTCCAGAGCTTAAGGGAAATTAAAATCTAAAAAGGGTGGCGAGGAACAAGCTCTCATGTAAGACCAGCTATAACGAGATCTGAGAAAGGCATGGAGAAAAGGCTGTCAGGATTCACAGGAGGCAGAGATCGCTTCTCCCTGGGGGCATAGGCATGGGGGAAATCCAGAAAGGCTACAGAGAGGAGGTAGTATCTGAGTGGAGACTCATGGATCAATATATTTCATAAATTTCTGAGGTGAAAATTAGTTTCCTCAATAATATTCATGGGGGAAAGCTAGGTAGCTCAGAAGATTGAGAGCTAGGTCTAGAGATGGGAGATCCTGGGTTCAAATGTGGCTTCAGATACTTCCTAGCTGTGTGACCCTGGGCAAGTCACTTGACCCCCATTGCCTAGTCTTTCTCTCTCTTCTGCCTTGGAACCAATAGACAGTATTGATTCTGAGATGGAAGTTAATGAGTTTTTTATGTATACAATAGAGGGACTTCAAGGTGACTCAGTGGAGTAAGAATCGTGCCTAGAGATGAGAGGTCCTGGGTTCAAATCTTCCCTCAGACACTTCCTAGCTAGGTGATCCTGGGCAAGTCACTTCACCCCCATGGCCTAGCTTTTACTGCTTCTCTGCCTTGGAACCAATGCATAGCATTGATTCTAAGACAAGAGGTAAGGGTTTAAAGATAAATAAATGTATACAATAAAATGCAGAAGATCACAAAAAAATTCACTTAAAATGCCTTCATCAGACTGTTCAAATATATTAATCTTAATCATCATCATATGTTATTATTCATGGCATTAACATAACTTTTATAAGAGTATAGTGGTGCCTTTTATAATATATTACTAAAGTTCTCAACCCCCCAGAATCATCTAGAGACCTCCCATGGGGGCCCCAGGTTGAGGGGTCCAGAAAGGGCATCAAACAAGCAGCAAATGTGAGCCGATCTTACTATTTATTACGAGATCATTGGAAATGCTGGAGAGCTGATTTCACATCTCTTCAATCCCGTCCAAGGGTTCGTTTGGGTTGTGTGATGTTGGCTCTTTGGCCTGGGTGTGACTCAGAGGATCTGCTTCCTTGCTAGTAAAATCCCTCTGTGTCCAGAAGGTCAGTGAGGGGTGAAGAGGCCGGAGTCACCGCGGGTCTCTCCAGAAAGCCTGGGTAGCCAGAAGGACCTTTGGTCACCTGCTTCAAAGACCAGCGTCTCCCTCCAGGACGCCCAGCCTGGGCTGCCGGCTGCCCGTCTCCAAGGGGTGGCCCGGCTTCTCTCCAGCACCTGTGGGACCCCCTGGGAAGCCCCCGCTCCTCCCCACTGACTGTCACCCCCTCTGCCAGCAGGGAATGGGGGAGCCCCGGAGGGGGGGAGGCTCTTAAGAATGTGGAGGAGCTGGGAATCCCCCCTTCTTTAGAGACAGAGCATCAGGCTCAGGAAATCCTGCCCTGAGCAGCATCCGTCCGCCCCACAGGGAAACTTGGCAGCCTCTGGCCGTGGGGCGGAAGGGGCCGAGGGGCTGGCCTGGGCGGAGGCCAGGTGGGAAGAATATAAGGGAGGGGTTGTTGGGAAGCCTTGGCTGCAGGTTTGCCCTGCTGTGATGTCATCGTCAAGTCAGGATTCCAGGAGGATCCTGGCCAGGCGTGGAAGATTAAGGGAGGCAGGAAAGGTTGTGGAGGAAGCCAGGGCTCCATTCTCAGCCCTGGGGCTGCCTGCTGGGGGACTTCAGGCCATTTGAGTTCCCTCTCTGGCCTTCAGGCTCTCCCAGCTGTCAAACAGGAAAATTACAAAATGTAGACTGATGCCCCTTCCAGGCTCCTGGGATGAGCCTGAAAAGGGCAGGAATGCAGGGAGTGGTCAATCCAGGAAGCCAGGGTCATTTAAAACCAACAACATCAGCAGCTCTCGCCTTCGGGCATAGTATCCGTTCTAAGACAGAGGAGCAGCAAGGGCTAAGCTGTTGGGGTTAAATGACTTGCCCAGGGTCACCCAACTAGGAAAAATCAAAAGCTGGATTTGAACCCAGGTCCTCCTGACTCCAGCCACCTCGCTGCCCATTTTTAGGGTCATTTTTAGAAACTAAAAAAAAAAAAAGCCACAGGCCTTACAAACTGTATTCTGGCCTCCCGTCCTGGAGGGTGGACACATGGAAAAGTCATTGTCTGGTGTTCATCTGAGTGGGAGCATTGGCTTGGGAGGAGCCAGAGATGTAGGTTGGGGGCACTCACTGCATGACTGGTCAGTGGCTTCACCTTTCCTGGCCTCAGCTGCTTCTTTCAGGTAGTAGAGTAGCTGGAGGGATGAACCTGGAGTCAGGAAGACCTGAGTTCAAACCCTGCCTCAAAGATTTACAAGTCACTGAAACTCTGCCTCAGTTTCTTCCTCTGTAAAATTTGGGAGGGGGGCGATAATAATAGCCCCTATCTCCTGGGGTTGTTATAAGGCTGTAATGAGGTAATAAAAATAATAAATTGCTTTGCAGACCTTAAAGCACCATATAAATGCTAGCTATTGCTGTTATTATCACTAAAATGAGGAGTTTTGATTTGATTGATTGATGACCCCGAAGGCCCCCTACAACTCCAAGTGGCTGTGATTCTGTGGTTCGGGGGTCCAAATGTCAATGCCTATAGTGTTGAGAAAAGAGCACTGCATTTAGAAGTCAGAGGACCTGGGTTCAAATGCTACCTCTGATACTCTGTGACCCTGAACAAGTCCTTGCACCTCTGGGTCCATTTCCTTATCTATAAAACAAGGAAGTTGTCCCTCTAAAGTCTCTTTCAGCTCATAATCTGATGACATGATCTCACATGACCTCTCACTAAGACAAAAGAGCCAGAAGGTGAATATATTGAGGGAAAAGGAATTGGGGGATAAAGGATGGGGGTGGGAGATGGAGCCAGCCCTCCCACTACAAAGCCTATTCCAGGGCTGGCCTCGTGGTCACCCTCACCGGGCGATGGCTCTGCTCCCCAAACCCAGCCCACCTGCTCTGCCATGAAACGGAAAATGCCCCGATTCACACCTTCGTCTCTTTCATTAAGAACTGCCACCTCATTGCTAAAGCATACAGCTGTCACCTAGGCTAAGGGCCGCATTACACCAGTAAGTCTTCCAAGTGGTTTTCATTGGGCAGGGTGAGAGGGATGGTAACCTGGAGATGCTCTGGGAGGGAAGGTGAAACAGCTGGACCAAGAGGTGGGGGGGATTTGGTGAGGGGCTGTTTAAAGGCATCAAGGAAGGCCCTCAGTGCTGAGACTAGAACTAGCATGGCGGCAACTGCGCATCCCTGACACGTGGAATGGGGAGGGAAGGAGGGAGGGACAGGAAGCATGGTGTTCCCAATGATATGAGGGAATAGAGAAGGGGGCAGGGCAAGGAATCTGGAAGTGGGGAAGGGGAGGCAGAGGGAGGAGAGAATGGGGGAGAAGAGGGTAAAAGAGAGGGGAGGAAAGAATATGAGATGAGGGGAAAGGAAAGAGGGAGAGAAGAAGAGGGGTCAAGAGAGGAGATGAAAGAAGGAGAGTTGCTAGGAAAGGAGAGGAGAAGGGAGGGATATGGGAGGAGAGAGAAGGGGAGGAGAGGAGTTGAGAAGAGAGGGAAGGGAAGGGAGAAGGGGAAGGAAGAAGAAAGGAGATGGGAAGGGAGGGAAGAGGAAGAAGAAGAAGAATGAATGAAGGGGAGAAGAGTTGAGAAGAGAGGGAAGGGAAGGAAAGGAAGATGGGAGGGGAAGGAAGGAGAAGAGAGGAGATGGGAGGGGAGAAAGGAGATGGGATGGGAGGGGGAGAAGAGATGGAAGAAGAATGAAGGGGAGAAGAATTGAGAAGAGAGGGAAGGGAAGGAAAGGAAGATGGGAGGGGAAGGAAGGAGAAGAGAGGAGATGGGAGGGGAGGGAAGAGGAGAAAGAAGAATAGAGGGGAGGAAAAGGATATGGTAGGAGGAAAGGAGAGGGAGGAGAAGAAAGAAGCTGGAAGGGGAGGAGCAGGAGGGGGTAGAGGAGAAAGGAGAGAGAATTGGGTGTAGCAGGACTGGCTTGTATAGAGGAGAGAAACATTAGTGATCTGTTCCAGAGGCACAGGAAAGAGTGAACAGCTAACAGGAAGGTGCACAAGTGTGTGGGGTTCTGAGAGATGCTCTGCATACTGGTGCTGCCCTCTATGTGGCAATGCCCATATTGCCAGGTCCTGTATTACACAGAACATCTAAATGACAGGTTCTCTGGAGTCTCCACAAGGGCAGAGAGGGGTTGAGTGGGGAGAGAAGGTCCATGATCAAACCCAGAACACGAGACATGGGTGACAACGTTGTGATAGGACCTTGCTAACCAAGGACCTGGAGGAAAGAAAAGAGAAGGGGTATGAAAGGGACACATTGTTCAAGCTTCACCCTTTGGCCAACAGCAACTCCTGCCTGTTAACTGCACCCCCCAACCCCAAGGCCTAGAGGTGTTAGAAGGTAAGATTTGGGTATTAAAGAAGGCTGAAAAGGCTGAAAGAAGGCTGTTTCCCCATTTTACAGGTGGGAAAGCCGAAACCTAAAAAGAGAAGGTGATGTGTCTGATTTCCGCACACTAAGGACCTCTTTTCTCCATAAGTCTCTGCTTACATTCCCTCCATCCCTTTCCCCAAGCCCTTGACCCTTCACTATATTTCTTTCTCACCCCATGTCTCTCCCTCCCCCTTCAAACCTAGGATACATTTCCCGAAGGAAAGCAGAGAGCCAGAAGCCCCCCCCCCCCCAATCCTGGCTTGACTGCTAGGCGAATGAGTTTTCTTTTGTAAAATCTTGATTGATTTCTTTTGTTTTCTTATCACCGCTCTTTCTAAATACATCCTTTGAGGGGGCAGCTGGGTGGCTCAGTGGATTGAGAATCAGGCCTAGAGATGGGAGGTCCTGGGTTCAAATTTGACCTCAGATACTTCCCAGCCAATACACAGTATTGACTCTAAGATGGAAGGTAAGGATTTTAAAAAAAAATAAAGATCAACAAGTGGTCTCTTATGTCAAAGAATTTTTCTAAAAGAAAAGAAAAAGGGCTGGGGGCAACATGGCAAAAACTAACCAGCACTGGCCATTGAAACTGCCACATCCCAGACCCACAGCGCTCACCTCTGCCAAGAAGGAAGGGGTGCCCCGTGTTCTCATCTCTTCTCCAAGGCAAGCTCCAGTGAACTTTCAGTGAAGAAGGGGAAAGGTGGGGAGTCCTGGGCCACGCTCAGCTCAGATGAGAGCCCCCAGTCCTGGGCTTTCTCCTGAAGCAGATTCTTGTCTTGGTCTCCAGGTGAGTTTCTGATCTCTCCTGTGGAGGGAGAGCTTCGAGTTCGGAAAGATGTTGAGCTGGATCGGGAAAACATTGCCTTCTACAACCTCACCATCTGTGCTCGGGACAGGGGCATACCCCCACTCAGTTCCACGGTGAGTCTGTAGTGAGTGGAGGATACCCACAGCTGCTCTTTGTTTCTCCTCCTCTCCTGTGACCCATGCTGGCCAACTTCCTTCTAACTAAAATTACAACAGAATCATAGAAAGTCTTTACCGGGGGGGAGGACAGCTAGGTGGCAGGGTGGGAGGTCTTGGGTTCAAATCTGGTTTCAGATACTTCCCAGCTGTGTGACCTTGGGCAAGTCACTTATTTCCCATTGCCTAGCTTTACTGCTCTTCTGCCTTAGAACCAATATTCAATATTGATTCTAAGATTCTAAGACAGAAGATAAGGGTTAAAAAAAAAAGGCTTTCCAGTGACACCATTTTCTTTTACCTCAAGACCTAGGGTCATTGGGCCCCCAAACTTCTCTGATGGTTGGACTTCCCTGGGCCTCAGTCGGCCCTAGGGTGATGGCTAGGAAGCAGGTGTCTATAGCCTAGGAGCTAAAACCCCACCATAGACTTGCCCCATGGCCATAAGGACTAAGTCATGAAGCTAGGTGGCCTAGTGGGTAGCCCCCTGGACCTGAGGTCAAGAAAATCTGAGTTCATTGCTGTCCACATCCAGAGAAAGAAGTGCAGAAAGGGAAATGCATGAGGAAAATACGTGATCCATCGTGCAATGCGACAGGGACATGCCTGGGGTTTGATGTTAAAGGATCGGCTACTGCAGATAGGAATGACACGGAAATGGGTTTTAATGATACATGGATAACCCAGCAAAACTATTTAGCAGATCTGGGAGGGGGAAGGGAAGAGGTGGGAGAATCATGAATCATGGAACATGGAACATGAATCATGTTCCCCAAGAGACCAGAAGCTCCTTGAGGAAGGGACTCTTCTGGTCTTGTCTTTGCAAGCAATTTGGAACTGCTTCTTGCATTGAATTGAATCCTTTCTCCTCTTCCCCCTCTCCGTTTACTCCCCGCTCATGCTGCTGTCTCTTCTCCCTCCATCTCCCCCAGATGCTGGTGGGAATCCGAGTTCTGGACATCAATGACAACGACCCGGTGTTGCTGAATCTGCCCATGAAAATCACCATCAGTGAGAACAGTCCTGTGGCCAGCTTTGTGGCCCACATCCTGGCCAGTGATGCCGACAGCGGCCCCAATGCCCTCCTCACCTTCAACATTACTGCTGGCAACAGAAACAACGCCTTCTTCATCAATGCCACGGTGCTCCTCCTTGGCTCTCTTTGGGTTTTATTTTTGTTCTTTTAAACCATACCTTCGGTCCTAGAACTGGTATTCAGAATTGGCAGAGATGTGTGCCATTCTTGGCATCTCGTTGTGCTTGCTCCACGGTTGTGCCTAACTAACCACTCAGAGGTCCAAACGCCATCCTCCTTCCAAGTGCCACCTACTGTTCTTGAGGGTTAGCGAAAAGAAATCGAAATGGAAATATGTGTGTACAAACACACACATGTGGAACGTGGGCTTTGGGGCATTGACTTGAATGTCACTGTCAAATGACTCAAACAGACTCACCTTGTTCCTTAGCTCCTGTCTCAGGGTTGGTCCTCATTTGCTTATGACCCATTTGGCGCTGGGATCTCCTCCGTGGACACTTCAGTGGGTCCGTCTTAGCCAGACCATAATGCTGCTTGTTCCATTATGTGCTATTTCTTAGCCTCCACTTAGGGGTAGGGGCAGGGGGAAGCATCACATGGCGTGTTGTGGTGGTTTATTTCGTAATAAAAAATTAAAATCCAATTTCTTTGGAGAGCTTTATAGCCATGGGTGGACTAAGGCTGGGAAATACTCCCCACCAGAGGTCATGGACCTCATCTATGAAACATAGCCTTCTGCTGCTTACCCACCTCCACGGCCAAGAGTTTGGAGGGCTTGAGAACAAGGGAAGAGGGTGCGCTGGCCTCCACCCCAGCTAGCCCCAGACCACCTTGCACCCATACTCATTTCACATATTCCCTTCTCAGACAGGGATCATCACTGTGAACCGACCACTGGACCGAGAAAGGATTCCTGAGTATAAACTGACTATTTCTGTGAAGGATAACCCTGAAAACCCACGTATTGCCAGAAGGGTGAGTAAATGGCAGCTGCTGGGGCTGGGGTAGGAGACAATCTCTCTCTCTCTCTCTCTCTCTCTCTCTCTCTCTCTCTCTCTCTCTCTCTCTCTCTCTCTCTCTCTCTCTCTCTTTCTCTTTCTCTCTTTTTCTCTCTCTCTTTTTCTCTTTCTCTTTCTCACTTTCTCTCTCTCCATCTCTCTCTCTCTCTCTCTCTTTCTCTTTCTCTCTTTTTCTCTCTCTCTTTTTCTCTTTCTCTTTCTCACTTTCTCTCTCTCCATCTCTCTCTCTCTCTCTCTCTCTCTCTCTCTCTCTCTCTCTCTCTCTCTCTCTCTCTCTCTCACACACACACACACACACACACACGTGTGTGCTCTCCACAGTCCTGAAAGGACTCTCAAATGCCAATTAAATTGAATTGGTTTTCCCTTTGCATTATCAAAAGAAGAAACAGCACTTTAGGACTTCTCTTTCCCTTTCTCTTTCTCTTCTTCTTTCTCTTCTCCTTCCCTGTGGAATAGCGGAAAGAGTATTGGTCTTGGGCAAGTCACTTCCTTCTCTGAATCTATTTGTTGGTCTACAAAATGAGAAGGCTAAACCAGATGAGATCTTGGGTCACTTCCAGCTCTTAATACTAAATTATTTCAGAGGACTTTGAGCCCCGCAAAAAAAAAAAATGCTTTGGTTCTCAGACTGTTTACCTCCTTCTTTGTGTTGTTCTGCCCCCTCCATCTTTCTTTGATCTTCTACCATTTTCCCCTCTTCCCATTTGTTCTTCCTTCCATCTATCTTAGGGATGCCCGTGGTGGGGTAGTGGGTATTGTTATAGTGTCAAGACCACTAAAGTAGGGATGAGAAAACTTGGCTCCTGATCCCATTTTAAAATCACCAACTCTCAGAGTTAGAAGGGTGCCATTTGATCCAACCCATGCCTGGGTAAGACTGACCTCTACTTACTATAAGCTACCACTTATAGACCTCCAGTGAGCAGGAGCCCACTACCTCCTAGGGCAGTCCAGTCCACTTTGAAATTGCTCCAAGTGTAAGAAAAGGGTAGATTTTGATGTCTTTCTCACACCAGATCAAAATCTGCTTCTGCCTTTTGAGGCCAAGCAGAAGAACAAGGTGGTCCCTCTTCAAAAGCTTGAAGATAACCAACAAGTTACCCCCGTCCCAAGTCTTTTCTTCCCCAGGCTAAACATACCAAGTCCTTTCCATTCTTCCTCATACAGTACTTTTCCGGTCCCCTCACCATCTAGAATCTCCCTCTCTACTTCCCCATTCTCCAATCCTGGGCTTCAGTTCAGCTCTATTTGTGAAGTATTACAAATATTCAATTGTCACTGGTGCGTGATGCCCAAGTCTTAATTCATGTAATTATGAAGTCACCTGCAGCTCTTCTGGTGAGTTTTTGGAACTCTGGGAAATTAATGCAGGCACAAGGGCACTTGCTGCTTTTGTGCGCCAAGAAACCAGAAATGCTACTTTAATCCATTGGATAAGCGTGCGATAGATTGCACCTCTGAGACATAACTGGTGTCCACAGATGTCTCAGCGCTTCTTTTCCTTCAGTTCTTCAAGGATCTGTGATTTCATTGGTCAGTAAACAAATGTTCGTTAGGCACCTGCTCTGTGTCAGGCACTGTGCTAAGTACTAGAGATGCAAAAGGAGGCAAAAGACAGCCTTTACCCGCAAGGAACTTACAGTTTAATGAGTTACTCTTTGATATGAGTAATCCTTCAACCAACACAGATCACCATCTCTGTGGGCCCTAGGAGATGGTACTTGGAAGTTGCCATGACCAAAGAACTCATCACTCTGTAGCCGTCTTGGCCTCTTCCAACTGTGGCTAGGCTGGTTCTCAGTCCCTCATTGAGTCTTCACTCAAAGCCTTCCTGACTTGGTAGACCATTCCAGAGCTTGTACTCTGCTCCCAAAGCCTTGGAGAATCCAGGGTCACCTCCATACCATGACAAGGTATCAGAGGAGGACTCTGGTCTAGGGACAGAGCAGATGAGTGAGTAGAACGCAGAAATGAGATCCCCAAAGACCCCAACAATGTAAAGAAAATATCACTAAAAGAAAAGCGAATTCTGAGCAATGAAAAGGCCAAGTGAACAGATAAGGAAGCATCGCCCCCTCCTCTCGCCAGAGTGGCAGAGCACTGCCAGGGCAGAATGGCACAGACTCTCCACCAGAGTCGCAGTGTTAGCTGTTTTTATTTAGCTGTTCTTCTTAATTAAAGGGAGGGTTCAGTTTTGGTAAGAGGGTGGAGAGGGATTTCCAGAAATGACTAATGAAAAGCAAAAGACCTCAGTAAAACTTTAAGGGAAAAAAAAGAAATAAACAGATGAAACAGATGGGAGTTGTTATATTACACATAAGGAAAAAAGGCAAACCAAACAAGATGGATCTCAGGGGCCTTGCAGGCCATTCCAGTGAACAGAATCATTTGGAATTTCTCTGAAGCCCAGGTTCTGAAATAATGGAAATAATACCAGTTTGGCTTGTTTCACAAGGGATTAAGAAAAAAATATTAAACAATGCTAGACAAATGCAAAGTGTCATTGTTTGCTGAAAAAGCAACACCCTCCCCCATTTCTTGCTTCTAGATCATTCATCCAGTGTCCCAAACTCATGTTTTGCAGCCCTCTGCTTTGGATCCCACTTTGAGAGGGGTGGCCTTTGCCTTACCCTCTCCCATCATTCCCCTCTTCTCCACCCCCTTACAGGATTTTGACCTATTGGTGATCTCACTTGAAGATGAAAATGACAACCACCCACTCTTCACCCAGAGCACCTACCAGGCAGAGGTGATGGAGAACTCTCCTGCAGGTACCTGCAAAAGAGATTTGACCCCTGGGAAACCCCTAGGCAGGGTGCCAGGACCCGATGGAAGACTGGGGAGATGGAAGAGGGGACGGAAATGTCAGTTCAGGTCAATTCAGTAACTTATCTGCTGATACCTGATCTGAGCCTAGGCCAGTGCCTAGACAACGTGGAATATAAGCTTTTAGAGGATGAAGACTGGCCATTGGGCCAGGAATTGCTCCTAGTGCAATGCCTGGCACTTAGTAGTTCCTTAATGTCTTGAATTAAATTGAACTCCTATGCAAAGGGGACAGGGACACTTGTCAAGGGAGCAAGAACACAGGCCAAGAGTTGCCAGCACCTTCTTTCCCTTCTAGCGTTGATCCAGCCTCTTTGAAGCTTGCCCCAACTTAGCCACATGTTGGCGATGGAAAGGAAACCACTTGTGAGAGCTGGGAGGATCTCCAGTTGGGTGTTGAGGGGAGGGGAGGGGAGGGCAAGATTCCAGAGACATCAAAGACATGAGCCCTGCTTTTAAAGACTGCACAACCTAGTGGGGGGACAAGACACACCAACTTGGGAAATGATGGACTGTAGACTGTGGCAGCTGATGAGAAAATGTAGCTCCAGTAGCTCAAGGAAGGGGAAGGTGGCTTTGGCTTGGAGCCATTCTAAGTCTGCCATCTTTGGGGAAGGAACCCAAGATGCTGGACTTAGAATCTGGATTTGACAAAGGAATGTGAAGCAGGTGGAGCCCCCCTCCAGGGGAGCACACAGGGGATAGTCTCTAATCAGTCACTAAGATTAATCCTCCCGTTGTCCTCTCTGCCTGCCCCCAACCAGCCCCTCTACCCTATCAACAAGAGGTTCTCCCTCAGTCCCCCTCAGTGCCAGTTTACGGGCTTCTTCCCCTCCTCCCTACCCATGCCAACTAATTTCCTCCCGGAGTCTGAGGATAGGAGTTGGCAGATTATCTCACCAGTGCCAGCCCCAAGGACAAGGACAAAGCCAGACACATGTTTCTGTTCTCACGTCACCAAGCCTTGACTAGGCTAGGAGGGTAGCAGTCATCCTCGCACCAGGGACATGGGGGAACCTCTGTGACTTTATTCAAAGTCAAGGGAGACCTTTGTGGCTGGGATTAGACCAGGTGGGCCACCAGGAGGCAATGACTGCCTGATCAGGTACTCCCTGGTCCCAGGAACCATGAAGAGTGGAAAGGAAGCTCCTGGGGCATCTCTTTCCATGATCCTCCCAAAGCACCCAGCCAGGAGTGAATCTAGGGGAGGCACCTGACGTCCTAAAGGACAAGCCTTCCTCAGGTATCCCCCAGAGATCCGAGGCTCCAACCATATCCTTCTGTGGCCACTCTGAGACACTCGTAGCGAATACACACAGAGAAATCCGTGCATGGGCTTTGTAAATTTTTTAAATTCCTATTTGAGGCTCCAAGTGTTCTATTTAATCGTGTTTATGAATATTTAACTTGGAGCAAAGGGAAAGTAAAAGGCTAGAGAAAGCGAGAGAGCTCATCAGCTTTCCACGTGGAAAAGAGAGAGGGAGGAGTTACGGCAAACTGAAATACAAACGGGATGACCTAACCTGGTGGAGAGAGGAGAGGAATTCTGGGAAATACTGAAGGGCTTCTGGGAGGGTTCAAAATTCCACTTATACAGCTTGCGTGCTCTTATGTTCTCAGGCCATAAGCAAAAGCCCACATACACACGTGCACACACTCACCTGTCAACGTGTAAAGACAGATGCACAAATACAGCAGAGGGTGCACAGGCACCCACAGGGCCTGGCACAAACACGGAGGAGCATGTCAAGCTATGCATGTCCCCAGGCTCACACGGCTGCCCACCCCTGGCCACGTCAGAGGGAAGTCAGAAGGCTGCCCAGAGACTCTGCTGGGAAGGCTGCTGGGAAAGCAGCCTCAGGTCCCAGGCTCAGCCCTGGCCCCAGATGGGCTTCCTCACAGTTGTTTTGTTTTCTCCCCCAGCAGGGCTTTGAGGCTGCTCCCCACCTGAGTTCAGTCTGCCAAGGCTACCGCAGCCGCCGCTCCATCACTTGTCTCAGCCCCGGCCCCCACGGGGCCCTCACCCCATCCACCTCACTCATCCATTGTCAGCCATGGGTCACTGGGGGAGTGGGAGGAGGGAGGGGGCCGAGGGGACTCATCCCCTTCCCAGAGGTGATGGCGGCGTCTGTCCATCTCTCGCAGGGACTCCCATCACGGTGCTGAACGGGCCGATCCTGGCCCTGGACGATGACCTCGGCATTAACGCGGTGGTGACCTACAAACTCCTGGGGACCGAGAGTGGCCTCTTTGACATCGACCACGCCACTGGTGAGGCCTCTGCCCCTCCGGCTCCCCAGCCCCCCCATCCCTTAGATGCTGGGGGACCCGCTTACTCCCCCGGGGCTGGACTCTCAACACCCCGGCTAAGGACATTTCGGGGATACTGTCTGTACAGCAAATTGATGTCAGATTTCAACACCACCTCGTGTCCTTTGTGGTCTGAGAAACTCCAGCCGGCCCCCCAAGTCCTTCCTCTTCCCCTAGCAGGAGGGGGCCCTCACAGAGGAATCCGTGAGGAATGACTCGCACGGCTTTGTGAGAGAGGGGGTGTCATGCTCCCCTTTTACAGACAAGGAAGGTGAATTTCTGAGAGCTTTTGCCGCTAGTAAGTGTCAGAAGCAGGAGCGGAAACCAGGTCCCCTGACTCTAAATAATGTCCTGAGGCAGCCATGTAGAGGGTGATGATGAAAATAATAATAACAACTAGTATTTCTGTAGTGCCAACTATGTGCCAAACACTGTGGTGAGTACTTCACAAATAGTGAATCAGAGGGAAAAAGACTTGACTTCAAATCCAGCGTCAGGTATTTTTTTAAAAAAAAAAGCTTTTTAAATCAATACTGCGTATTGTTTCTAAAGCAGAAGAGTAGTAAGGGTTAGGCAAAGGCAGTTATGTGATTTTCCCAGGGTCATGCAGCTAGGAAGTGTTTGGGGCCAAATTTGAACCCAAGACTTTTCATCTCTAGGCCTGGCTCTCAATCCACTGAACTACCTAGCTGCCCCCTTCCCCTGGATGTTTTCTAGTGGTGTAATTCTGAGCAAGTCACTCGCTCTTTGTATGCCCGTTTTCTCATCTCTAAAATGGGGATAATAATAGCCCCTACCTCCTAGAGTTGTTGTCAAGATAAGATAAAACTACTTGTAAAGTGCTCTATAATTATCGTTATTAATATTCCTCCATAAGTAAAGACACAGGCGGAACAATCATCTCAGGACCAAATCTAGCAGCACAGAAACCCAAGGAGGCTCCCAAACTCACAACCACAGATAAACAGGAAACGAATTTCTTAGACATTCAGCAGCTGGGGAAGTGCCTGGCCTCTTTCTATGGTGAGGGGCAAATGAAACGCCCCCCAAACAGAGAGGAATTTTGCCCCACGGCTCATTTGGTGGCAGCAGATCACCAGCAGAGTTTCCCTCTTCTGCTGGTTTTTGTCCTCTTTCTTATAAGGGAAAGAGACACCATGAAATTCTAGGCGCTTCTGGACTTTTCCTACTCAGCCTCCCTCTCTCCCTCGTGCCTCATCTTGCTCTCTGGTGATGGCGGGGATCTACTCTATCTTTCTCCTTCCTGGAGGTCTTCAGGATTCCTATTCTTGGTACTTCTGCCCCCAGGGTCTGGGTCCCCAAACAGAAGAGACTGGGTGACTCTTGTCGTCTGCCCCTACACACTGGCACCCTGGCACTAACCCCATAAGTAGACACTGTGTCAGGGCCCCAGGGCTTGGGGGAGAGGAGTGGCAGGCAGCTCCTCACTACGCCTGTTTGGCAGCTGACTGTACAGTCCCCACGCGTGGGAAGGAAGGAGCCTGGATTTACAGCATAAGATCTGGGAAGTTTCAAAAACTCCCCCCAATTACTGACTCGTATTCACTCCTCCAGCCTGGATTTGGGGGGATATTCTGATGGTCAGAAAGACAGCAGAGATGCAGAGAAAATTGTCTTCCTCCCATGGATGACAGGAAGCCGGGGTGTTGCCAGAACCAAGAGCTTTCCTCTCTCAGACTATCTGCTTCTGGAAGATGGGCTCATCCCCTTGATCCTTCAGGTCCCTCTCTCGTTCGAGCAGTTCCAGCCTGGTTTCCTGACTTCATTCCCACATTCATTCAGGTGACTCTCATGAAGGCGCCCTGAGAAAGGATGAGCACCTGAGAGAATGGGAAGAGAAGCCTCAATTTTAGGAAGGAAATGATTTTTCCTTTCTCTCTTCTGCCTTTTTTCCTGATGCACCAAGGTGATACAGTGGACAGAGCACCTAGAGTCAGGAAGACCCAAGTTCACCCTCAGACACTTACTATCTGTGAAACCCTAAGCAAATCAACCTCTGTCTATCTCAGTTTCCTCATCTGTAAAATGGGGGCGACAGCAGCACCTACTTCCCAGAGTTGTCATGAGGATAAAATATGATATTTGTAAACATCCTTGCAAACCTTAAAACACTATACAAATACTGGCTATTTCCCTAATTTAAAATGTTTTCCATTTTCCATTTCCATTTATTTTCATCCTTTCTTTCATCCTTATTTTCTCCTGCTTCTCTGCCTATTTTCCCCTTTCTCTTTTCCCTGGTTTTCCCTATTTTTCTCTATTTCTACCTTTGCTTACTCCCCTATATCTCTTTCTTCTAACTATATTTGTTCTTTATGCACATTTATTGTTATTTTCTCTGTCTCTGCTTCTCTCTCTTCCCCCCTTCCTGTTCTCCTTTCTCCCATGCCTGGCTGTCTTGTCTTAGGTGTGGTGGTGGTGAAGCCAGGCGTTGTGATTGACCGAGAGGCCTTCTTCCCCCCAATCCTGGAGCTGCTCTTGCTGGCCGAAGATATTGGACTCCTCAATGGCACTGCTGAGCTTATCATCACCATCCTGGATGACAATGACAACCGACCCATATTCACTCCTTCAACCCTGACTGTACACCTACAGGAGAACTGCCCTCCAGGTCAGCGAGATCCCTGGGGACACACGGGGTCACAGGTACCCCAGGTTAATAGTAAGGTGGGTGTTTGGCCCTCATGGCCTAAACCCATTAATCTAGAGAGGACAATATAATCAGTTGGTCAAGAAACAAATTATTCAGGGGCTTGCTTCAGCAGTGTGTATCCTAAAATTGGAATGACACAGAGAAGATTAGCATGCAAAGAGGACAAACTCACAAGGCATCCCATACTTTTTTTTAAAAAAACAAACATTTGTTTAGCACCCCCTATGTGCCAGGCAGAGTGCTAAGTGTTGGGGGTACAAAGAAAGACAAAAGACAGTCCCTGTCCTCCCAGAGTGAAAAACAGAAGATGGGGTGATCAGCAAAGGATGAGGCTAGAGTTTTTGGCGAGCCAGAAGGGTCAGAACCAAGACCATAAAACGAAATGCCAGAAGTTAACATGAGTCTCTGTCTTCCCCTCCTTGAATCCACAGGCTTATCTGTTCTTCAAGTCACAGCCACAGATGAAGACAGTGGCCTCAATGGGCAATTGGTGTACAGAATTCAGGCGGGGGCCCAAGACCGCTTCATGATCCATCCCCTCACAGGGGTTATCCGGGTGGGCAACATCACCATTGACAGAGAGGAACAAGAGTCCTACAGGCTGGTGGTGGTGGCAGCGGACCGGGGTACCGTGCCCCTTTCAGGCACTGCCATCATCACTATCCTCATCGATGACATCAATGATTCACGGCCTGAATTCATCAATCCCATCCAGACTGTGAGTGTGCTTGAGTCAGTCGATCCAGGCACCGTCATTGCCAATGTCACTGCCATCGACCGTGACCTGAACCCAGAACTTGAATACTACATTATCGACATAGTAGCCAAGGATGACACTGACCGCCTAGTTCCTAACCAAGAAGAGGCCTTTGCTGTGAATATCAACACAGGTAGAAGAGCCTTGCTCTCCTTTTTGCTCATCCTTCTCAGAGCTGGATCTCTTCTGTCCTCCTTCCTCTCTGCTCCCCTCTCCTTCACTTGCTGTTTTTCCCCCTTGCCCTCTTCACTTATGTGTTCTCTCTTTGTGTCATAATGGAAAGAGTACAGGTTTAAAGTAAAAAGAATCCCTGCTCTGTCTCTTACCCTATTTTTTTAACTCTTACCTTCCCTCTTAGAATCAATACTGTGTGTTGGTTCCAAAGTAGAGTAAGGGCTAGGCAATGGGAGTTATGTGACTTGCCCAGGATCACATGGCTAGGAAGTGTCTGAGGTCAAATTTGAACCCAGATTCTCCCCTTCTCTATACCTGGCTCTTAATCCACTAAGTCACCCAGCTGCCCCTGGGAGTTAATTTTAAAAATCAGTTTTCCCATCTGTAAAATGAGGCTAAAAATATTTACTCTGCTACCTTACAGAGCTAGTATAAGGGAAATGCTTTTAAAATGGTAAGCTTTCTCTGGCACATACTGTCTACGATCCTGGACAGGTAGGACACTTAATTACTTACTGGCCCCAGGAAACTCTCTATGACTTTAGTTGTTGGTGTGCATTGGTGGACAGAGTTTTCATGCCAGAAGCTCCCTGTAGGAATGAAATCAAAAGTCCAGGCACTCTGCCAAGAGCTAACATAATTGTTATTATTTTCTTTACTGACATTAATCTTTCCCCCTTTCTTTCTCTTCTTCCTTTGCTTTTTCACTCTTAATTTCTTTTCTCGTTTCTAGCTCCATTGATCACTAACTCTCCTTACCTTCCTCCATTCTCTTCTTTTTAGTTCTGTCTCTTGTATCTTGATTTCTGTCTCTTCCTCTTTTTTTTTAGTGTGAGCTCTCTATTTCCATCTCTTCTCACAACTAAGTCCATCTCTTCTCCCCTAAACCCCGTCTTGCCTTATTGTTGGGATTTCACATCCTGTTCTTGCCTCCTTTCCTAGCTTTTCACATTGTCTTTTTTGTGTTGTCTCCCCCCACCCCTATCCTTTTGCCATTTGCCTCTCTCTTCTGCTTTGCTGTAACTGCTGTGGGGTCTCTCTCCCTATATGCCCCACTGTTGGCTATTTCTCCTGTACTTTGAACTAACTGGTTTTAATCCTTTTCTCTCTTTCTCATGGCTGGCAGGCCCACAGGTTTGAGCTTTCTGTTTCTCTATCACTTCTCATCTCATCTCTTGTCTGCTTCATATCATTGTCTTTCTTCATATCCACTGCATCACCCTTCATCTTCCCCATCCTGTGGGGCTGCCCTCTGGGGCCATCATCAGCCAAGGTGGTACATTGGCCTTTGCAGACTGAATCCAGCCATCCCCTCCCCTTTCCCCGCTCCCCAGACTTGGGAAGGGGGAATTAGAGGAGGAGGCCACTGCTGGGGTAAGTGACTGCCCACAATGGACTGGGGCGGGGGGTTGGGGGGGCTTTTAAGGACTGGAGGCCTGCTGGATAGACCTAAGGAATCCCAAACAGCTGTTTTAGAAGAGACAGTGGGAAAGGCAAGCAGGATTGGAAGTAGGTGTTAGAAGTAACTAGCTCACAACCAAGAGAATAATGGCCCTTGAGGAATCCAAATGGCGCCCCTACCACAAACATTCACATTTATGGGATGAAGAATTCCACTGTTGACTGGGCAGTGCCTCTGGGAGATAGCCAATGGAAGTGAAAAAGCTTCTAAAAAATCTGAGGCTCACACACACACACACACACACACACACACAAGGCAAAGAGGAATATTGCCCCACTCTCTTGCCATAAACACCACTCACCAGATTGCCCTCATCCTAGGACTTCTTTTCCTGTTTAGAGTTGACCTCAACATCCATTTTCACACTATAATCTGATTCTACCTGGTTACTAATACTGAAGAGGGAGTAGTTTTAACTTAATTGGTCCAAGCTTTCACTGGCCTATAGCGAGAGATCTTTAGGTTGCACTAGACTGAGTGGTTTTGATTGGTCTGAGCCAAACGAGGCCAGAGAAGTCTGTGGAACAAGAATTGGTTTCTTCACATCTATGTCATCTCTCCCTTCCTTGCTCTCTGGTGAATGGCAGTAGAGGGGGAAGGGCTAAGAGAAAGAATTAGGGGCATCTGCTATTAAGGCAAAGACTTCTGGGGAGCTTCCAATGGGACTGACAGTGGGACTGGTCTGGCTTGGCAGGTTCTGTAATGGTGAAATCACCCTTGAATCGAGAACTGGTTGCCACCTATGAAGTCACCATTTCTGTGATTGACAACGCCAGCGACCTGCCTGAAAATGCCGTGAGTGTGCCCAATGGTAAGCAAGCCATCCCTACAAGGGCCCTACCTGCTTGGCCCAATAGCTTAGATGTTGGCAAGGACTTTAGGCTAAACTTGGCAGTTATCTATATGTTCTAGGAACCTAAACATTAATCGTAGAAGTTCTGAACCTGGGGTCTGTGAACTTACTTTTTTTTTTCATATTATGCTAACTGTATTTTGATGTAATTGATTTCCTTGGTAATCCTAAGTATTTTATTTGCTGCATTTAAAAACATTATTCTGAGAAGGGGCCTCTAGGCTTTCCCATATACTTCCAAAGGGATCCAGGACACAACAAAAGGTTAAGAACCCCTCCTCCAGGGCCTGTGATATCATTCATGTAGATCCATGTTGGTGAACCTATAGCACTCATGCCAGAGAGGGCTGCTCTCTTCCCCCTCTCCATGTGTGCTTGAAGGCATTTCTCTCATCACCCTCCCCTCCACTCAGCAACTCAGGGGGAGCACTTCTTCCCTCCTCTGTCTGGGGTAAGGCAGGGGGCTCCCATGCAGCATGAGGGTTGCAGTTTGGCCACACAGTCTCTAAAAGGTTCATCATCATTGATGAAGGTATTCCCTCCAACAATAAAGAACACAGACCTCCATTCCTGCCCATCTTGAGACTCTCTCCTATGTCTTCCCATGAATTTGCCACAAAGGATCCATTCAATGTACTAGGGAGAGTCCTCATGTTCTCTTTACCTTCCTAAAAATTAGAACTAAGTCAAGTCATCAATGTTTATTGAGCATTTACTATCTATCAGACATTACACTAAGCACTAAGACTACAAATACAAGCTAAAAAAAAAAACAGGCAGCCCCTGCCCTCAGGAAGCTTACATTCTAATAGAAAACAAGTCAGAAAAGAGGAACTAAAAGAGGGAGGTGGTATGGTGTCAAAGACTGGAGAAATGGACATTCCAAGAAGCACTCACCAATGGGAGAAGAGGACCACAGGGCAGAGGGAGAAGGTAGGTGAGGTCTGGTGTCAAAGTCTGAAGAATGTTAGAGATGTTAATATGACTATGGATAGCAGAAAGGTTAAAATAATAATGATGATAATGCATGGCTGAGAAAAAAGGTGCTAAACAATCATAGACTAAAGACCCAGACCAAAGACTTCCAGCACCCTAGATAGCTCTTCTATGGGGGATGTATGGAAGGATGTAGATAAAAGCCCATGAGAGAGGAAAATGGGATACAATGGGCTCCTGGGGAAGATGATCCACCAGTGAGATCCCAGGTCCGCGGAGGTATAAAAGTTATGAACAATAACATATATCTCTGTAGCATTTAAGACTTGAAGAGTGTTTCTCCCCATCCCACCACACACACACACACACACACACACACACACACACACACACCAACCTCGTGAACTAGTGTATGTGTTCTTTTCCCCTTTTACAGTGGAAAAAACTGAGACTGAAAGTTTAAATCGATTTCTCAGATCTAAAGACAGTAGTAGGGGGCAGCTAGGTGGCTCAGTGGATTCAGAACCAGGCTTAGAGACAGCAGGTCCTGGGTTCAAATATGGCCTCAGACCACTTCCTGGCTGTGTGACCCTGGACAAGTCACTTGACCCCCATTGCCTAGCCCTTATCACTCTGCAACCTTAGAACCAATGCACAATATTTATTCTAAGATGGAAGGTAAGGGTTTAAAAAAAATAAAGACATTAGTACATAGAATCTTCTGGGATGCTCCCCGTGTCCCTTCTAGAAACCATGACTCTCAAAACTGAAAAATCAGAGGGATTGGAAGAGCTCTGTGTTCTTGAGGCCGAAGGAACAAAGTCAGATTAAAAGAATACTTGTTGGGCATCTGGGTGGCTCAGTGAATAAAGTCAGGTCTAGAGATGGGAGATCCTTTGTTCAAATCTGACCTCAGACACTTCCCAGCTGTGTGACCCTGGGAAAGTCACGTAACCCGCATTTCCTAGCCCTTCCTGCTCTTCTGCCTTGGAACCAATACACAGTATTGATTCTAAGATGGAAGGTGAGGATTTTTTAAGAGTATTAGCCAGCAATGCAGCAAGCTGGGACAATCCTGAAGGACTTATGGCAGGGAATGCTATCCACCTTTAGAGAAAGAAGTGTTGGAGTCAGATGGGTGCGGATCAAAGCAGACTATCTTTCACATCAATGTATTTTACAATTTCACTTTGGGGTTCGGGTTTGTATGAGGATGCTCTTACAATGATGACCAATATGGAAGTGTGTTTTGCATGATAGCACATGTATAACCCAGATCAAATTGTTTACCATCTCCAATGGGGGGGAGGGGGGAGGAGAAGGGAGGGAGGGAGTCAGTTTGGACCTTAGAATTTTGGAAAACATATGTTGAAATTATTATGACATGTAATTGGGGAAATAATATGTACCTTTGAATTTTTTAAGATTTTTTGAAATTTTGAAATTTTGAAAACTTTTTTTTAAACCCTTACCTTCCATCTTGGAGTCAATACTGTGTATTGGCTCCAAGGCAGAAGAGAGGTAAAAGCTAGGCAATGGGGGTTAAGTGACTTGCCCAGGGTCACACAGCTGGGAAGTGTCTGAGGCCAAATTTGAACCCAGGATCTCCCGTCTCTAGGCCTGACTCTCAATCCACTGAGCCACCCAGCTACCCCCTCTAAAAACTCTTTAAAAGAACACTTCAAATTTTGCTTTTAAAGAGTACCAGTTAGCTACTGAAATGGGATGTTAAAGGGAGGACTACAACATCCTTCCCCTGGAGAGCTAATGAAGGAATAGTAAGAGAGATGCCCATTGGCTCAGGATGTTTTTTAATCATCCTGTTTGGAGGATGGGGATAAGAGAATTTCTCCAAGTCCCACACATCTAGAGAATATTTTATTCTCCAATCATAGAATCCTAGCATTGGAAAGGAAAAGCAAGGTCACACAATCCAACACCCTGCCCAACATAACTGAGAACCAAGAGATCCAAGATCCATTCAGTCTCCTGAAGTGCTGGAGCTTTCGCTAACGTATAACCAGCAGAAACGTGAGAGCTAAACAATCAGGAAATCCGAAGCCCTGAACTTCGTGATATTAAGAAGAGAGATTAGCATCTTCTGTAGTGGTTTGGGTGAAGGTCTCTATCTGGGCTCATTTCCATTTTTGACACCTTGCAGTGATCAGCCAAAGCCTGTGTGTTATCACCTCCCACAATGACATCAAATTAACTTGGCAATGACCACAGAAATTGCCCTTCTCATTCACACAAAAAAAAATCTACCCACACTAAGTCTTGATGAGTTTTTGGCACAGAACAAGAATATCCGAGACTCCAGCTATGGATCTCTAAATAAAGAATAGTGTTGGGGCTTCAGACCTCTCGCTGAACCTAGAATTGATTAGAGCCTCAATCCCATGCTTAAGCCTGTTGGGTGTGATCTGACTCGACGACAAATCGTGGCTGCTTTCTCTAGAAGGAATACATCAGGAGATGATTTGGGGTGTGTTCTTCAGAGGCCAGAGGAATACAGAATGCCCTGGAGTCATCTTGGGGAAGGGGAGAAGAGCTTGGGCATGAAATCTAGAAATTTGCAGGTGATGTGGTTGGGACTGCTTCAGAGCAAAATTGCTTTTCTTCATGGGTAGCTGCCTCAGTTGGCCTCTAAAACCAGGGTCAGCATCACCTGCCATGAGAAACTTTGACTCCCTAGTTAAAAAGATGAGTCAGAGGGGGAAGCTGGGTAGCTTAGTGGATTGAGAGCCAGGCCTAAAGATGGGAGGTCCTAGGTTCAAATCTGGCCTCAATCATTTCCTAACTGTGTGACCCTGGGCAAGTCACTTGACCCCCATTGCCTAGCCCTTACCTCTCTTCTGCCTTGGAGCCAATACAAAGTATTGACTCCAAGACGGAAGGTAAGGGTTTTAAAAAAAAAGAAAAAAAAGATGAGTCAGGCAATGAGTGCAGATCAGTCACCCACTGGGCAACTCATATGTACCAGGAAGACACATTAGAGAAGACGCAGACTCCCCCTACAGGAGCTTAGATTCTCAGTGAGAAAAAGATGGAATTCATCATCCTTATCACTGATATTTATGTAGTGCTTTCACATTTCCAAAGAACTTTACATATATTTTCTCTTTTAATCCTCATAACAATCCTGTGAGATAGATCCTATTATTGTCCCCATTTTACAGATGAGGAAAGTGAGGCTTAGAGCAGTTAAGTGACCTGTTCAGGATCTGACAAGTTTGTATGTGAGATGGGATTTGAACCCAGGTCTTCCTTCCTGCCAGTCCACACACTGAAAGCAGACATGCGTTAAAGTCCCTGATGCTTACTATATTGGTCCAAACATGAGCCATCCTGAAGTGTCAGCAGCTCCCAGGGGCATGCTGGAGCCAGACTGAACATGAGGTCTGAAGAGCTAAGGGGAGATGTAGCTCAGTGGATTGAGAGCCAGACCTAGAGATGGGAGGTCTTGGGTTCAAATCTGGCCTAAGACACTTCCTTGCTAGGTGACCCTGAGCAAGTCACTTAACCCACATTGTCTAGCCTTTACCACTCTTCTGCCTTGGAATCGATACTGAATATTGGCTCTAAGGTGGCAGTTAAGGGCTTTGTTTTGTTTTGGGATAAAGTATCCTTTCCTGGGGAGTGGAATGTTTAAACAAATTAAAATGGTTTCATTTTCCATCTGAACACCTCCGAAATTGGCAAAGGATACAAAGCAGGGCTTGTTCGTTTTGTTATTTTGTTGATTATCCTAACTTAAGAAGGGTTGGAGAAAGTCCTGTGATTGTTAAACACTTGCCAGCCTGCCCCTGCCAGCTCCCCTGTGTGGAAAGGAAACAAGAACAAGTTAATCTTTCCCAATAAATATCACGCCTGGAATAACATCCTTTTGCTACATCTATAACATATGACACAGAGAGTGTGCCTAAATGTTGCCTGCATTTAAATGTACGCAGACACCCAGTGAAACAATACCACTGGTTTAAAGGCTATCCTCAGGGAAAAGGGACAGTCAATACTTGGCTACTATGGCCTTGGCCAAGTTACCTTGGCCAAGTCACTTCAATGATTCTGTGCCTCAGTTTCCTCCTATTTAAAATGAAAACAATACTGCTTGCCTTAACTACCTTACAAGATGATGATGAAGAAAGCACTTTAGAAGCCATTAAACAATAGGGAGACTTTTGTTGTTGGGGGCATGTGTGTAGGGCATTTGGGGCAGGTAGATAAACGGGGGGAAAGCTGGGACGGCTGAGACCAGAGATTACAGGACAAGACCAGTCAGGGAAGAGCCCTGGGGACCCCTACGGGCAGCACATCTGCGCTTGGGTGAGAGGGAAGAGTACGTCTCCAGCCCAGATTTTCTTAGCAATCATCTTTCTACATGGAATTCCTGCAAGCCTCTGGAGAGAGGGGCATTGAGGCTAACTTTGGGGTCACCACTCAGCTCTCACCTTTCAGTTTAAGTCTCCTGTGCCCCAAGAGATCTCTTTTCCAGGCTCTTTGTCTCTATGCACCCTACACCAGCCATCCACTGCCCCTGCCTTCCTCCAAGCACACCTGAGCAGCATCCTACGAACACAAGAAGGGAGACTGAGGTAGCAAGAAATCAGCCTCCTCGGCTGAAATTGTTTCTTTCTCCCCGTCCTCCTCTTCCTACTCCCCTCGACACTGCTTCTCTCCTGTCTCCCCCTTCCAGCCAAGCTGACGGTCAATATCCTGGATGTCAATGACAACACACCCCAGTTCCGGCCCTTCGGGATCACCTACTACACAGAACGGATCCTGGAAGGGGCAACGCCGGGCACCACACTCATTGCTGTGTCAGCTTACGATCCAGACAAGGGGGTCAATGGGCAGATCACCTATACCCTGCTCAACATGGTGCCCCCAGGGTACGTCCAATTGGAAGACTCCTCAGCAGGTAGGCTGGTCACCCAGACTATCCCCTATTGGAGGGGGAATCAATGAGCATCTTCTCTACCTCTAGGGAGATGGGAATTGGTGGGATATTGCGTGTTCTCCAGACCTACACTGCACTTTCCTTCCTCACCATCTTCTGTGTGGGATAGGCTCCCGGGGGATAATGCTCCCATTCCCTCCTTGGTGGCCACCGCAGACAAGGGGAACAAGGCATGTGCCCAACCCTGGGTTAGGGCAGGAGCCGCACTAGAGTCACAACTCACCGCCTGTCCACCCAATACGCATTTATAAGGATCAAAAGGCAGACAGTCTTTTAACGCCCTCTGGCCATAGTTCCAAATTGCCCTCCAGAATGGTTGGATCATTTCACAACTCCACCAGCAATGTATTAGAGTCCCAGTCTTGCCACATCCCCTCCACCATTTATCACTTTCCTTTGAAGCCATATTGGCCAATCTGCTAGGTGTACTTTAAAGTAGTTTTGGACTCCAACAAGAAGGGTTCATATTTGATCCCGAAAGTAATACTAAACCAATGGAGACTTTTGAGGAGGGGATGACATGGTCAGACCTACATATTAAAGAAATCACCTTGGCTGGTGCATGGAGGATGGATTGGAGATAGAACAGATGGGGCAAGGGGATCAATTCAAAAGCTATTCCAGTGGTTCTGGGTAAAGATGGGGGACTTGTCCCAGGGTGGTGACTGAGTGGAGTGATGGGCAAGAGAGTTGTCCTGGAGATGAAGATAAAGACTTGAAAACTGATGGGTATTGTATGATAAAGGAAAATGAAGAATCCAGGATGATGCTGAGCTTTCAATGACAGGAGGAGCCTAAGGGGCTTTTTCTAGAACTAGGGACGTTTGGAAAAGAGGTGGATCTAGAGGAGAAAACAGGGCTTCTGTTTTGGACATGATGAGATTGAGATGCCTATGAGACAGCCAGCTCAAAAGGTCCAATGGGGAGTCGATGATTCAGAATCAGGAGAGATGCTAGCACTGGATAAATGAAGCTGGGAATTATCTCTATAGAAATGCAGACATACGATTATTGAACTCAGAGGAGCTGATGAGAGCACCAAGTCAGTCAGTCAGTCAGTAAATATTTCATAAGTGCCTACTATGCATTAAGCACTACCCAAAGCACTGGAGATACATTAAAGGCTGAAAGAAAGTCCTTGCCATCAACGAGCTCACAACCTAATGGGGAAACAATAGGCAAAACAAATTACAAGCAGGCCTCACACCGTATAAATAGTTAATTAAATTATGAAAACTAAGGAAATAGCTGAGAAGGGAGACTCGAATTAAGAAACAATTGGCAAGCTCTAGAATTAAGAAAGACTTTTTGTGGAAGCAGGATTTTAACTTGACTTAAAAGAAGTCATAGTAGCTAGAACCGAGGAAGGAGAGCATTCCAGGCATGAAAGTCAACAAGAGGAAATGCCTGGAATCAAGAAAGAAAAAGGAAAGAGAGAGAAAAGAAGAGAGTCCGAGACAGAACCTTGGGATGTGCCCACAATTAGCGGGCAAGAAAACTCTAAGAGGAGGGCACCTAAAAGGAAGAAATCATGAACAGTGTTAAAAGGTACAGAGAGGTTAAAAAGGAGAATGATGGAGAAAAGGCTATGTGATCTGGCAGTTGAAAGATCGCTGGTAACGCTGGAGGGAGGGGAAGATGAATGAGATCTAAAGCTAGATGGAAGAGAGTTTAGAAGAGAATGGAAGGGGGGGCAGCTGGGTAGCTTAGTGGATTGAGAGCTAGCCCTAGAGACGGGAGGTCCTAGGGTCAAATCTGGCCTCAGACACTTCCCAGCTGTGTGACCCTGGGCAAGTCACTTGACCCCCATTGCCTAGCCCTTACCACTCTTCTGCCTTGGAGCCAATACACAGTATTGACTTCAAGACAGGAGGTAAGGGTTTAAAAAAAAAAGAAGAAGAGAATGGAAGGGACAGATAGGTGTCTTGATGTATTGAGAGCCAGGTCCTGGGTTCAAATCTCTAGACACTTCCTAGCTGTGTGATCCTGGGCAAGTCACTTAACCTAGCTTTTGCCTAGCTTTTACTTCTCTTCTGTCTTGGAATTAATATCAATTCTAAGCCAGAAGGCAAGAGTTTTGTTTGTACAAAAATGTTTTAATTTAATATAGTCAAAATTATTCATTTTATATCTTGTAATGTTCTCTATACCATGTTTGGTCATAAATTCTTCCCCTCTCCAAAGATCTGCCAGATGAACTCTCCCATGCTCCCGATTTCCCTATGGCATCATCCTTTTTTGTCTAAAATCATATACCTATTTTGACCTTATCTTAACATAGAGTGTGAGATATTGGTCTATACCTGATTTCTGCCATACTATTTTCCACTTTTCCCAGCAGTTTTTATCAGATAGGGAGTCCCTATCCCAAAAGCTGGGGTCTTTGGGTTTATCAAAAATGAGGTTGCTGAGATCATTTATACCTCTGGGTATTGTGTATCTCATCGATTCCATCAATCCATCATTCTGTCTCCTAAACAGTCCCAGACTGTTTTGCTGATTATTGCTTTATGGTACATCTAGGCTAAGAAGGTAAGGGTTTGGGGGGGGGGAGTTCACGTAGGAACTTAAAAAACATTTGGGTACAACCCCTTCCCTTGATAGAGCAAGTGTCTGAGGCTCATCGGAGAGAAAGTAATTTCTCTTTCATGTGTAAAAGTTAAATTTAGTCTCTCCTGATAAAAATATTATATTTTATGAGGTTTATTAAGATTATTAGAAATCAAGGAAATAAGAAAATACAAAATAAGAAAGGCACATGCCTAGGGCTGATTAGCCCATTCACAATTAACTTACATCTTGTTGCAATCTCTGAGTAGAGGAAGAGAAAGAAGTAGGTGTTGTTACAGCCAGTTTAAATTAAAATTTTGATCTCACCCAGTGGGGATCTCAGGTGAGATTATAGGGAATTCTGGGAAGTACCAAGGACTTCTGGGGATTGAAGTCTGGGGTTCAAATCTCCATTTTTATACATGGAGGGATTATCTTTTGCCCCTTAGTGTATCTTTGGTATGTTGCACAGTGCCCAACACATATTCAGGCAGACGTTATATAGGCAACAAATGGGATTTGCACCAGGTGCTTTGGTGCCCATTCTCCTGCCCCATACTTGCCTCCCCAATAGAGTTTCACTCCAAGGCCTACTTAGCTTTACTCTTACTGAGGAAGCTATGGAGAGAATGGCAGATTCCTCTGTATTTCAGGGAAGATCATCTCCAAACGGACTGTGGACTATGAAGAGGTGCACTGGGTCAATTTTACCGTCCAAGCAGCAGACAACGGCTCCCCTCCCAGGGCTGCGGAGATCCCCGTCTACCTGGAAATTGTGGACATCAATGACAACAATCCCATCTTTGACCAGCTCTCCTATCAGGTGGGTGGGGGTTGGCCATTGAGGCTGCTGGGAGCAGGGCAGAGCAGGCAGGGATAGACTGCCATCACCCAGCAGGATGGGTGTGTTTCTGTAACATAACAAGCCCCTGCATGAATCTTCCAAGGGAAGGAATTGTTATGGATTTGTGATATCATGTGGAATCTCACTTGGAGGTCAGCCAGTGACTGAATGCCGCCCCTGTCTACAAGCCACCAGACAAATGGGACCGATCTAAAGGCATCTAGGTGGCAACATGGTTGGAGTGCTGGGACACTTGAGTCGGAATCCCACCTCACAGGGTCTGAGTCACTTAATCTTCCTCAGCCTCAACTTCCTCATTTGTAAAATGGGAATAATAACAGGACCTAACGCATGCGGTGGTTGTAATCACTGTGATATGATCACTGTAAATTACTTTGTGAACTTATAAAGTTTTTAGATATTATTGTTAGAGTGCCAGGTTCAGGCTGCATATGCCCGGTTCGTTCTCATGCTAGAATCTGTCAGCCTTGAACTCACAAACTTAGAGGGGGACTGAAGTATTAAGAGCTTTCATTTGCTGAAGCCTAAGCTCTCTCCCTTCTGTCTTCTACCTGGCTCCAGGAATCTGTGTTTGAGGACGCCCCAGTGGGCACAGTCATCCTCACTGTCACCGCCACTGATGCCGACTCAGGTGCCTTCGCCCTCATTGAGTACAGTCTGGTGGACGGAGAAGGCAAATTTGGGATCAACCCTACCACGGTAAATGAGTCAATTAACAGGCATTCATTAAGTACCCAGGATATACTAGGTGCCATGATAGGCACTGGGGACACAAAGAATGAAATGAAAATGAAACTGTCCTTCACTGCAAGGAATTTAGAGGGAGGGGAGATTGTTAGGGGGAAAGAATGAAGTATATGGAGGTAGGAGAATAATGGCTGAGGATCACGTCCATTTCCATTCCTCTGGATTCAAACCTCCCAGATCTATGAAGATTTGATTTCCCAATTCTGAAGTAACAACTTTCAGTCACCTCAGAGGTGGCATCATATTACAGTGGATCACTGAACGAGGATATGGGTTCAAATTCCTACTCAGTCACTAACAAGCTGTTTGGGCAGGTCACTTTCCCTCCCCGGACTTTAGTTCTCTCCTCTATAAAATGGATGCAAGAAGCACAATGATCTCCAAGATTCCTTCCCAAATCTATGAAGGCCATTGTGCTGACTAGTAATGCTAATTTCCAGATCATTCTTAGAATTTATGAGAATCTCTGCTTAAATTAATTTCTACTCCTTCTCTCTTAGGAGAAAAGTAGGACAGTGAGTCACCATTCTCTATAATAACTCTTTATAGCCATTAAGAGATTTATGAATAATTCTTCCTACATTAAAGAATCTCAGGTCCCTCAATTTCTGCCCCATACTTGGTAGAACACAGGAAACCCCGTCCTCTCTTAAATCAGTCACTAAGTAAATGTTTGTTTTTGCAGAAAGGCAGTGCTGCAAAGTGGATAGGGAGCTGACTGGAACCAGGAAGACCTAGGTTTTAAGTCTCACCTCTGCTACATATTGACTGTGATCCAGTGATTTAGGAAGCTGTCTAGGATAGGGATCGTTAACCTGTTATTCTTACCAACACATGATTCAAAGTAGAAGTATATCGATCTGCAGTTCTTGCCAGGCATAAAGGTATAACACCAACCTCTCCCATTTTTCTCAGTGGTTATAAATTAGCTCCAAGCCCCTAAGTCACCATTCACTGACTGGAGAGTCTCCTGTGTCTGAACAAAGAATGCTTTCTATGTCTCCTTCCTGTATACTGTAAAAAGGAATTTTGTGATTTCTTTAACTTAAAGGGGGACCTGGAGGTCCTCTCACCATAGAGATGTGTAGGGATTAACCAGCCCACAGTGAAAGGAAGTAGAAACTGGGGAGCCCCATGCTGAACCAGTGTCAGTTGCAGGCTGTCAGTTGCTGGCAGATAGTCAGTTGCTGACAGTGCTGGCAGTTTCAGGGAAGGTGGCTGCTGGGCATGGCTTGGTCATAGGGGATTGGTTGCTGGTAGTGTGGGTTGGTGTTTATTTGCTGGAATATAAAGGCTGGCCTGAGCTTACTGAGAGGGCTTTAGCCTTTAAAGGGCATTTTGCCTCTGGGATCTCTAGAGCAAGAGATCTGTCTCTGAGGCAAGAATCAGCTGTCAGTTGGCTACTGGAAGTTGGGTGATAGAAAATTGATTGAAGGAGTGAGTGGGTGGTGGCTGTCAATTACTTAGGGAGTTAGTGAATCATTTATAGAGTAGGTTAGAGCAGACGTTTGCCAGGCAAGAAGAAACTGTCCTCAGAAGACAGAGATACTTTTAAGAAATTTTAGATAGTATTTGGAATTTTAGGTATAGTTATAGGGTATAAAAATAATAATCTGTCTTTCCTGTTTTCTATCTTTCCCTCCTTTACTATATTCTTTTACTATCTCTATTTTTTAAACCCTTATCTTCTGTCTTGGAATCAACATTGTGTATTGGTTCCAAGGCAGAAGAATGGTATGGGTAGGCAATGGGGGTTAAGTGACTTGCCCAGGGTCACACAGCTGGGAAGTGTCTGAGGCCAGATTTGAACCTAAATCTCCCATTTCTAGGCCTGGTTCTCAATCCACTGAGCTACCCAACTGCCCCCTACTATCTATTTTAATTAAACTAAATTATTAATTGCTAAAAGCTACTAGAAGTTTTCTTTTCTCTGGCTTAAAGGGATAATTTTAATTTGCAACTTTACTATATTCTCATTAAAACTTAAATTATTAAAATCTGCTCTCTTATTTTGTCAAAACCCCTGTTTTAACCCTTACAATACATATGAGCAATAGGTACAATTGCTCAGTTTTGATGATTAACATCATTTATGTTAGCTAAAAGATTAGAAATTAAAATGTGCTCCTAAAAACATAGTCTAAATAAAGTGAGCTCACAGCCCACAGAAACATTCAGGTCCTTCTTGGAGAAAGAGAGTAAAAAAAAGGTGAGACTTCTTCTGGAATGATCACTAACATTATGAGATGATGTTCCTAAAAGGTATGGACAGTGAGGACTACAGGATTTCAGAGGTGGTAGAAGCCACCTCGTTTCATTTAGAGGAACAAAGTTCAGCACACCGGGTGGGTGAGTCTCCTTCCACAGATATCACCCAACAAGATCACCAGCCTCTCCCCTTCATCGATGCACTCCCCAGTACAGGCCTTAGGCTGGCTGGGGCTAGGCAAGGAGAACAGAGACTGAAGCCAACCCCTCCCACTCCTCTAGGGAGATATCTATGTGCTGTCTTCCCTGGACCGAGAGACAAAGGCTCACTACATCCTTACAGCCTTGGCCAAGGACAACCCTGGGGACATACCCAGCAACCGCAGGGAGAACTCAGTCCAGGTGAGGAGTGTGTGACTCTAAGGGATATTGAGGTGGGATGGTGATCATTTGGGGAGGACAGAGGGTCAGGAGAGATTAGGATCAGCAGGTGGATTCTTCTAGGAAAACGAGGCTGTCAGGTGTGTAAGACAAGCTACATCTCCTTCCTGCTACCACTGCTCCTAGCATCCCTTCTCCTGCCTCACATCCACTTTCTCAGTCCACCATTAAACATTTAAGTGCCTGAGTGCTAGGCACTATGCTAAGCACTTGACTGAGAGGCTCTGGATGGGCTAGAAGCAGGACGATGAGAGGGGGGGATCTTTCCGATATCAAACTTGGGGTGAGAAAGGAAGTTTTTCGTGGAATTTTTGGTCCCTTCAAAGCTACCCCCTTCCCATCTCTAAGTGGGATAGTTTAGTTATCAAAAAAAGGGGGGGGGGGTTGGTGCCTTCTTCCTTCAAGCATCTGAGATCTTTTTTTTTTCTAAGTGGGTACTCTCTCCAGCAACACAGATGGTAACATTTATGGATAGTTTCTGAGAATTGGTATGGCTGAAAAACTTGCCACAAGGCTGGTGGCATGATGATGAGCCTTTACAAATTTATCTAGCTTGTTCAATAGACAACCATCTCCATCCCTGTATTCAAAGTTTTTTTTGATTTGCTTCCACAGCCTTAGTCTTTGAAAACCCAGTGTTGCCTCCAAGCATGGCGAGGCATCAGAGAAAGTCATTAGTGGAGACTTTACCAATGGTTTAATCAGGATTAAGGACAGTATGCTGCCTAATTGTCAAGAATAGGAAGCAGTCTGGGTCAGGTCACCAGGCCAAATGACCCAAGATTAAGATTTTGGGACGACGAGATTCAACAAATAGGACCCCAAGTCAGGACCACCAACTGTATTAGTCTAAGGTCAGGAACACCTAAAATCACGAGAAATTGAGAGTGTCACCGAGTAAAGACTAAAACAAGGGAGGGTCCTCTCTATAAACAAAGACTAGAACCCTACCCAAAGGACCTCATTGGTGTCCCCTTCTTCATCTGAGGATGCCTCACAGGTTTTCTCCAAATACCCAAAGGATCATGACATTTCATCTTTTATCCATAGGGAAATTGGAGGAATAACTTTTGTGCTTATCATCTGCCCCCAAACCCCAGGTGGTGATACAAGTGCTGGATGTCAATGACTGCAGGCCTCAGTTCTCCAAGCCCCAGTATAGCACCAGTGTTTATGAGAATGAGCCTGCAGGCACTTCAGTCATCACCATGATGGCCACTGACCAGGATGAAGGGGAGAATGGAGAACTGGCTTATTCCATTGAAGGCCCTGGTGTAGGTGAGTGACCTTATCAGGAGGATTGAAGAAAGATTGGGAAAAGATTATTGAAGCTGTGGCCCATCCCACCAGGAGAGCAGGCTAGTCCACCACTCCATTCTCGGTGACCATCTGTTGGATACCTTCCCCATTCAGCTTCAGCTTCCTTAGTAGAGAGCGTCAGCCAGCATGCCTTGGGAGTTAAGTAAGAAATATGATATCACATACATGTTACCAAAACAACAGGTCATGACTGAAAGGCCCAGAGAATGGGTGAAGTGGAGTCAAAAGGAAATAGGGTGAAGGGCAGCTCCTCCACTGGGAGGAGAGATGACTCAGAGGGGTCATAATAATTGGCTTTGAGTATTTAAAGGACTTGTCATATGGAAAAGTAATTAGTCTTGTTCTCTTTGACCCCCAGGAAGCAGAACTGGAAGCAGTGGGTTGAAGTTACAGAGGTAGATTTCAAAATGATGGGAAAAATAACTTTTTAATAAATAATAAAAATAGCTTTCTAATAACTAGTTATCCGAAAGCAGAATGGGCTTCCTTGGGAGCTGTTGGGCACTTCATTACTGGAGCTCTTCAAATAAAATCTAATCATGTCAGATACGTGTTAGACAAGACTATTATGCAGGTGTGATCTGTTTCCTTTCCTCTTTGAGATTCTTTAAGTGATGACGAGACAGTTCCTAAAACAACCCTCTTCCCCAACAGAGGCATTCCAAGTCGACAAAGATTCAGGTCTGGTAACAACCCGGCGGCCACTGCAGTCTTATGAGAGGTTCAACCTAACAGTGGTAGCTACAGATGGTGGGCAGCCCCCACTGTGGGGCACCACTATGCTCTATGTGGAAGTCATTGACGTCAACGACAATCGACCAGTCTTTGTCCGTCCGCCCAATGGAACCATCCTCCACATCTTGGAGGTACGACATGTATCCCCTAGCCCAGCCCCAGCCCCACCTCAGACCTAGAGGAAGGGGCCTTCTTGGAGGGCACAAAGTATAATTACTATGGTAATTAATTTCCCTTCTCAACAACATTCGACTTAATTACTTCTTAGATTATTTTCACATCATGAATTTACAAAATTGGTTTGAGAGTACTCTGCTCACCCCAGCTTGTTACTTGTCCTAGGCACCAAAATTGCAAGTTACCACTCGGGACAAGGGCTCTGCATGTTCTCATCTCTACTCCCAACAAAATTATCCTCTGGTAGAATCAACCCCTGTTCTTGAATAAAGGAAAGATGGTTTGATGGGCTCTTCCTCACCTCTGAGATAGCAGAACAATAACAACTATTAAATCAAACAGAAATCTTATAGAATTCTGGATGGTTCTAAGGTGAAAGCCATCATGGGCTTCCATAGAAGACCGTGGGACACTCAAACAGATGAAACTAGGGTTCCTTGTGGGTTTTCCCAGTCTGCAGCCTCACTAAATTACTGTCTTTGCCAAAACTTACCAAATCTGTGTTGGTCTCAGAAGATGGTGGGGAAGGGGTAGGACATAGTTCCTGTGCTCTGGGGCAGATTAGAGGTTGATTATTCCCCCTAGAATGCAGAGGAAGGGTCGATTCCCAAGCACAGACACAAGGTGCCCCAAAGATCCTTCAAACAACTCCTTCCACCCAAGACTTCCTTCTAGGAATTAGGATCCTCTCCGAGGACTCCAGAAGATTCAAATAATCTGAGAAAGAATTGGCAAAACTCCCTGTGCTTTCATAGGAAATCCCTCTTCGGTCAAATGTTTATGAGGTCTACGCCACAGATCAGGATGAAGGGCTCAACGGGGCTGTTCGCTACAGTTTCCTGAAGACAACGGGGAACCGAGACTGGGAATATTTCACGATCGATCCCATCAGTGGACTTATCCAAACTGCCAAACGTCTCGACAGAGAGCAGCAGCCTATGTACAGTGTAAGGGTCCCCTGAATGTTACGAATGGCCATGAAGACCGTTGTTCAATTCCTCTGGGCTTCTGAAACAAACTGACTGCACGAGTTAGCAAATCACTTACCCTCTCCAGTACTGTCGGTAATGCTAAAATTGCAGAGAAGGTACTAACCAGCCTTGGTAGAGTTTCCTCACTTGAAAGTTCCCAATCCCAATGAAATCATAGATCCAGTCCCTAGTGGTACTACCCCTGAGGGCACTGAATGAAATATTCAGTTGCCATTTTTCTTTGGGGGGGGGGGTGTAGGATGGGAATAAGGGATAAGGGAAGCCATCTTTGGTCTTTCTACCACCTAGGACAGCATATCCCAAACCACAGGTTCTTTGGAACCCTGATGGCCTGAGACATGTAAAAAGGAGCTCCAGGAAAATAGTTCAGTTCTAGTAATATGTGCCCCTTCCCCCAAAAAAATATTCAACATGGAATAACACTGGGCAACTAGGTAGCACAGTGGATAGCGAGCCAGTCCTGAAATCAGGAAGTCCTAGGTTCAAACCTGGCCTTAGACAATTCCTAGCTGTGTGACCCTGGGCAAGTCACTTAACCCCCATTGTCTAGCCCTTGCCACTAGAACAGTTACTAAGACAGAAGGTAAAGGTTTAAAAAATTTAAAAAAAAAAAACCACTTCAGTATCCTTCTCCCAAGTCCTCCTCATGTGCCTTGCTGTGCCAGGTTGAGGACCCTGGGCTCTTAATGGCTGTGCCAGTGACGTATAAGCCCCTGTCTGCCCTCAAAGGGCCAGTCCAGTCAAGGGCATCATGAGAAGATTAACTAGGAGATGATGGGGCTACTCAGCAAGGCCCCACCAATGACATCTCTGCCCCTGGAAATAAATAACTACACTAATGAATACATTTCTCCAAGCTCCCAGGAGGCTTCAGTTTCTCTATTTTGCTTTAAAAGTCTCCACATGCTCCCTTTATCTCAGGAGTATTAATTACCCCGCCTCCCCAGGGTCATTCCTGGATCCTTGTTCAGAGGGTCCATCAGTATAGTTCAAGTCCAAAAGCATTCTGCAGCCCAGGGAGTTGGGAAACGTTGGTCTAGGGCTCTCCAGCTGGACAGCACCGCTCCCTGATCACCTCGTCCCTTACAATTTCATCCAGAACCTTCAGCAATAGAACCCTAAATTCAGAATTGCTTCTGATTCTAAGAGAGGACACGTGTAGTTCCCAGCCCTCTTCGGGGAGACAGTCCTGGAGAGACAGAAGACTTTGGGGAGCAGCAGGCATGGAGAGGAGCTGGCCCCTCCAGATAGGCCTGATTTCCAACTTGCCTCCCTAGAGATTTGGGGGGGATTTCCCCTGGGATGAGTAGACACCCTCCTATTGGGAATGCCATATCTCAGCTCCACGTCCACTGCTTCCCAAAGTCTAGCCTGAAGCCAGAAGCAAGAAAGGGATCTTTCTTCTCCCAAGTTCTCACCAACTCTGTCCCTCCCACAGACACAAAGCATTTGTTTCCATCAGTGCAAATGCACCTCCCTTGATCCCTGGGCTATACCTGATGGGAAGTTGTCCCTCCCTGGTTCTAAGATTCCCTCCGTTCTCACCAGCTCCATCTAAGGGCTTTTTGGTTGTCTAGGGAATGCACGAGACATCTCTCTAACCTCAGTTCCTCCCTTCAGCTGATCCTGGTGGCCAGCGACCTGGGCCAACCAGTGCCCTACGAGACCATGCAACCCCTCCTGGTGGCCCTGGATGACATTGATGACAATGAACCCATCTTCGTGAGACCTCCAGTGAGCCCACAGCTTTCTTCCCACATCCTTTCCCTCCTGCTTCAAGTGGGGCTCAGGTTGGGTGGTAGGAAGCCATCCTGGGATTCTCCAGCCAGAATCCTCCCTCTGTTCCCTCTGAGCGGAGTAGCACTCCCCACCTCCTGCCTCCTCGATGCTCCCTTCCCCTCTCCAGTGTACCAACACTGGGTTTGTAATCTGTCCCAGCAGGGAAACCAGACTTGTAGATTCTGCTGGTCCTTTTTCTTTCTTTTCCTTTTGAGCATGCATGTCTATAAGTCTTATGCGTGTACATTTGAATGTCATGTATGTACTGGTGTGTACACGTGAATCAATTCACACACATGCGCTCCTTTGGTGCATTTCATTCTCTTACCTCCCTTTCTGAGGACTAGTGACTCTCCTGTATCTGAATCGGCAACGAGAGTCACGGGTTCTCGTGGTCCAGCCCTTTTGGGCAGAAAGCTTCCTCCCTATGTCCCTCCCAGCATCTGACCCACTGTCCTTCCCAGGGGGCTCTGTCCACTCCCAGCCCAGGGATGTCTGGCCACTGGCCTGTCCCTAACACCTGTGACTGCTCTCCTGGTCCTGCAGAAAGGCAGCCCCCAGTACCAGCTACTCTCTGTGCCCGAGCACTCCCAGCCTGGCACCCTCGTGGGCAATATTACAGGAGCTGTGGATGCAGACGAGGGCCCCAATGCTATTGTCTACTATTTCATTGCAGGTAAGGAGGGAATAGGTCTGGGGCTGGAGTTAGCCTGGGATAGAGCCTAGGTCTCCCCCCACACCCCATTTCCCCTCTTTCTCTCATTGAATCTCATCCCACAACCTCCCTCCCTCAGCTGGCAACGAGGAAGAGAACTTCCTGCTGAAGAAAGATGGGAGACTCTTGGTAATACGTGATCTGGACCGTGAACGAGAAGCCCTCTTCTCCATTATTGTCAAGGCCTCAAGCAACCGGAGCTGGACACTGCCCCGTGGTCCAGGGGCCTCCCAGGCTCTTGACCTCATGACTGACCTGACGCTCCAAGAGGTGCGAATTGTCATAGAGGACATCAACGACCAGCCTCCACGCTTCACGAAGTCTGAGTATACTGCAGGTGACCCAGCTTGGGTGGTCTGGGCTAGGGGTGAGGGGAGGAAGTGAACAGGGTCCCCATCTCAGCTACCTTTCTCCAAAGGACCAAGACTGGGCTTTCCCATCCTCCGACGTCCAATCCCAACTGACAAGTGTAGGGTTTGGGGTGATGATAAAACGTCCCATCTCTGGCTGGCTGGGGAGTCCCTAAAGAGAGAATCCATGAGCTAAGTCTCCAGGGAGTCTCGTCCTTGAGGTTCACCAAAGATATGCCCTAGGAGGACTAACCATCGTTAGCCATTGCAATGACTCAGCAAGGATTTGAGGGTCCAAGAGGAAAGGAGAGGCATGGGAGAGGCATGGGAGTCTTGAAGGAAAATGGGAAAGACATGAGATCGGAGTCCACCCAAACCCATTTGGCCCTTCCCAACTCACTGACTGTTTCCCACAGGGGTGGCCACTGATGCTAAGGTGGGATCAGAACTCATCCAGGTGTTGGCTACAGATGATGACATTGGCAATAACAGCCTGGTGTTCTATAGCATCCTGGCCATCCATTACTTCCGAGAGCACTCCAATGACTCTGAAGATGTGGGCCAGGTCTTTACCATGGGTAAGAGCCCAACTGTCCTAAGTACAGGGGGAGGAAGGGAGGCCTCCAAACACATCTCATGGAAGAGAAATTTCACCCAGCAGACTCCGGCTTCTCACTCAGAGCCCCACAGGCATGACGTCCTAACTGAGAATGGGAAAAGAAAGGGAGGAAAACTCGATAGTTTTCCAGGGAAGCCTAGTTATGGAGCAGGAGTGGGAAGTAGGCATATCTATATATGCACGCATGTATAGGTACGTGTGTGTCTCTCCCTGAATGCATAACTGACATTAGTTAACATTTTAAGATTTGCAAATCATATCGCATCATCGTCTCACTAGATTCTTCACCCATTCCTTTTTTTAACCCTTACCTTCTGTTTTGAAGTCAATACTGTGTATTATTTCCAAGACAGATCAGTAAGGGCCAGGCAATGGGGGTTAAGTGATTTGCCCAGGGTCACTCAGCTAGGAAGTGTCTAAGGCCACATTTGAACCCAGGACCCACCATCTCTAGCCCTTGTTCTCAATCCACTAAGCCACCTAGCTGTCCCTGATCTTCACCCAACCTACGGAGATAATATATGCGGTATATAAAGTATATTTGTGAGGCAGGTGCCACAGGTATTACTATACCCATTTTACAGATGAGGAAACAGAGTCAGAAAAATCCAGTGGCCTTCCTATAGCCACAGTAGCTAGTAAGGGTGGTGAGGTGAGATTCAGACCCAGGTCTGTCTTAATTCCAAACCCAATCTTTCTCCCTATGCATTTGAGCACATATTGTTTGGAGTACCACAAAATAAAGATCCGGATTATAAATTTGCTTATGCTTGAAACCATATTGTAAATGTATGTGTGTGTGTCTGGGTGGGGAAGATGGGCAGGGATGTACAAGAGTGGGACTGTATCCTAAGTATGTACATGTTAACCACCAGGGGGAGATGATAAACAAGGAACCTGAGTGGTCCTGTCATCTGAGCCAGAGGACTTGTAGGAGATGCCCAGTCGGTTCTGCCCCCTCCAGTCCCCTTGCAGGGAATTTTCTTTCAGTGCACATTTTTTTGGGACAAACATTTGTTATATTTCCCTCCCATTGTTCCCCCTACACTGAGCAATTTTTTAAATTAAAAATAAGACCCCAGTGAGCAATAAATATAATCTAAGAAAATGTTTGCATATTGGCCACGTTTACCAGTGTTGCTTCGTTTTAAGTCCATCACCTCTTTGGCAAGAAGGAAGTGGTGTGTTCCACCAGTAATCCCCACTCCTCGTGGTTTACCATGGTGATGATCAGAGCTCTAAAGGCTTTCAAGTTTGTTTGGGGTTTTTTATATTATTCACACTGTATCATTTCTTCTCCAGGGTCTCCTCAGATCACTGAAGTTCATGAAGGTCTTCTCAATTTTCTCTGAAACTCTATTCATCATTTCTTATGGCATAATAATATTCAGTTATATTCCTGTGCCATAATGTATTTAGCTATTCCCCAAAAGTGGACATTTCCTTAGCTTCCAGCTTTGGGATTCTAGGAAGAGATCAGCTCATCTTTTCATTGTGGTGTGGCTTTCGCTTTGCTTTCCAAGCAATTCACTGCACCTCCCTTTGTGGAGGAACCATGTTCTAAACCCAGGAAATGGAAGGGAAGAGCCTTAACCTGTGTTCAATCAGAGCCACGCTTTTAAACGAGATATCTGAGGTTGGGGATTCTTTGCCAGACTTGTAACAGTTCAGTAACAATCTACATTGACCCATTGGCTTTAACTTAAGGAGCAGCCATTTATGTATCTGGACCAAGTATTTTATCCATAAAGCAGGGAATCTCTCTGTCTCTCTCTCTGTCTCTCTCTCTGTCTCTCCCTCCCTCCCTCCCTCCCTCCCTCCCTCTCTCTCTCCTCTCTCTCTCTCTCTCTCTCTCTCTCTCTCTCTCTCTCTCTCTCTCTCTCTCTCTCTCTCTCTCTCTCTCTCTCTCTCTCTCTCTCTCTCTCTCTCTCTCTCTCTCTCTCTCTCTCTCTCTCTCTCCCTCTCTCCCTCTCTCCCTCTCCCTCTCCCCTTCCCTCCCTAAATCTCCTTAGAATCAGTATTGTGTATTGGTTCTAAGACAAAAGCATGGTAAGGGCTAGGCAATGGAGGTTAAGTGATCACATTGCTAGTGTCTGTGGTCAAATTTGAACTCAGCACCTCCCAGCTCTAGGCCTGCCTCTCCATCCACTGAGCCACATAGCTGCCCCCATGCTCTCTGCTTTTCAACACCTTCTTTGCCTCTTTCCTCATTCAGGAAGCGTTGATGGAATCCTGAGAACGTTTGACCTCTTCATGGTCTACAGTCCTGGCTATTTTGTGGTGGACATCATAGCTCTGGACCTGGCTGGTCACAATGATACTGCCATTGTGGGCATCTATATCCTGCGTGATGACCAGAGGGTCAAGATCATTATCAATGAGATCCCTGACCGGGTGCGAGGCTTTGAGGAAGAGTTCATCCTCCTGCTTTCCAATATCACTGGTGCCATTGTCAACACTGATGATGTTCAAGTACGGAGGCCATGGGCAGGAGGAGGGAGAAGGACTAGAGGCAGAGAAATGCTGGGAAATGGAATCGAGGCCAGAGGGAAATGGGGCACTGGGTGTTTCCGAGCCAAGGGGACCAAATAAGAGCAGGCTGAGAACCAAGGAAGTCAGAACTCCAAGGCACATTATTCTGAGGCTGATGCCATTTCTGTCCAGCTTCTAAAGGGCCCAGGACCACCCTGCCCTCTCAGAGCTGCTGCTGCCCCCAGGACAGGGAAGGAGACATGAAAGTAGAAGGCAGAGGAGAGGAGATAGTGGGGTGTACCCATGAATTTCTAGAACGCTGGATTAAGTTCAAATCTTGCCTCAAGATTCTTACTAGCCAGGTGACTCTGGACACTTCTAGCCTCAGTTTCCCCATCAGTACAATGGGGATGATAATGATACCAATTACCTCTCAGCATTATTAAGAGGACAAAATAAAATAAAATTTGTAAAAATGTGTAGCAAACCTTAAAGCACAATATAAATGCTAGCTCTTATTATGATGATTCAGGAGGGAAAAGAAGGGAATGGGGAATGCAGGGAAGAAGGGAGTGGGTTGAGGAGAGAGCTCCAGAAGATTGGAAATTGGCTTTCTTGCTTGTGCCCCCTGCCCAAGGGTGCCATTTTCATGCCCCCTTTCCTCTCCTACCCCAGTTCCACGTGGACCAGAGAGGCCGGGTAAATTTTGCCCAGACGGAGCTACTCATTCACGTAGTGAATAGAGACACCAATCGAATCTTGGATGTAGATCGGTGAGTGGGGAGTCAATCCATCCCATGAGCTGAGCACTCTGGGAAGGGATACAGAGGGACACAAGGACCCTCTTGAGGCGCCATCGCTTCTCTTGGGCAGTTACTATCCTGAAGGAAGAGATGTCTATAAAGAAGCACTATCAACAATTGTACGGTATACTTAAGGGCTGATTGGCTTAACCCAGGAAGGCTTCCTGAAGAAGGCAGAATTTGAATCCATTTTGAGAACTGATAGAGGAGCAAGAATGTTCCAGGTTCTGGGAATGGACTTGCCTTCTAATCAATAGCCTCTTAGGTAGAAGGGGGAGAGAGGATACCAAGAGCTCTGTCTCCCCTCCTCCGCTTCTAGGGTAATCCAAATGATTGATGAAAACAAGGAGCAGTTGAGGAACCTCTTCCGAAACTATAATGTGCTGGATGTCCAGCCTGCCATCACTCCCCGGCTTCCTGAGGACATGTCGAACTTGCAGGTAGGTATAAGAACAAGGAACAGTGAGTCCCTGGGAGTCTTCCATAGGAGATCAGATTTTTCCAGTGGTATTTGGGCACCTGACAAGTGGCCTATACTTTCCTCTAGAGTAGGGATGGCTTAAAGATGTGGGTGCTCCAATCCCCAGTGAGTAGCACCCATCTTGAGATGCATCATCCAAGGACTCAACAACCTGGGCCCTTCACCATGAGCAGAAGCTGTGGCCTCACATCAGAATGCTCTGAGGAGAGCTCCATGGGGTGCTCCTATTTACCCCGGGAATAGGAGGGCCTCACTAGGTGAACCTCCTGGAAGCTCCCCTATTGGTTCCCCTTCCAGATGGCGATTATCATTCTGGCCATCCTTCTCTTCCTGGCTGCCATGCTCTTCATTCTCATGAACTGGTACTACAGGACTGTGTAAGTGACGTGGTTCCCTGAACCCCTCCACCAGAACCCTTCTCCCTCCTCTCCTATTCCCATCAACCCAACTCTGCAGATGCCATTTGATGCTGCCTCAGTGCCCCACTCAGGCTGGGCACTCCATGGCGCCCAGGACCCAGGACCCAAGCCCCAGCCCAGCCTTTAATAATATACTCAGTGTAGAGGTCCTTTTGAAGGCTCACTTGGGATTTCAGGCTTTCCTTTTTGGGTCTTTCAGTCTGTAGCTGGTTTGATTTGGGGCCAGATCAAGAGAAAGTCCATTCATATCCCAACTCCAGTCTCCCTCTCCAGCCTTATCTTGGCTCCAGGCCTCTCTCCTTAGTCATACTTTCTCTGCTTCTCCCCAGACACAAGAGGAAACTCAAAGCCATTGTGGCTGGCTCCACAGGTGAGTGGTTGCCACAGGCTTTCTGGTCTTGAGAGGCCACAATGAAAGAGAGAAACCAAAGTCCGTCCATCCCTGAAGGGCCTGTGGCCAATGAAATGTCGTCTTCTTCCCCATCATCCCTTGGGGACTTGGAGATCCCAAACTTATATCCCCATGGAAGGTGTGTTATGACCCTAGACCTCCTGAATGGTCTCTCCAATTCCCCCCTCCCTCCCATTCCCTTCTTCTACCAGGGAACCGAGGCTTTATAGACATCATGGACATGCCCAATACCAACAAGTACTCCTTTGATGGGTGAGTGTGTCTACGTGTGGTGGGGGAGGGAAGGAGCCACCTGGCATCACCAGAGTCAGCTGCTATATTCAAGAGCCAAATGGACCTTCTCATCACCCTCTCAGGGCTAGAATCCTGGCTGTAATGACTAGGAGCACCCATCCCCACAACTGAACCATGGACTTGAAAGCAAATCCTGAAGGGCCTCTTTGCTTCTCTCCAACCCCTTCTGCAAAAGTTCCATGAGAAGCCCAAAGAGCCAGGGAGTGTGACATGCTTACAGTTGAGTGAGCTAAGCTAAAAGGAACCCAGAGCTCCTTAGAACACCATTGGAACCTGTCCTCCTTCAATCCTGGGAGATTCAAGCCTCAGCTTCTTCAGGAAGGCTTCCCTGATAAGCCAGTTCTGGTCACACTAACTAGTTAGCAGGGATAGTCAAAGGAACTGAAGTTAGCTCATAAGGCTGGGTGGGCAAGGCTAACAGGGTCCAGTCTCGTGTGGCCCAGAGCCAGCTCTGTGCCCCCTCCCTACAGGGCTAACCCTGTGTGGCTGGACCCATTCTGCCGGAACCTAGAGTTAGCTGCCCAGGCTGAGCATGAAGATGACCTGCCGGAGAACCTCAGTGAGATCACAGACCTGTGGAACAGCCCTGCCCGCACGCATGTGAGTCCTTGACCCTCCCTGACCTGCTGTCCCTTCCACCAGACCCTAGGACCCCTCAGCCTTGCCACCTCTCCCAAGATCCATAACAGGCCCAGGTCCCCAAGGGCCTCTGCTCCCAGGCCCAACTCCATGAGGTTCTCCTGCCTTTGGGAATTCACTGACCAACTCCCGTGGTCACTTCTGCCCACATGCTTGGCCAAATGCCTAAGGGACTGGGACAATCTCAAGTGGATTAAGTGGGGATGTTTTGGCGAAGCCTAATCATCTTCAAAGGGACTTTGCTCTCTCTTTGCTTCCTTTTAACTCCATCTCATCCTCAGGGGACATTTGGGAGAGAACCATCAGCTGTTAAGCCAGAGGATGACCGCTACCTGCGGGCTGCCATCCAGGAGTATGACAACATCGCCAAGCTGGGCCAGATCATTCGGGAGGGGCCCATTAAGGTGAGAGTCTATGGGCCCATTGCACTTGACTTTGAGGGCCTCGATGGGAAATGGGGTGCCCGTCTAGGGAGAGGAGGGAGCCTCAGCCTCTCTTGACCCGCTCCCAGCCCCAGTATAACTCTGTGACTCAAGTCACCGAAGTAACCTATGAATAGACTAGAACAAAGAATTAATGGAGAACCTCAAATACTAGTTGCCTCTTCTCTCTAATCCAGTCTCCCATCCCCGATCAGCCCAGTTGCCTCTCTATTCATCAAGCCCTCATCCCGCCATTCTCGATGCTACTGTCCAGCTTTGGCCCTGATGGGGATACACCCAGGCTCCGCCTAGACAGAGGCCAGGACCTCGGGGCTGTCCCAATGGCTGGCTTTGGACCCTGAGAGAATGAGGGGGCTCCGGGCAGGCCCACCCACCCCTAGGAACCTCAGGCTCCTGGAAGAGTAGCCGCGGCTCAAGCCTTTCGTTGGGTGAGCTAGGCAGTACCACAGCAGCCTCTCCATCCATTCCTGGCCTCAATTCAGGCCTGAATCGCCCCTTGTGCCCTGGAGCTCACTCCCTAGTCCCTCTTGACAGAAGAGAGCGCCTCTCCTCCCCCGTGGGGGCAGTGCCGAGGGCCTCTGGGGAAGGGAAGGGGTTCCATACTGTTCCCTCTCTCAGGGCTCGCTGCTGAAGGTGGTCTTGGAGGATTACCTACGACTCAAAAAACTGTTTGCCCAACGTATGATGCAAAAAGCCACATCTTGCCATTCCTCCATCTCAGAGGTAGCATGGCGGTCAGCTGCGTGTGGTGCCCCACGTGTGGGGATGCCGTGTGTCTCCTTGGCTCTTCTCCTAGCACAGGGCCTGTCCTTTCTGCCTTTGTGCTGCTGGGGGACTGGCTGGGTGGCTAACTTGTGTTCTTTCAGTGGGGAAAACGGGGAGATGGGCACGGAATGGGGAGGGGGAGCGGCCGCGGCGGTCCGGGAAGGTGTCCCCGGACCCTGCAACGCTTGCTCGAGCAGCTGATTGCCAGAAGTGGCTTCTGGAGGACCCGAGCAATAATTCCGTGACTCGGGGCAGCCAGGCCCAGAGGTGGCAGGTCCTCACTTTAAGGGGGGCCTCAGACAGGTCCAACAGTGTGGCCCGGGCAGGTGTGTTCCCTCCAGCCCTTAGCGCTCTTCTGCCTGGGAAGTGACCCTCAGTCTGGCCTCTAAGATGGAAGGTGAGGCTTTAACAACCAATAACACCACGATGCCTCTTGCAGCTGATCCAGACGGAGCTGGAAGAGGAAGTGGCCGACCGGAGCCTGGGCCAGGGCAGTCTGCGCTTCCGCCACAAGCAGCCCATTGAGCTCAAGGGGCCGGACGGCATCCACGTGGTGCACGGGAGCACGGGCACCCTCCTGGCCGCCGACCTCAACAGCCTCCCAGAGGACGATCAGAAAGTCCTGGGCCGGTCCCTGGAGACGCTGACGGCCGAGGCGGGGGCCTACAACGAGCGCAACGCCCGCACGGAGTCCGCCAAATCCACCCCCATGCACAAGATGCGCGAGGTGATCATGGAGAGCCCGCTGGAGATCACAGAGTTATGACTACGCGTGTATGTATTCGCTGGTGTGAGGGCATCAGGCCCGGCCTGGGAGCGGGCAGCAGCTCCCAAGACTGCGCCAAGAGGTCAGCCCAGAGCGCAGGGGCCACGGCCCCCCTTCTCCTAGCCGCGGGGGGGGCCAGGGGGAGGCGGGCTTGTGGCTCGGTGTGCCTGGAACAACCTCCCGGCCCGGATCGACCTCTCCAGACTCCTTACTTTACCAGACGCTCATTCAGCATCGGATCTTTACATTCATAAAATTTGTTATTTTTTTAAGAAAATCAAACAGATCTATTAGCCTCTATGGAGGACGCCGGGGAGCTTGGCCTTGACTCCTGGGGGCCCAAGACTTGAAACAACTTCCGCGAGGATGAGGACAAGGACAAGAAGCTCCAGGCTTTGGCTGCCCTCTCCCCCAGCTCAGGCTGTATCCATCCCCCCCTCCGGGGAGGGGGCCCCAGGGGAGAGAAGCAGTGACTGCCCTGAAAGCTGGTTTGACCTCCCTGCCTCCCTCCCTCCCCATCCTAGCACCTTAATATTAGTTCGAGTCTTCCTGCTTTTTAGCCCATCCATGAATCCATGCACACGAGGGCAGCAGCGTCTGCCCCGCCGCCCCAGCCCTGGAAAAGGAAAGGAGGCCCCGCGGAGGCCCACTCAACACGCAGCCAACCGAAACAGCCGAGGTTCCCAGGTTCTGAATGTCGAGTGTTGTCGTGTACGTTCCCCAGTTCCTTTGTCCCTCCCTTCCCCGCCACCCCTCCCTTTCATTTCTTAGTAGTCGATGTTGGAAGTTTTTGGAATGGTCTGTTTAAACAAAGGAACCAGAAAATACACTCTGGATCTGGTACATCTCACCTGCGCAGTCTTGGGCGGTGGGCGGGGGGGTGGCGAGGGGGAGCCCACTGGGGGAGGGGGGAGGGGCGGCGACACTTCTCCATTGGGGCCCTCCCCGGGCTGGTGCCATTCCCTTATTCCCACGTCCCTGTGACAGCCCAATGATCACCGGCGAGACTCTAGCAGAGCAGAACTTTTATTGAGAATCATAAAAAGTGTTCAAGCAAAAACAAATCCTGCCAAAATCCTCAGTATTAGGGTATTCTGTAGTAGAACAGAGGGGGCAGGAATCGCCTCCCAGCCTGCTTCGGGGCTCAGCGGTTGAGCGGAGTCACTTTTCTACTAGGAAGCAAGACATGCAGAGTGGTGTCCCCTGCATTGCTGTAAAGAAATGCTGACGCTAAGGGGGGCTTCTAAGAAGGGGTCAAAGCAGTGCCATATGGGCCCAGAGTGCTCCCTACCATTCAAGCAGAATTCGAAGAGAAGGACTCCTTGTCCTGGAACTCAGCAAGCACCGAAGGCTGCTCCATGAAGTCAAGGTGTCAGAGAAGAAGGGATTCCCCAAAGGTCCCTCCCATGGCCTGGGCCGCAGCCCATCCTGTAAGCAGCCCTAGTGACCTTGGATCTCACTGCCCCAAGTCCCAGAAATGCATGACAAAGATATGGAAAACAGGAGGAAACTATCACGAAGGAAGGGGGTGTTCCAAGAAAGTGAATTCAGAGCCAGGCGGCCTCCCTCTAGCTAGAGCAAATCCAAAGCCTCGCCTGCCTCGCCTCCTCTGCCTCCTAAGCCACCAGGGACGAGACTTGGGCTCATCAAGGGAAAACCAGTTTAGAAACCCCAAAAAGGCTCTGAATTCCTGCCCTTGAGAACAAAACTCTGCCTTTCATGGGCCCCTAATAAAAGCCTCCTCAGATCCATTGGAACACGGCTAACCGCCAATAAGTTGGAAGCCCCCGTCTAGGCACAGCTCTGTGGGGCCCACACTTCCGACGTCCCTGGCCACAGGCTCCCACATGCCACCTCCCCCACATCTGTCTCCGCCGTCCCACCCAGCCTCAGGTCCGTGACGCACACACAGCCGTCATTCGCCTAGGTTAGAGGGGGAAACGTCCTCTGGGACCCAGGGGAACAATGGCAAATGGAACAGAGGAGGAGGAGGAGGAGGAGGAGGAGGAGGACGTGGGGCTCCCTTAAAAACAGAAAGAACAAACGTGGGGTCTGTGCGCCCCTTCCCCCAAACATACAAATCGGGCAGAGGATGCAAGAGACGAGGGCTCTTCTCTATTTCCATTTGTGATTCTTGCAATGGTCCACAGCCTAGGAGAAAGAGAGAACAAGGATTCCCAAAGCCATTCACCCCAAACCACTTCCCCTCCCCAAGGGACCCCCAAGATTCCACCCACACAAGCCGGCAGGCAGCCCAGGGTCCCACCAGGAAGTGCTTCATGAGACGGGCCGGTAGCCCATTTCAGAATGGACTTAGAGCCCCGTGGGGGGGCCCCAGAGTTTGGGACTGATGAGGTCAAAAGAGGTCCCGCCTCATTCAGGGAGCGACACTCAGTAAAGGGCTGCCGACCTGCCTGGGAATGGGAATGGGCTTCCAGCCTCTTTCCTCTTTGAGAGGCAGGCAGAGCCCCCGATGCCTGGACACATTTCCCCAGGTGCCCTGGTAGGGGCCGCCATTCAGCAACGGAAGCCAAGGGCGAGAGCGGGTGCCGCTGGCCTCGTGTGGAGACCCCTCACCTTCTGCGCGGAGTGGCACGGACCCCTTTGGCCCTTCTCAGAATAACGTTCTTAATGCACAAAGTGCAAAGCATGACAGAGGACACCCAGCGTGCTGACATGCAGACAAAAGGGGCTTTTTTAAACCCTTACCTTCCCCGAGACTCACTACTAAGCTCAGGGTCACACAGCTAGGAAGTATCTGAGGTCAAGTCTGAACCCAAGTCCTCCGGACGGCAGGATCGGCACCCCATCGACTGGGCCACCTAGTGATGCTCCTTTAAAATGCACTTTTTGCAGAAGTTAACATGGGGCAGCTAGAAGGCTCCGTAGAGTCAGGGCAGGATACAGGAAGCCTTGGGTTCAGATTTGACTTCTTGTTTGTGCAACCCCCGGCAAGCCACTTAACCCCATTTGCTGAGCCCTTGCTGCTCTTCTGCTCTGGATCGGATGCTTAGTACTGCCTCTAAGACGGAAGGTAACGGGGCACCTAGGCGACAGTGAATAAAGCACCAGGCCTAGAGACAGGAGGGCCTGGGTTCAAATGTGACCTCAGACACTGCCTCGCGGTGTGACCCCGAGCAAAGCGCTTCGCCCCTCTGCCTCCTCCTTGCCCTTCTGCCTTAGAGTGGTTATGGGACAAAAAGTAAGGGTTAAAAAAGAATCCGGGTTAAGAATGCCTGATCTAAGCTTTCTTCCTGGCAAGAAGCTTGCTCTGCCCCATGTCTACAGGAGGCTGAGGGCGTCCCTGGGAAGCACTTAGCAAAGTCCGCACATTAACATCATTCCCATCTGCCAGAAGGCACAAAGGGGCTCCCCGAACCACGGAGAGGAAGTAGCGCAGCCACGACGTGACCCCCAGGCACCTGACTCAAAATCCGGGGCTATTCTACTGTGTGCCCGGGAGCCGCTCGTCACCAAGCTCTCTCCGAAGCATGAGCCCGAGCGAACACGAGCATCCGTCCCCTCTCAGAGATCCTCTGAGCCAAAAGCCCCAGCGAGGACGGGCTCGCAGCCTTCCCAGCCTGCAGTCTGGGAAGAGAGCCGGGAGGGCGTGCTAGACACCAGCAAGGGTCCTCCCCTTCCTGTAAGCTGGACCTCGGCCTGGAGAAGACGAGGGGGCCTCGTCTCTCCTGCCCGTACTTGGCCCCTCAAGCAGAGCCTGTCCAGGCAGCCGCTGAAGCATCCTGTGGTCCTGGGGATTGCCTGGGCCAGCCCTGTGCCCCAAGGACCCGGCCAGATCCCCCTCGGGCCAAGGGTTGGACCAGGAGAAGCATCCCCGTCTGCGTCCAAACATGGCAGGGCTAAATGGAGCCTCAGGCCCGCACTCAGGCCACGTCCCAGAACCACGCAGAGCTCACACGGCTCTTCTGTCCGGAGTCGCCAGCCTAGCTCCACCGGCCTGGAAGGAAGCCCTACGCTTGGATGGGCCTCCTACTGGGTAAGACGAGGGCAGCCTTGGACCACAGGTCCGGCCAGGGCCTCCTAGGCCAGGCGGTCAAGCGGCCGGGGCTTTGTTAGGTCTGCCAGAGGCGACGGGAGGCTGGGGCTGACCGGGATGGAGGCCGAAGCACAACGAAAACCGAGCCCGCCCTACAGAACACCTGTTCCTACCTCGCCCCAAGAACAGGGAAGTGTCCCCATCAAACGCCTCCCGGCTCTGCCTACTCTACGCCCCCAAAGTAAACGTCCCAGAAGAAAAAGAGCTCCGCCAGGAGCCTCACTTCCAACGGTCACCTCTGCCGGGCAGACTAGCTCTCCCTCGGCCCGCAGCTCTGCAATAGCTTCAGGAGCCATTTTCCTCCCAACACCCGCTAAGGAAAGTAGGCAAAGATAAGCGCACCCGTGCTAAGGCAGCTCCAGCGGGAGTCTAAAGGAACCTGGAGCCCCCCCAAATCTAGTCACGAGGGAAGAGCCCCTTCTCCAGCGGCCCGGAGGATGGGCGGCGTGGCACTTACGTTGCACAGAACTGCCGTCTCCATGCTCTTACACCAGTAGCTCGGGCCCCACATGCACTGCTCGGTTCTCAGCGGCGGCCCAGCAGCCTCTTTGGGGCAAGCTCCAATTTTCTAGATGGGAGAAAACACAGACTCAGCTGGGCCCACGGGCTTCCTCCCCTTGTGAGGAACAGAAGGATCATTTCCAGGGAAGACAAGGTGTTCCTTGGCCCAGGCCTGCCTGGCTCCCTCCCTAGTTTCTAAGGAAACCTCCAAGGTCCACGTCAGGGAGAGGGATGTTGGCTAGAGCTCAGGAGGAGGAAAGGGCAACGATGGCACCTCCCGCGAGGCTCAGAGCCCAGAGGCCCGCCGGCCCGCCGGCCCGCCCGAGTGCCCAAGAACAGGCCGGCTCACCAGACACAGAGAAGCGGGGTCCAGCTCCTCATGCAAGGCTGCGATCAGGATGGGCTCGTACTCCTTCACAAACTCGTCACACTGCGGCAGACAGAGCAGAGGGCGGTGCTCCCTTAGCCCGAGGGAGGTTCACAGGGTGCCCAGAAACCCCAGAGCAGCCTCCCGTCCTGTCCCCTTTGGGAATGGATCGGGAGAGCAGCGGCTCTGCTGGAGAAGAAAGGCTGGAGGGGGCTCCGGGCCTGGGCATTACCTTGCTGCGGTACGCTTCTGGCAGCATGCCGCACGCCTTCTGGAAGGCCGAGAGGATCATGGCCTGGGTGCTGTTCTTGTCCAGGCTCCTGTCCAGATAGCCATCGAACATCTTGCACACCTCGCAGAAGGCCCCGCTCCTGAGCTTGGCCTCGTTCGCTGTAGACAGAGGGGACGCGTGGTGAGGGCAGACGCGGCCGGAGGGCCCCCAAGTCCCCGGCCGAGGCCCCGCGGGCTCCCCAGGCCTCACCTGCACGCGCTGACCTTTGGCCCTGGCACACGCGCAGGGCGCCGCACACCAAGTCCGGGTCGGTCTCCTCCAGGAGCAGATGAACAACGCTCCGGCCGTAGGCGCTGACCCAGTCCCGGCAGCTCTCGGCCATGTACACGTAGTTGGGAATGACCGAGCAGACTTTCTCGACCGCGTGAAGCACGTCCTCCTACAGCCCAGAAGGCACAGTTTGATGGACTCCCGTCTTGAGGCTGCGGCTTGCAAGGCTTCGGAGATTTGGGGAGGGAGGGGGGAGGGAGGGGAGAGGGAGAAGGGAAGCAAGAGCCAAGCGCCGCGTGTTCTGAGCCTCCTTTGGAGCCCTGAATGCTCGGCCTAAGTGGCCACCCCAGGCACAGGAGGGCCGAAGAGCTAGGCCTTGGCTTATCCGTGCTCTACGATGGAGGACAAACTCTGCGGAGGACCCCCAGCAGGCCCGTCTCATTCGGCCTGCCTCCATAGAAGAGCATTGGCTCTATCGAGTTCCCTGGTCAGGCCTGCGTCCTCATGGGTAAAGTGAGAGCTGGCCGGCCGAAGCTCTCTCGGGACCAGAGAAGGCTGGAGCTGGCTCAGGCAGCTTCCTCAGTTTTAAAGGGCTTGGGACTCAGTTTCCCCCTGAATATCCAAGAATCCACCCGCCTGCGCCCTCCCCGTGCCCACATCTGGAGGAACCCTCGTCCCCCTCAATTAGGAACCAAATCCTGGTCAAGGGAAGCCTGTCCTTGGGACGCCCAAGGAAAGGGGAATGTAAAAAGCCGGGCCTGGAGCCCAGGAATACACAGTGGTTCCTCCTCATCGACAGGAATGAAGAGAACAGAGAAGGGTCCGGACTTCCGGCCCACTGGGGGAACTCCATCCACGGGGGCAGATGGCGGGAAGGGGAGGACCACGGAGCACACGTACCGTCGTCTGTTTGTTATCCAGCGAATTGGCGATCTCTTTGCTAATGAAGTGGCACAGCTCACAAGTGGGATCGGCCCTCGTCTGAACCGAGTTCTGCCGTTAAGAGAGCACACGGGGACCTCTGGTCAGCGGGATGGCGTCGGCCTGTCCCTGGAGCTCTCCAGAAGCGCTCCTGCCCTGAGGTTGCTCCCAGTGCACGCAGCTAGGGCCTGCGCTAGGCATGGGACCCCCAACAGGCGAAGGCCGAGTTCAGACTCAAGACTGGGGTCTCCTGGTTCTGAATGCATGGGGAAGTGGTGGAGCTCGGGGGGTCCAAAGGCCGGAGCCAGCTCTTACGAACCATGTGGCTCAAGCTTCGGACTTCAGGGCTCTCATCTGTAAGTTGTGGACCACAAACACTCCCTTGTGGCTTCTCTCCAACAGGGGGTTACATTTAGACCATACCCTGCTTTGGGGGGCAGCTGGTTGGGTGGGGTGCCTGGGGCAGGAAGATGGGGAGCAGGAAGGGAGAGAGTGTTCTGGAAGTGTAGTCAACACATTTGGGAAAATGGAGAAGAAACGACAGCAGCGTTTTAAAGATAGCACTGTTTTAAAATAACTGGAATATAAAAGTAAATGTAATAGGCCAATTGGAATTTGACGGTCTATCTGTTTGAAGGTGTAGAAAAAGCATTGACTCGGGGAGTCAGAGAACCCGAGTTCAAATCTCACCTCAAATCTACCTAAGTGACCTTAGGCAAATCCCTTCACTTTGCTGGGTCTCAGTTTTTCCATCTCTAAAATGAGGGGGTTGGACTAGATGGCGTAGGTCCCTTCTAGCTCTGCAACTAGGATCCTTTGGCCTCCCTGAGGGATCATTCAGGGAACAGTCAACACCTCATTCAGTTCCAGATGGAGCTGGCCCATACTTAATGCTAGCTAAGGCCTCATTTAAGACAAGTAAGTCAGAAGCTGTAGAAGAGGCACCAAGACCAGGAAACCCAAGCTGCTGGGAAAACAAGCACCCAGGCCAGGGAGCCCGGCCAGGCTGTCCTCAGCGATGCGCAAGGTTTCTCCCCTGAGACTCACTGCCATGGAAGGCGAGTTTTTCATAGAAGAAACCCCAGGAAGTCTTCCTATTCTCAGAGCAATTAAGTGTAGCTAGTTTAGTTAGACAATTGAGTATCTCTCAGACTTGAGTGTCTCAAACAAGGAAGAGAAGACCTGCTCCCACCATCACAAGCTTCCCCCTCTGTGCCAGAAAGACCCAATGGGGCAGCTGGAGAGCACAGTAGATAGAGTAACAAGCCTGGAGATGGGAGGTCCTGGATTCAGATCTGGCCTCAGAGATTTCCTAGTTGTGTGACCCTGAGCAAGTCACTTAATGCCCATTGCCTAGCCCTTGCTACTCTTCTGTCTTGGAATTGCTACTAGGACAAAAGGCAGGGGTTTAATAAAGCACCAACAAAAGACCCAGCAGGTCACGGTGACACTGAACAGAGGTCCCGATTACCTCCTCTGGCTCCAGCGCAGAGATCATTCTGGTGTCGGATGCATGAGCGGAGACTGAGGCCTGCAGAGGTGTTTCCTTCTCTCTGGCACAAAATCCAATATATCTGCACATCTCCTTGAATTCCTTTGGAGAAGCACAAGGTGGGGTCAGCTCCGGAGGTCAGCATGCACCCCAGCGAATGCACACCCCATGGCCTCCTCCCACAGCCGATATAGGCTTCCCACAAATGGGAACTGACCCAAGGTCGAAGCACTGTGTTGGCAAAGAAAATGAGGCAAAGGTCTGTTCTGGCAACCCTGCTGGTCAAGGAAACACTATACTGTCGATTCTGAGAGAAAGGACCACCTAAGTAGAACAGGGAAGTGAGTGTTGGGACTTTGGATCAAATCTGGCCTCACAAACTTCCCAGCTGTGTGACCCTAGGCAAGTCACATAACCCCCATTGCCTAACCATTACCGCTCTTCTGTCTTAGAATTAAAACAGAAGGTAAGGGTTTAAAAAAGGCAAGAGAAAAGAAAAATGTCTTCCTCTGGCCTTTTGTTGGTTCTGCCACTCTAACATTTGATCAGACGAGTTATTTTTAAAGTTGTTGGGGGGGGGGGGGATGTGGAGAGTTCAGCTGGGTGGCTGCCATCTTTTTGTGTCTTTGAATGGCTCCTTCACAAAAGGAAGGATTTGACTTTTTCTATGTGGCCTCTAGAGGGTAGAAGTAGGTTGGGAGGTCAGTTGGGTTACTGATACTCTGCCATCTTAGCTCTGCCTCTATTTAAGCTGAATCCTGAAGGAAACCAAAGAAACCGAGTGGCAGAGGTGAAGAGAAAACGGTGTTCCAGACAGGGGAGACAGCCAGTGCAGAGTCACGGGCTCTAGAAATGGAGGGAAGGACAGAAAATGGACCAGGGTCTACAGGGTCCCAGAGAGGGTGCAGGGAAGTAAAAAGCATGAGGAGACTAGAAATATAGGGAGAGTCTGGGTCACAGACGACATCAGGCAGAGAGGTCTCTCCACCGGAATCCAGTGTGAGTCATCAGCATTTGCAAAAATAGAGTTCCTTTAGTCATCCTGTAGAAGAGGGGCCACCGAGGACAGAAGCAAAAGTTACCTCTGGGTCTTATTCTCAATTGAAATAAAGCTAAAGGAAAAACATCTGTCCATTTCAAGTGTGTTTGTGAACAGAGTTTTCCAATGGATGTCTTCAATTCTTTGGTCATTCATTCAACTTGCACTGAATTCTGAGGTCTATACACATCATGCAGACTGCTTTTTATACCCAAGTTCTTATATACGCCTTGTAGGATCTGAGAGGTGAAATGAGTCTCTCAATCCGAGTCTATAGTATCAGGAATGCCATACCTAGCAATTATTTCTTTCAGTAATGATCTTACTACTGTGGCTGTATTGTTCTTTCTAGCTGGATATGCCTCCATCCATCTTGTCAATTTATCTTCTCCTTTTGTATTTCATTTCTTCTGTCTGTGCCCTTTTCCCTCAATCACATGAGGCCAATTTAGCCTTTCTTTTTTTTTTTTAAACCCTTCTCTTCTGTCTTAGAACCAGGCAGAAGAGCACTAAAGGCTAGGCAGTAGGGGTTAAGTGACTTGCCCAGGGTCACACAGACAGGAGGTAGCTAAGGCCAGATTTGAACAGACCTCCAGGCATGGTACTCTATCCACTGAGCTACCTAGCTGCCCATCAGTTTCAGTCTAGATGTCAGAAAAAACATCCCAAGTATTAGAGCTATTCTCGAGTCAAATAAACTGTCTTGAGAGGTGGTGAGTTGCTTTTCAAAGAGGAGCGGGATGAGCCCTTCCTTGCTGGTTATATTATAGGGAGATTCTCCACATCAGGTACTAGATAGACTAAATGGACTCTGATGCCCCTTAGTTAACCCAATAATTGTAGTGATTTTCAGGGAGAAACAAGCTTCCTTTAAGCATTGGCTTCATTGTTCTGGTAAAGTCACTCTTGGTTAAACCATCAATCAATTCATGGCACTCTGTGACCCTTGTTTCTCTGTCTCATAAGTTCTTGTTACAAAAGCAACTGGGGCGACTAGGTAGCACAGTGGAAGAGCACCAGGTCTGGATATAGGAGGTCCTGGGTTCCCATCTGGCCTCAGATACTTCCCAGCTATGTGACCCTGAGCAAGTCCCTTAACCCCAGTTGCCTAACCCTTGCCACCCTTCTATCTTAGACCTGATATTAAGACAGAACATAAGAGTTTTACAAGAAATTAATTAAAATCAAAACAAAGGCAATAACCTACTTACCTCTGGCCTATTTTCCACAAAGTTCCCAATTAAATTCATCAAATTCATACAAGCTTCACACATGATAGATTTCTGAGAGGGAAAGTATGAGTGACTTAAATAAGCCCTTAATGAAGAATTGAATACATTCAACAATGGTATTTTTAGCTTCAGAGCAAATATTTGGGAGCCCCACCCCAACACACACAAGCATGCCGAGCCCAGCTTCATCTGGTCATTAGCTTAGCATCTACCCTTTTGGACATCGAATTACAGGCAGGCAGAGAGTCTGTCATCCTATCACAGACTCACAAAGCTAACCCTGTGATCTCTGACTGCTTGAGCCAGCCATTGTTTCAGACAGAATTATCCCTCCATGCTCTTCCTCAACTACTGTCTCCTTGGCCCCAGGAGTTATAGCCTGCCCTTGGGATGCACAGAAGGACTGGTTTGATTCATGAGCTCAGCCCTTCCTTCTGTGAACTTGAACAAGGATGGAGAGAAAGAGGCTTTCTTAAGTCTCTTACTTCCGTGGACCAGCCCTTAGCTCCTTTCTGCCTTGGAATGGATATTTGGCATCTATTCCAAGGCAGAAGGTAAGAGTTTAAAAAAGAAAGAGCTCTGAGCTGTGAAGCAAAGACTTTCTCTGGGAAAGGGAAAAGCACACCATCCTCATTCCAGGAAAATAAGACAACTACAGGTGTCTCTAGGTGGTTTTTCACACAGTTCAGTCCCCTCATTCTGGCAGTAGTCCAAGAGTAATGGCGGCACTAGTCCCCTACGGCAGTAATGGTGAAGCGGCTTCATTCCCCCTCTTCCTAGTGCTGGGGGAAATTTTTGCATGCCCCACCCCTCTATGCAGCTACCCAAAGCAAGCACTTCCTCCCCATCTCCCTCCCATAGTTTGGGGTCTCATGGACACCTTGAATTTGCCCATTGGGCAAACTGAATGAAAAGGTTCGCCAACACTGCCCTATGGGAAGGTGCTCTTTCTAGTTCCCTCTCAGTCATGTGGCAGAGGACCTCTAGAGCACTCAGACACCACTCTACAGAAGCTATCTGGGAAGGGAGGCAGGTGAAGGGACCTAAAACGGGTGGACTCGGTAACAGGTTGACCAGACCTCTTGGCCTCCTTTCTGCCGTCTCTGCCCTCCCTATCGCTGAAGATAGGAAGTTCCACCAATTAATCGCAGTCAGCTCAGCTCGGGCCTTAGAAGGGTTTACCCTTTAAAGATCAGAGAAAAGAAATCTGTGAGGATTTCTGTCCTGACCACCAGGCAACCATTGAGGTCTGTACATCTACTTGGACCCTCAGAAGGTGCTACATTTAAGTGATTAATACAAGTCATTAAATTACTCCAGAAAGATCTAGGAAAGTTCAGAGATCATGAGGATTGAGGAAACACATTCACCTCCGTTGCCTTGCTCCAGAAAGTCTGTTGGCAGTGTTCAACGGCCCCACATTCAGATGCTGTCTTGAAATTCTGACACCAGACCTCAGAACCCTTTGCACATTCTTCCTTTCTGAACGAAGAGTTAACATGAGCTGAAAATGAAATATATATTCATTAAAGAACTACAACCTTCCCAGTACATAAAACTTTGTTCTGTCTTAAACATTAAAAGTCATTCACAGCATTTCTTTGAATAAGCAGCTCAGGATCAATGCCTACTTGCCTATGGATTCCCAAAGTAAAGGATAAGCTTTATGTGTCAAGTAAGTAGAGTCAAATACGTGTCTTCTTATAATTACAGGACTAGGAGACACCCAGACTTATTGTAATGCACTTGCTCTCCAAACGCCATAGCATCCAAACCATTCACAAGCACTTGGTGCTAACCATTGGTTCTTAAAGTCTCGCTATGAAGAATTCTATGAAAACTGACTGTATCAATTATTCTCCATATATCTCAGGAGAGGAGGAATAATATAATAGGGAATAGGCAACAAAGAGAAGAAATACAATAAAAATAACAGGATATATTTCAGGAAAAAAAGACAAATCTAACAGTCATAATTATGAAGGTGAATGGCATGAAGCATGGGCATACGTTTACACATACAGTGAAGGAGGTGCAAAAAGTAAAGTACAAAGTCCAACAATACATTTTTTAATGCTTGGTATAAAGATATAGAATTAAAATAAAAGGTTAAAGTAAAATCTATTTTGTCTCAAATGAATTTTTTAAAGTAAGAGTAGCAATCAGAATTTCAATCATGACATCAACAAAAATTGGCATGGTTAAAAATGATAACAGTGAAACTAAACTGTGTTTAAAATCAACATAGATGATGAAACATTATCAATACTAAATATATATGCCTCAAGTGGCATAGAATCTAAATATTTAAATGATAATTAAGTGAAATACAGGGAGAAATAAGGAGTAAAACAACAATTATTGGGAACTTCAATGGGCCTTTTTCAGATCTAGACAAATCTAACCAAAAAAAAAAAGGCAAAGACCTGACCTTAATAGAAATTTTTTTTAGTTAAACATAATAGACACCAGGTGATTGTTAGATGAAAATTATAAGAAACTCTATACATGTTCATCTTCATGATACCATTACAAAAATTAGAGTATAAAAACTTACAAAATGTTTTGGGAAAACTACAATATTAATCATATCCTTTAGTGGCAATCAAAATTAAAATCAATAAAGGGGAATTTATTTTTTTTAAACCCTTACCTTCTGTCTTGGGATCAGTACTGTGTATTGGTTCCAAGGCAGAAGAGTGGTAAGGGCTAGGCAATGGGGGTTAAGTGGCTTGCCCAGGGTCACACAGCTGGGAAGTGTCTGAGGCTAGATTTGAACCTAGGACCTCCTATCTCTACTCTAGGCCTGGCTCTCAATCCACTGAGCTACTCAGCTGCCCCCAATAAAGGGGAATTTAAATTGAAACTAAATAATATAATTCTAAGGAATGACTGGGTCAGTGAATAAATAATTTTGTAAAAAATGGTAACAAGACAACATACAAAATTTTGAAATGCACCTAAAACAGTCCTCAAGAAAAATTTTATATCTCTAAATATTTGAGAGAGTACTGATTAGTTGGTCAATAAATATTGTTGTGCCTACATTATGTATACAAAAAGGATACTTTCCCTCAAGAAGTTCACAGTCTAATGGGGGGAGATAAGAAGAAAATAAATATATGTAAACAAGCTATATATAGGACAAATGGGAAATAATTGACAGAGAGAAGTCAATAGAATTAAAAGGGAAAGGCTTTCTATATAGGGTTTTAGTTGGTATTTGAAGAAAGCTAGGGAAGCTGGGAAGAAGAAATGAAGGAGAGCATTCTAGGCAGACAATGTGGAGAGCAAGAGAAACTACCCAGAACTAAGAAGAGATACAGGGTCTTATTCAAATTCTAGCAAGAAAGCCAGTGTCACTAGACTGAAGAGAATAAAGGATGAGAGGTAGGGGAGCTCTGGACTATAAAGGGCCAAAAAGAAGATTTTGTATTGGATCCATAGGGAACCACTGGAGTTTCTTGAGTAAAGATATAACATGGATGGACCTGTGCTTTAAGGAAGTCACGTTGGCAGTTGAATGGTGGATGATATGGAGTAGAGACAAGGCAGGTAGATACATGATCAGGCTGTTGCAATAGTCCAAGAATAAGGTGATGAGGGTGTGTACCAAAGTGGTGGCAGTGGCAGAGAGAAAGGGGCGTATTCAAGAAACATTGTAAAAGTAAAAATGACAGACTGGCAACAGATTGGTTTGGGGGAGGAGGATGAGAGAGAGTGATCAGTGAATAGTCATAGCAATGAAAAGACAAAAAAAATTTTAACTCCAACACAAAAATAGAAATTGAAAAATTATAGAAGAGATAAAATTGGAACTGACCAATAAAAATATTGGCTAAATTGATTCCAAAAAGAAATTAATTGAAAGCAAAAAAAAAATGTAGATGGAAAAAAAATTCACAATAAATGAAGAGGAAATTAAGGAAACTGTTAGGAATTATTTTGCACAATTATACTCGGGCAAAACTAATAAATGAAGTGGATGAATATTTACAAAAATAATAAATACCCATATTTACTGACCCCACAAAGTAGAAGACTACCTTTCTGATATGAAAGATCCAAGGATATGAATGATTAAAACAAGGGTATGAAGACAAAGTAGCAGAAAAAGTATTGGATATGAAACCAGGACACCTGGGATCAAATCCTGTCACTTCTTACCTGTATAACTGGGCATATCACTTACCAATTATAGACCTCGGTTTTTCCATCTATAAAATCAGGAGTTTGGACTACATGATCTCTAAGATCCCTTTTGAATCTAAATACTATGATCCTCCCCATCTCCATAAGACTGGCATTTTTTTTTTTAATAAACCCTTACCTTCTGTCTTGGAGTCAATAGTGTGTATTGGCTCCAAGGCAGAAGAGTGGTAAGGGCTAGGCAATGGGGGTCAAGTGACTTGCCCAGGGTCACACAGCTGGGAAGTGGCTGAGATCAGATTTGAACCTAGGACCTCCCATCTCTAGGCCTGGCTCTCAATCCACTGAGCCACCCAGCTGCCCCCTAGACTGGCATTTTTAAAGAGGCTATCTGTCTTAATCCCAAAGAATTTATCTCTGGAAAGAAATTATAAGCTCAAGTAGCAAGCAGGAAGATTTAGAATGAAGACTTTTCTAGTACTTCTGAAATCCCACTTCATAAGGGAATTTTTTTTAGACTTGTTAATTGTTCATTTTTTAGTTTTTTTTTCCAGTTCCGAATTTTCTTCTTTCCTCTCCCTCATCCCCTACCAAGTGAGAAGACAAAAAAATATACCGATTATACATATGAAATTATGCAAAACATTTCCACATTAGCCATAATGTGGAGGTGAGAAAGCAAGGAAATAAAGAAAGTAGGAAGAAAATTAATTCTATGTGCTCTCTAAGTTCATCACTTCTCTCTCTGGAAGTGGACAACATTTCTTATCATGAATCCTTTGGAATTGTCACATATCACAGAGCAGCTACGTTTTTCACAGCTAATAATCCTTATAATATTGCTGTTGCTAGGCATAATGTTGTCCTGGTTCTGCTCACTTCACTTTGCATCAGTTCACATAAGTCTTCCACGTGGGGGAACTCTGGTTAAGAAGTGATACAAATGTTCCCATAAAGCCTGCTTTGGTGAAACGCCCATACCCTGAATGTTTGTAAAGATACCTCTGTCTGCTCATCCAGTGAGCTGAAGGAGCCACTTCTAAGACTGCTACTTCTGTGAGTGAATACACAATGAGTGAAAAAACATGTAGTAAGCACTTAGGATGTGCCAAGTGGCCTGGTAAGGCCTGAAGATACAAGTATGAAAAGAGGAGACAGTGTGCTCTCCAGGAGTTCTCCGTCTAATGATGGGAAAGACAACCCATAGAGGAGAGCTTAGTTGTAAGGGAAGATGTGAAGACCCAGACAGCACATCACCCCGTTTACTTAGAGTGTATACGAAGAGATAAAGCGGGTGCCCAAACACATTTTGTTTGGTGTGATTCTGCTGACAAAACCTTACTTATCTTTTTAAATCCCTCCCTTTCATTTTAGAATCGAATTTATGTATTGGTTCAATGGCAGAACAATAAGGTCTAAGCAGTGAGAGTTAAGTGACTTGCCCAGAGTCACACTGCTAGGAAGTATCTGAGGTCTGCTTTGAACCCAAGACCTCCCATCTCTGAACCTGGCTTTCAATCCACTGGCCCACCTCGTTGCCCCCTATTTCTAATGTGCTATGGGCTTTGGTGCCCAAAAGATTCCTCCCAAGGCTGGAGAGTCAAGAGTAGTCTGGTGGCTGGCAATCTCACCAACCTCACTCACGCTGTCTCCCAGTGTGGCAGCTTTTCCTTTGTCCCCTGTTCCCAGAGACCAGCCATCATTTCCCAACTCCCAGAGAAGCCTGGGGCCGGAGCAGGAAAGCCAAGGCCTGTGCCCTGGTCCTGCTCCTCCTCCCCAAGGAGGAGCCCAGAGTTAGTGTGGGAGGGAGCGAGGGAGGATCTGGTCCACCTGTCCTGTCACCGTTGGGTGGGGTCAAAGAGCAGGAGCTTGGCCCTTGGACCATCCCCCAGTTCTCTTCTCCCACAGGAGCTGGCACCACTTCCGAGTAAGCAGGGAGCCCAGGCGGTCTCTGCTGAATCCAGCTCTGTCTTCCCACGGCGGGCCACTGGGTAGACTTGTCTGCTGGCCTGTCCGGGAACCCCCGGGAGGGACCCTCTTCTCACTTCTACCAGTCCAGCAGCCAAATCCCGGGCACCCTGCCTAGCTATAGGCATTTTGCTCCACTTTGCATGAGGCAATCTAGAGTCTAAATTTGGAAAGCATCAAGCAATCAAGAGCCCCTTTGGGGCCAGGCACTGGGCTACAAATTGGGGATATAAAGTCAAAGAGTTCCTGCCCTCGAGGAACTTCTGTAAACCTCCTTTCATCGGGTGTTGAAGTAGGGGTCAGCCGGTTGGTTAATATTTACCTCCAGGGAGACACCCTGTAGTAACACACTCCAGTTAGAACAACCTGCTCCGTTTTTAGCCTAGGGACAGTGTAATCCCCATCTTGGATCTATGTGGTCCCCTTCCCTACTGCGTTAAGGGGCTTTAAGGCATCTAAAATGAGGCACACCGTCTTAAAAGTTCAGAATTAGGGGGTGGGGGCAGCTGGGTAGCTCAGTAGATTAAGAGCCAGGCCTAGAGACGGGAAGTTCAAATCTGGCCTCAGACACTTCCCAGCTGTGTGACCCTGGGCAAGTCACTTGACCCCCATGGCCTAGCCCTTTCCACTCATCTGCCTTGGAATCAATCCATCCCATGGATTCCAAGATGGAAGGTAATGGTTTAAAAAAAAAAGTTAGCCTTTGGGCTAGCTCTCGGCCTGAATTTAGACTGGTGCTCATCTCAGAGAGCCAGCTAACCCCTGTCCCGGAAACACAGGATAAAGAAGCAAGTAGAATATTTTATAACATCTATTAACAAGCAAGTCCTGGGAGAGAAAGTGGAGAAGGAGCAGATCTTGCCTTAGAACTCCCCTCAGTCTTTAACGAGGTGGCTTCATTTAGCCCGAGTTTTACGCTCTAAAGCGTTATGGTCCTCCTCGAGGGCTCCCTCCCCGGTCACAGAGGCCTCAGGCCTTTCTCACTCAGCTTTCCCCCAGGCCCAGCCTTCTGTGCCTGGTCCATCTAGACATCAGCAAGTTATTGCATTGCTGGACTCCAGACTCTTGGCCTGTCCCCAGATCACACTGAACTGGGCACAAAAACATCCTCATGGCAAACAGCAACAGGCCCCGGGCTGATACAATTGGGTGGGTTTGCGGGTTAGATCAGGAGGCGGATGTGCTACAGGGTGGAGGTGCTCTTAATGCAGCTCAGATCTTTCCACGGACGCTGATGATAGATGGGGGACAAGTTAAGTGGACCATAAAGTTTAACAGGAGAGGAAAGAACCGACTCAACTATATCCTATTCCCAGTTACTTCTGATTATTGCCTGTTAATGACAAGCAACTAATCACCATCCCTATGGAATCACATTAAACTAAACAATATTGATTAAACTAGAAATCATAAAGATAACATTACTGATTTCAGCCAGGCAGGGGGCTGCTACCATAGTGTGTGGGATGAGACTCAGGATTAATTCTCAGAGTAGTATTTGACTCGTAACCCCAATTTTCAGGCCCGAGTATTACTATTCCTTACACTAAAACTGCCCCCCACCCCATAAAATTTTTAGTTTTCCTGACCTATTTTCAAAAACCTTGAGAAGAGTTGACTTATAGCCAACCCTAGAAAGAGGGGCAAGATCAGAAGGAACAGCAAGTTTCAAAAGTATCCTTATTGTCCTAGACTGAAAATCCCTGGACAGTCAATCACACACTCAAGATCTGAAACGTCACAGCCCCACCCCGCCCCCTTGTGTGGGACTGGACAGAGGGAAGGAGGAGAATCTTATGTCAGGATCATTATAAAAGTCTGTGAGTACACCTAGAAGAAAGGAGGACATTTTGGCACCCAGCAAGCAGTGTGTGGGCAAAATCCCTTTTCCTTCCCTTCTCCTCCCCTTCTCCCCACCCTTCCCCACAGTCCCCTGTTTTCCCCAAATAAAGCCACTTTCTCTGCCAGCATCCTATCAAGACTTCTGTCCGCTCATTAGAGTAATTTCTGGGGGTACGAGCCCCTCCTCATTCCACTCAAGGGGTCAAATTATTTCTCACACTGCATGTTCTTATATAACAACAATAGATTTGATATGGGATGTACATATGGCCAAGTCAATTATTTAATAATGCATTAAGTAAGTCATCCAGATAAATGATGTTTTATATCACAAATGGAATCACTCATTAGGGAGACCATAGCTTCAAATGAATCAGAGAGGTGAATGGGGAAAGTTAAAATTAATTTGTACCCTTTTTGGCCTCCCAAACAGCCTTTTGATTTTAAAACTCAAACCGTTTGATTTTAGGGTTGAAGCTCAAGCTCTCTCTCCCAAGGCTAGGTTGGGCATTCCTTTATTTTGTCGAGATGTAAAAGCTGGCAGGGTGATATGATCCAGCTTATTTATTTATCTGTAAACAAGAATTCTCTTGGGTAGTGAAGTAATCAATCAGTTAGGCAGTCGCCATGTTGGAAGCCCCACCACATATTAGAGTGACTTGATGTCCTGAAGATCAAGCACTTCTTGAGAGGAATTCTCTTGAACTCATTTCCTGGGTGGCTGTTGTCCAATGACCTCTTAGGAAGAGCTGGGAAGGGGCTGAATGATTCCATCTCTCTAGGGTCATATGCTGGTTTTCAAGACAGGAAGTGAGGCTTTTTTCCTCTTTTTTCTCCCCAAGCCTGGTACCTCAGCTGCTCTCCCTGAAGTCTTATTTTAGCATCTGTTCAGACTGTGTAGGGAGTTTGCTGGCTAGCTTAGAAATCTTGAGTTGACTTTAACAAAATAATATAATAAAACTAAAAATACAGCCCTCAGTGAAGTTCATTCATCACATCTTTGAAACATTCGTGCTAGGTACAACTACAAAGCAAACAGCCCATTCTCATCAGTGAGCTTTCCACATTGTGTCTTACTCTCCCCAATGTCATCTTAAACTCATAGCCACTTTCAAAATATAGCCCAGAAAAGCTCCTTTGCATATAACCAACCACACAGCTAATAGATGGTTACTTGGAACAATCCCCAATACATCTAATAAAAAGCTGGCTCCAAAAAAGACAAAAGACTTCAGAGAGAATCACCCACAGGAGGTAGCCATGAGAACCAAGAAAATCCTCACTACTCTTTCCTAGGAGTCCTTCCTATCCCATCCCCTTACCCCAAGGAGGGAGTGGTGAGGACCAGAGCCCAGGAACAAAAGGAGGAGGGAATATCATAACATCATGGATTTAGAGCTGAAGAGGACCTTGAAGACCATCTAGCCCAAACTCTTCATTTTACAAATAAGGAAACTGAGGTACAGAGCAAGTAAGGGATCTACACAAAGTCAGGTCCATAGTATCGGGCAGAATTTGAGCACAGTGACTCCAAATATATTGCTCTTTCCAGTCCCTTTTATGCACTTACCATCCTCCTTCCCTACTCCTCCCACCCTTCATATTACCCAGAGGACCATTTCCCCTTTCAGAAAAAGAACAAAATACGAAAATTCAGGTTTATGGAACTGGAAGAAAGAAAAGGGAAATAAGAGCAAAGTACAGGGGAGAGAGATAAAGAGCTGGTAAGATAAGGGAATGGAATCATTTGAGATTTAAGCTTACTGAAAAATAATCCAGAGAGGAAGAGGATAAGGAATTCCTGAAATATTACTTTGGCCAGGGTGGAGTTTCCATATATAGCTCTACCTAAAGATAAGGAGAACTACAGGGTTTGGCCCCAAGTAGCAGAAAATACCCCCTTTTTTCATTTGTTTGGCCAAGGGATAGGTGGAAATACACAGGCTTGTACATAAATAGTACATCATGCATCACATGTCTTCAGATGACAAAGTCATAGAATTCAATTGAGTTCTATTTGATCAGAGCTACTGGGGAAAACTGAAAGGCAGTTGGCAGAAATTAGGCTTAGACCAACATATTATACCATATTCCACAGTAACACAATAAATTCTAAATAGACATATTACCTAAATATTAAAAATCATACTGTAAAAATATTAGAAGAGAAACCGATCACAGCTGTGTATAAGGGGTGAATTCTTAACCAAATATGAGATAGAGGCAATTACAAAAGATGAAATTCATTATTATTTTTTTTAAACCCTTACCTTCTGTCTTGGAGTCAATACTGTGTATTGGCTCCAAGGCAGAAGAGTGGTAAGGGCTAGGCAATGGGGGTCAAGTGACTTGCCCAGGGTCACACAGCTGGGAAGTGTCTGAGGCCAGATTTGAACCTAGGACCTCCCGTCTCTAGGCTTGGCTCTCAATCCACTGAGCTACCCAGTTGCCCCCGAAATTCATTATTTTTATTACACAAAGTTGAAAGACTTGCACAAAGAAAAATCACGCATCTAGGAAAAGTAGGCAAGTGTTCTAGAGGGAAAATACATTGTGTCAAATATCTCTGATAAGGTTCTGATATGCAAGATCTATAAATAACTTATAGACATTTATAGAACCAGAGCCAGCACATAAATGTTCAAGTGATAAAAACATCAAAAGAAGAACCGAAAACAATTATCAATCATAGAGAGGATGCTCTAATTTACTACTAAAAAAGAGAAATGCAAATCAAAAAACCCCAAAGTTGCACTTTCCCACCAAAGCAAATTGACTAAATGATAAAACATAAGAATAGTCATTATTAGAGGAGCTGTAGAAAGACAAGTCCATTCATATACTGTTGGTGAAGCTGTGAATTTCCCATTCTGGAAATCAAGTTGCAACTGTGCAGACAGAGTGACTAAAATTTCCATACCTTTTGACCCAGAGACTCTACTGGCCACCATATACTCCAAGGAGATCATTGACATAATGAAAGCATCTGCCAAAATGTCTGTAGCAACATTCCTTGTTTCCAAAGAATTAGAAACAAAGAAGATGTCTTACAGTTGGGGAATGACTAAGCAAATTATGATGTATGAATGTAACAGTGTTGTGTTGTGTTGTAAGCTATTGTGTTGTAAGAAATGATGAACATGATGAACACAGAGAAGCATAGAAAGCATTGTATGACTGATTCAAAGTGAAATAAGCGGAGCTAGGAAAACAATGGTACTTAATGATAATAACCATGCAAATGGAAAAGACAGTACCAATAAAATAATTCAAGCTCAATGTTGTGAAATTATAATAACCAAGCTTGACCCCAAAGAAGAAATATGAAAAAGACAGCTTTGGACTCCTGTGCAGAGATGGGAATCCACTGGTATAGAACACATCGTGTAATGTCAGACATTTTCCATGCATGGATTGGTTCTGCTGAACTATTTTTATTCCTTCCTCTCTTTTTTATTCTTAGTGTTAAGGGATAGCTTTCTGGGAAGGGATAGGGGATACAGAAGGAAATGTAGTTGATATAAAAGTGAAAGATGCCAATAAAATCTATTTAAAGGAATTAAAAGAATTCAAGTCAATAAGCATTTGATTTTTAGGTGTCTTCTGTGTGCCAGGAATAGTGCTAGGCTCTGGAAATATTAAACAAAAAACAATACAATTCTTGCTTTCAAGGAACTTAATAGTCTACCAGAAAAATGTAGGAACCATAAAATATTAGAGCTGGAAGAGACTTTAGGGATCATCTAATCCAGACCTCTTATTTTACAGAGGAGGAAACTTATGGCCAAATTTGTTAAGTAATTTGTCCAAGGATCCATTGCTAGTAAGAAATAGAGTTATTGGAGGGGATGTGGGAAACTGGGACACGAATGCACTGTTGGTGGAGCTGTAAATTGGTCCAGTCATTCTGGAGAACAATGTGAAAGTATGTCCAAAAGGCTATAAAACTGTGCATACCCTTTGACTTAGCAATATCACTACTAGGTCTACACTCCAAAAAGATCAAAGTAAAAAGAAAAAGACCTCTGTGTACAAAAACATTTAAAGCAGCTCTTTTTTGTGGTAGCAAAGAATTGGGAACTGAGGGAATGCCCATCAATTGAGGAATGGTTGAACAAGTTGTGGTATATGGATATAATGGAATACTATTTATTGTGCTATGAGAAATGAGAGGTGCGGTTTCAGAAAAATCTGGAAAAATTATATAAATAGATGCAAAGTGAAGTAAGAAGAATCAGGAGAACACTGGATACAATAACAGCAATATTGTAACAATAAGCAACTTTGAAAGACTTGCCTACTCTGATCAATACAATGATCCATGACAACTCCAAAAATTCTATGGGCCTCTAGAGAGAACTGATGAACTCTGAGTGCAGACTGAAACTTTATTTTTCTAGTTTTGTTCTTCTTGTTGCAACATGGTTAATATAGAAATGTCTTTCATATGACTTCACATGTATAATTGATTATCCTGTTACTTGTCTTCTCAATGAATAGGGAAAGAGAATCAGAGAGAAGGAAAGAATTTGGAACTCTAATTTTTTTTTTAAAAAATCAATTAAAGGGGGCAGCTGGGTAGCTCAGTGGATTGAGAGCCAAGCCTAGAGACGGGAGGTCCTAGGTTCCAATCTGGCCTCAGACACTTCCTAGCTGTGTGACCCTGGGCAAGTCACTTGACCCCCATTGCCTGCCCTTACCACTCTTCTGCCTTGGAGCCAATATACAGTATTGACTCCAAGACAGAAAGTAAGGATTATAAAAAAAAAAATCAATTAAAAATAAAGAAGCATTTAAAAAAAAAGAAAAGCCATGATTCAAACCCAATCTGTAGACTCCAAATAGGGCCCTTTTCACCATACCACAGCTGGTTTCTTATAGATTAGAATCATAAACTGAGGCTAAGTGATTGGCCAAGGTCACATGGTTTAAGGCATCATAGACCTCAGGCTAGAAGGGATCATGGGAGTTTTCTTTTTTTTTCTGTTTAAAAATTTATTTATTTAATTGATTAATTTTGAATATTTTTTCATGGTTATGTGATTCATGGTCTTTCCCTCCCCTCCTTCCACTACCCCCCCCATAATCAACAAGCAATTCCACTGGGTTTTACAAGTATCATTGATCAAAACCTAGTTCAATATTATTAATGTTTGCAATAGAGTGATCATTTAGAGTCTACATCCCCAATCATATTCCCATAGAAATCACGGGGCTTTTCAATGAGTATCAGATCCAGAACTTGAGTCCAGAGCTCCTGACTCCAGATACAAAGATCTTTCTTTCTCCCAAACCATGCCAATGCCTCTCTCTATCTGTGTGAAAGGCAAAGTGCCATAGTGGAAAGCCTTGGAGTGAGGAACACCTGGATTCTAATACTGCTAGGCTACATGACTATGGACAAATCCTATTCCCTCGCTGGGCCTTAGTTTCCTTATCTGTAAAATAAAGGGGTTGGTCTTGATAACCTCTAAGGTCCCCTTGAGCTTCAGCCCTATAATCTTACATATAGGGCACTCAATCAACCGATAAGCATTTATTAAGCGTTTACTGTGTGTCAGTTATTGTGGTAGACACACAGGACAGGTCCAAAGACAAAAATGAGACTGTCTCTGCCCTCAAAGAGTTGATTTTCCAGTGGGGGAGATCATATATAAGTAGAAGCAAGCCTCATACAAAATAACCTAGGACAGGAAGGCACCAGCTCCCCAGGGAACCACAAAAAACATGAGTCTTTAAGGAAGGCAAGGACTCAAAGTTGTAGGGTAATGCAGACTAGAGAGGTCAGAAGAAGGCAGGTTGTAAATAACTCTAAATGTGAGACAGAGGCATTTATATTGGATCTCATAGTAATAGGGAGTCCCTGGAACTTAGTTGGGAGGAAGAAGAGGGGACAGAAGGAACAAAAATAGTCATAGCCAGGGGCAGCTAGGTGACTCAGTGGATTCAGAGTCAGGCCTAGAGATGGGAGGTCCTGGGTTCAAATGTGGCCTCAGATACTTTCTAGCTGTGTGACTCTGGGCAAGTCACTTAACCTCCATTTCCTAGCCTTTACCAGTCTACAAAGTATTGAGTCTAAGACAGAAAGTAAGAGTTTCTTTAAAAATATCTTTTTAAGACATAAAAAAAAAGAAAATCACTTTAACAACTATGTCAAACAGAGATATTACCCACAGCATCCTCACAAACCAGAATAAACTGCAATCAGGAAATAGTTAATAAAATAAATAAAAATATAATGGAATATGGATAATGTTAATATGTGGTTTTCTAAGTCAGCACTAGTAGAACAATAGGGTCAAATAGAAACAAAAGTCAGTAACTGGCTCTAAATAAGGATCCCTGCACTCTAACCAAAGAAATCACATATTAATATCTATTTTCTATTGTATTTTTATTTATTTTGTTAACTATTTCCCAACTGCATTTTAATTTGGCCTAGGCTACATTGGGCAATAAAATTTGACACTTCTAGTATAGCAGGTCAGGTGGAGTAAGAGAGGAGATAGTAAGCTATCAGAAAAGTCCATGGAAGCAGTTATTGTTGTTCATAGGTGGCTGACTCTTCCTGACCCCATTGGGGGTTTTCTTGGCAAAAATACTTGAATGGTCTACTTTTTCCTTCTCCAGCTCATTTTATAGATGAGGAAACTGAGGCAAACATGGTTAAGTGACTAGTCCAGGGTCACCCAGCTAGTGTCTGAGATTGGATTTGAACTCATAAGGATGAATCTTCCTGATTCTAAGACCAGTGCTCTATCCACTGTGCCACCTAGAAGTAGTGAGGTCCTAAACTACTCACAATGGCCATATGAGGTGATACATAGGAACTATTTTGAAGATAGAACAACTCATAGCATAAGGAGAATGTCCATTAGTGGATTTGAAGATATCCCCTTATAGGGAGCAGCAAGACTTTAAGACAGGCCAGGACTTTTGCTCACTGTACACCTAGAATATTTACTATGGATCCTGGGGAAAGGGGGAGAGGAAAAAAAGAGACCCAGAATCCAGAATTTTGTGAGAGCAGTTTAGGGAATAAAGCAATTTCTGTGTTCACACAGGTACAGACCCAAGGTCAACCAGATCTATTACATTCAGTAGATACAGGCGAGCCAGCCTACCTACCCTATACTCATTACCCAAAGGATGGGAAAGTGACTTCCACATGCCTCCCTCCTTCCAGGAAAGGCGTCCATGAGAAGTGTTGCCCTTCCTCCTCCATCTTCTCTCACATTCCCCATAACAGAGCCTACAGGAGGAAGCAGGAGGAGGAGGCTGGTAGATGGAAGAAGGGAGGAAGAGAGACTTACTGAACCCAAGTTAATACTTCAGTTTGGGGCTCCGACAGGAAGAACTAGGTAACCCCAGGCTGGCTTCCCACTTTCCTGGTATTGCTCATTTCCAGAACAAAAGTTTAAAAATCATCCTTTGGATTTCTCTCCTGAGTACAGGACTTTGAGACAGGAAAAATATAGATTCACATTCTATATCAGATACATACTAGCTACTAGCTGAGTGACCTAAGTCATTGCATTTTTCTCACTTGAAAGGGGTTAGTCTAGATGGACTTTAAAATCCCTTCCAGCTCTAAATCTATGATCCTATTAACCTTCCACCTCTTTCAGTGAAAAGACCATCTTAGAGGCTACCTCCCTTCTACAACTATCTTATCCTGAACTCTCAGACACAGCAGGCAGAAGCTGCTCTCCTCTATTGGTCAGAGGGCTTCCTAAGCTTGTTATGGAATCATTCCTGGTCCATCTAGAAGCAGCCCCCTGAGAAACTAGATCACTGCAAAGCACCAGGACTCTAGCCTTGCCTGCCCCAAGGATCTCAAGGATAGCTGAGTATCTCCCCAAGGAGGCCATTAAGATAGAGTAAAGGAAGCTGCCCAGCTTCCCTACTTCCCTCTTAGGCATTGAGGGAAGAGTTCTTTTTTTTATCCTTATCTTCCATCTTAGAATCAATATGTGTACTGGTTCCAAGGCAAGAGTAAAGGCTAGAAAATGGAGGGTAGGGAGGGAAGTGACTTGCCCAGGGTCACATAGCTAGGAAGTATCTGAGACCAGATTTGAACCTAGGACTTTCCATCTCAACTGGCTCTCAATCCACTGTGCCACCTCACTGCCCACAGAGAAGAGTTCTACCTAATAATAATGAAGATAGTGATATTAATTATGGTGATGGTTGTAATACTGGTGGTAATGATGACATTGATGATGATGGTTGTGTTAATATTGGTGATGATGGTGACAATAATGGTGACAATATTGGTGGTGATGGTGATGTTATTATACTGGTGGTAGCAATGGCATTGATGATGATGGCTATGTTAACATTGGTGATGATGATGACAATAATGGTATTGGTGGTAATGGTGACGGTGATGATTGTGATGATAACGTTGGTGGTGATGCCAATATTAATGACAGTGATGGTGTTAATGTTGATCATGAGGCTGATAATGGTAGTGATCATGATATTAAAATTGATAGTCAGCAGGATCCCATTACAAATCCCTAGTACTCCTTCCTGATGTTATACTCTCCCTGAAAGCTTGATGTCCTAAATACCAGACTTGTCCTATGTTAATAAAATCATCAGAGATCAGTCCCCTAAGAGTTGATTCTTCTATTTCTAATTTCCATTTCTAACTGTTGCCCCACTGGCCACCTCAGCCTTCAGGGAGTATGCTACCTTGGGAAGCACACTGGCCTTCAAGTCACAAGACAGAAAGGTGCCAGGCCCATTCTATTGCTCCACAGCTGTGTGGTCAGCTTACTCTCTCTGAGCTCAATTTCTTTGCTCATAAAATGGGATAATTTCTTGACCTGTCTGGAAAGGTTGATGTGAGTTAAAGTATGTAAAGCCTTTGGCAAACCTTAGAGTGTTGCAACGTCACCTTCCCCGGTTATATACTGTTGGCTCCAATCAGAGGTCTGTTTGTAGGGCAGGGGTTAGTACCTCCTGTCATTTTGGTCCACTCTCTTTCCCTGTCTTCCCTGCTCTGCCTACGCCAGAGCAAGGCTTACATCTCCTTACATCACAAGGTTTCACAATCTGGGCTGCCAAGGTGGGGATGGTTCTCCAAAAGGAAGGTACTCCGCCTCACCACGGCCCCAGGGTGTGGGTCAATTGCTCAGGCAGAGCCTAGTCACCCTGAGCAGGTCTCTGCTTAAACTGGTGTGAAAGTAGGTGAAGGGTAGGACCACAGCTTCTCCAGGCACTAATCTCAACAGTGTCTAACACCTCATGGGTGTTAGATCTTTGAAATCCATCCAGGCTCCAGGTTCCTCTTGCTTCTCTCCTTCAGCAGCCTAGATAGCAGTTCAACTCAAAGAGATATGGAGGTCATGTTAGACAGGCAGATCCGTTAGTTAGAATTAATATGATATGGCGGTCAAAAGGGCTAATACAATCCTGGGCTCACTGCAGAGAGGCACTGTGTCCAGGTGGAGGGAGGTTTATCCAGCTTTATCTGGCCTTAGTCAAACTATATGGAGTATTGGGTTCAAGGCTGGATGTCTAGGACTTTAACTAAATTTTAGGAAGGACCGTATTAAACTGGAGGCCATTCAGAATGGTGACAGATCCCCAAGACTTTCTGAGGATTTAAAGGGAACTCTAGATGCTTTCTGTTGTTCAGATGTTTGGGTCATGGCCAACTCTTGTCATGACTCCATCTGGGGTTTTCTTGGCAATGGTACTGGACTGCTTTGCCATTTCCTTCTCCAACTCATTTTACAGATAAGGAAACTGAACTAAACAAGGTTAACCAAATTGTTCAGGGTCACACAACTAGTAAGTGTTTGAGGTTAGTTTTGAACTCAGAAAGATTAGTCTTCCTGATTCCTAGTCCACTGCTTTCTTTATTCACTGGACCACCTGGATGTTTAGCCTAAAACAAAGAAGTCTTTGGGAAGAGTGGGGGTATGATAAAGATTTCCAAGAGCATAAGGGGACACTTCCTAGCTGTGTGACCCTGGGCATGTCACCTAACCTCCACTGCCTACCTCTTACCACTCTTTTGCCTTAAAATCCATACTTGATACCCTTTCTAAGACAGAAGGTAAGGGTTAAAAAGAAGAAGAGGAATATAAAGGGCCATCCCATGGGGGAGCCATGATGAGAGACACAGAGAAGTAAATCAGGGTTTGATGAAACAAAAAATGTCCACATAAGTTGAACCATTCAGAAGTAGAAAGAGCTTCCTCAGCAGGTAATGAGTCCCCTCTCTCTGGAAGGCTTCAAGCAAAGGCAACTTGTCTGGCAAGTGATGGAGTAGCCAAGTTCTCCTTCCTCATTTCCACCTTCTGGCTTCCTTCAAATCCCAGCTTCTACTGGAAACCTTATTCTATCCCCCGTAATGTGAGTGCCTTCCCTCTTTTGGTTATTTCCAATCCATTCTGCCTCTATATTATTTATAAATGGTTTATAGTGTCCCCTCATTAGATTCTGAGGGGCTCTTGAGCCCAGTAAGAGCTAAAAAGAGCCAAAGATTATATAACAGGGAGAAGATATAGCACACCAGTCCACCTGCTCCTGTCAGTTTAATTGACACTGGGCATCTTTTAATTCTTTTTATTTTTTTTTTAAACCTTACTTTCTGTCTTGGAGTCAATACTGTGCATTGGTTCCAAGGCAGAAGAGAGGTACAGACTAGGCTAACTAACAGGAGTTAAGTGACTCATCCAGGGTCACAAAGCTAGGAATTATCTGAGGTCACATTTGAACCCAGGATCTCCTATATTTGGGCCTAGCTCTCAATCCACTGAGCCACCTAGCTGCCCCCACCTTTTAATTTTTAAGCCACGTATGCTATGAGGATTAGAAAACTGATTTATTTTCTACTATTATTGAATATTAGGACAAAAAAACACTACAAACAATGATGATCCTGGTGATTATGCTGATCAAGTGAATATTAAATGTATAAAAAGCAAAGTGATTTTAGGACAAAATGCAGGAGAACCATTGTTAGTATTGTGATGTGAATAAATTTACCATCAGTTTTTGTGTGATGGTGTGGCAGGTGATATAATAGTGGACACTTTTTAAGTTTTTTGACTGATTCGATGGCTTCCAAAGTCCTTTCCTAGCCTGATTCTGTGACTGGCCATACACATGGTAGGCAAGAGACTTCAACTGAACAAGCCTTGGCCTTGGACTTGCCCACCCTACCCGTGCCTATAGAAACCGGAGAGCAGAGCCCAGTGTTTCCCATCTCTCTCTACCACTCTGCCCACTCATCCAAGACTGAAAAAGAGCTTCTTGAGCCATCATCAGTGCATGTTACATTCTTCCTCCCACCTCCTTCATCTGTGTTCGTTCTGGACGTGACCCCCTCCATTCTCCCAGCCACAATGGCCCCTTGTCCAATCTGTGTCTTTCCCCCCATGGTGAAGAATCGGTAGCCTCTGATCCCTTGAACTGCCTGACCTCATTTTTTAAAATATATTTCTATTTATCAGACAAACTAAAGAAATTCAACTTTATTTAAAAAAATAAGTAGCAAATTCAACTTTAAAAGTTTAATTATGTGGGGCAACTAGCAGTTGGTTTGAATGTGGCTCCCCTCACTGGGCCAACTTTATCTTCGTGACTAAAGATGCATCTTTCCACTTTACCATGATATCTAAGGCCCATAGAGCAAAGGTGTGATCTTTTCAAATTTAAAATTTTAACTCTAAATTTTTAACTCTTTTGCTCTCCTTGCCCATACCAGCCAGAACCCCAGGGGCACAGGCCAAGAAAGACAAAATGGCCAAAGATGCCAACAAGAAAAAAAAATTGCCCAAGTCAGTGATTTGAGTTTGGGAGTCCTGACATCCTGGTGAAGTCTATGGATCCCTTCTCAGCATCATGGTTTGGGGGTCAGCAAACTGGCCCACACACCAAATCTGGATGGTCACACGTTTCTGCGTGACCCGCTAAAAATTAATTAAAATTCATACAAAAACCATTCTTAGCTCTTCAGCTATCCAGAAAACAGTGGAGCAGATGTGGCCCCTGGGCTATAATGTGCTGGCCTAGAATCATGATGGAGAGAGAGGCTGAGTTTTCGCTTGAAGTTAGTAGAAATCATGCATTTTTCCCTCTCCAGTTTCCTAGGATCACCCCAAAAAAATCTATTTATAAATCTCTCTGGTTGATTTTAACTTGATCCTGTTGCATCAAACTGAGGCCCCTGCGCAGGATTATGGGAATATCCTGAGTATGAGAAGGAAGAGGCAAAAAGCCCGCCACACTCACTAGAAAATGGACTCTGCCAAACCAAAGCGCCATCTGGGCCATCTCGACCACAATCCCTATTGAGATGCCTAAAAGCCGGCGTCGGAGGGTCCACCGAGTCCTCGGTTCTCCCTTCCTTGTTCGGAATCAGAGACTTCCGAAGGAGACGCAGAAGAAGGAAGAAGAGAGGAGGCGCAGCGCTGGGGTCTGCAGCCACGGATGGTCTCCCCAGGCTGGGGGATGGGCTCTGGGCACCCTGAGTCTCCGCCACTAGGCAAGATGGCGCCAAGTGGGCTCTTTTCCCTCCAGGCTCTCAGGAGGAGTCCGGGGTGTCCTTTTCTCCATCTCACCGGCAAAGACAGACAAAGAACTTACCAGGGAAGAAGGGCAGGCAGAGGGCAAGAGTCAGGAGGAGTCTCCGGAATCCGAGGCGAAAATCCATCTTGGGGGACACCGAGGCGATACACACTCCCGTGGCGGCGAGCCTGCGCGCTGGCAGCAGCTGCGATGACTGGCTTGACCTATAGGAAGCCTCCCTGGGCGACGGATCCCTGAAGAGGACCCGCCACAAGTGTGAGAAGGCTAGAGAGGGCCGGCACGCCGGAGAGGAGGGCAGCCCCACGCTCCGTACTGGCTGCCGAGCTGCAATCCGGCTCATTTGAAGGAGGCGTGAGGGAGCCCCAAGGGCGGAGCACCTGGCAGCCCTTGACACAGAAACTCCCTCAGCCTGAGCCTACGCGGACTGTGTACACAAGCCCAAAGAGGCAGTCGCTGCCTTCGAGGCACCGGCATCGTCAGGGGCGAGGCTCTGGGCCCAAGAAGAAACACAAAATAAACCCAAGGCAGGAAGAGGGGGGGAGGGGATCCGAAAGAAGGGGATGCCGAGGAAGAAGATTGGGGTTCTCCGAGGCAGAGGGCAAGAGGGAGGGGTTCCAGGCAAAGGGAGTCCTGGTCTCCCGATTTCTAGCACAGTGTATGTATATAGTTGTATCTTCTAGGCCACTGATTCTTAATTTGGGATTCATGGACTTTTTTTTTTATATTTTCATGACCTGATTTCAATAGAATTTGTTTCCTTTGTATTCCTCTGTATTTTATTGGATGCATTTAAAAACCTTGGGGGGGGGGGGCAGCTGGGTCAGAAAGGGGAGGTCCTGAGTTCAAATGTGGCCTAGGACACTTCCTAGCTGTGTGACTCTGGATAAGTCCCTTAACCTCCTTTGCCTAGCCCTCACCACTCTTCTGCCTTGGAACCAATACCCAGTATTGATTCTAAGATGGAAGGTGAGGCTTTAAACAAAACCTTATTCTGAAAAGGGATCCAGGTTGAACAGACCCTAGAATGCCAATTCCCCACAGGCAGAGAACAGTCATCCTACCTTTGTATTCCCAGCACCTGGCAGAGCTCATGGTACCTGATTAAGCAATGTTTAATGACAGATTGATAGTGAGAAAACTCAGGCCTGCGATGCGGAGAGCAGGGTTTGAGTCCTGCCTCCAAGAATGCCTGGATGATTGTATTCAAGGATTAGCCTTGTTCAACACCCTTGGCTCCAAAAGGCAGAACAATGGGAGAAAAATCCAGGGAAGCTAACCAAAGCTTGAGGAAAGGAAAAAATTCCCAACCATTAGAACTATCCAGATTTGGAAAGAGCTGCCTCTGGAGGAAGTGAGTTCCCCGTCCATAGGGGGCTTCAAGGAAAGGGTAGATGATGGCTGGTCTGCTCAGCTGCGGAGTGGCTTGCCCTTAATGTGGTTCTCCTTTGGGAGGGGACTCCTTCAAAGAATGGACAGGACCCCCAAGGGATAGCTTTAGACAGAGAGAAAGGGATGAAGTTGAATGGCCAAACTGCCTCCCCCAAGAGAAGGCGCCCAGGATTCTCCTGTCCTGAGGGAATGGGGTCTGCCTGACTTGGAAAGAAAGGTGGGAGGACAAGCAAAGGGGATGGAGTCTGGGGGATTCCTCTGGGGACCTGGGGTGTGCTGGGGACCCTGTGCCCCGTCTCGGACCCTCATTTCCACCTCCTGGATGGCTAAGTCCAACCTTGTACAGGAAGCCTTTTCCTATGCCCTTTAATGGTAGTGCCCTTCCTCTCTTGATTATTTCCAGCTGGTGTCCTCTAGAACTTGTCCTACATAACTGTTTGCTTGTATTGTAGTCTCCTCCATTCAACCATAAGAGGCTCCAGGGTAAAGACAGTCTTGTGCCTTTCTTTGTCTCCACAGTGCTTAGCCTGGTACCTGGGGCATAGCTGGTGCTTAATAAAAAAAAGATTATTGATTGACTGACTAAATGGTTTCTGAAGTATCTGTCAGCCCCTGAGATTCTGTGATTGGTCATACCAAGAGATTTCAAATTAATAAGCACTTTTTAAAAAATCTGCCTTGGCTTGGTCTTCCCCACTCTTATCTGTGTCTGTATACTACGGAACAAACACCAATGTTTCCCATCTCTCTGTACCAGCCTTTTTAACCCATCTGGGTGGAGAAAGTACACTCAAGGTCACCCATGACTACACCAAGATACTGTCGAAATGGATATATGATTACGATATAAAGTATGATACCAGAAGTAAATTAGGGGAATAGTTTACCTGCAGAGAAGAGAGCATTATATGATGTAAAATTAATCATTTTGATTCTATTAAATTGAAAAGCTTCTGTACAAACATAACCAATGTAACCAAGATTAGAAGGGAGACAATAAACTGGGGGGAAATTTTTAATAACAAATTTCTCTGACAAATGTGTCATTTCTCAAATCTGTAGAGAACCAAGTCAAATTCATAAGAATACAAGTCATTCCCCAATTGATAAATGGTCAAAGGATATGAGCAAGCAATTTTCAGATGAAGAAATCAAAGCCCTTTAATGCCTTTTAATGGTGCCTGGGATGATAGGGGAGGGGTGAAATACAAAAAAAAAAATGTTCTAACTCCCCCTTGATTAGAGAAATGCAAATTAAAACAACTCTCAGGTATCACACCTAACAGATTGGCCAATATGACAGTAAAGTGATCAATATTGGAGGGGATGTGGCAAAATTGGGACACTAATGCATTGTTGGTGGAGTTGTGAATAGATCCAACCATTCTGAAGGGCATTTTGGAACTGTGCCCAAAGGGCTTTAAAACAATGCATACATACCCTTTGATCCTGTAATATCACTACTGGGTCTGTATCCCAAAGAGGTTTATAAAAGGAGGGGAGGGAAGGACCTACTTGTACAAAAAGATTTATAGCATCTCTTTGTGGTGGCAAAGAATTGGAAACTGAGGGGATGTCTACCCATTGAGGAATGGCTGAACAGATTGTGGTATATGTTGGTGATGGAATATTGTGCTTTAAGAAACAATGAACAGGATGGTTTCAGAAAAAGCTGGAAAGATCTACATGAACTGATGCAGAGTTTAATAAGCAGAACCAGGAAAACATTGAAAGCAGTAACTGTGATACTGTATAATGATCAACTGTGAAAACTTGCCTACTCCTAGCAACGCAATGATCCAGGGCAATTATTTATGATGGAGAATGCTCTCCACCTCCAGAGAAAGAACTGTTGGAGTCAGATGGATGTGGATCAAAGTCTATTATCTTTCACATCAGTGTATTTATGGTTTTATTTGGGGGGTTGGGTTTTGTAGGAGTGAGCTTTTACAACCAATCTGAAAGTGTGTTTTGCATGATAATACATGTATGACCCAGATTAAATTGCTCAACATGTCCCAGTGGGGGGAGGGAAGAGAGGGAGAGAGATGGTTTGGATCTTAACATTTTGTAAAACCTGTTGGAAATTATTGTTACATATAGTTGGGAAATTTCTAGAAGCGTCATAAAAGAAAGGTTCATTATCTCTGCAGGTTATTCTTCTTCCCAACTCCTTCGTGTATTTTCTGGAAAGGACTCTCTCCATTGGCTCAAGTGTGGTTTTGTACTCAACTAGCTTGTATTTCTTCTGTATGCACTTGTGTGTGCAGGAGGCTCTCTCAGTAGATCGGGTTTTGAGTGCAAGAACAATTCCATTTTTCCTCTTTGTAAGTAAGCACAGTTCCTAGCACTACATCGCAGGCACTTAATAAATGCCTATTGACTGAACGATAAATGTGTCTGCCATGCCCCAGGGTCTGTCTCCATTTTTCTCTGAAGCTCCTGACCAGGGGTCCCCACACTATGGCCAGTAGGCCACATGCAGCCCCCCCTGAGGCCATTTATCCAGCCCCCACCACACTTCCTCAAGGGGCACCTCTTTCATTGGTGGTCAGTGAGAGGAGCACAGGATGACCATAGTTCCCATTGAAATACTGGTCAGTTTGTTGACTTAAATTTACTTGTTCTTTGTTTTAAATATTGTATTTGTTCCCGTTTTGTTTTTTTACTTTAAAATAAGATATGTGCAGTGTGCATAGGGATTTGTTCATAGTTTTTTTGTAGTCTGGCCCTCCAGGGGTCTGAGGGACAGTGAACTGGCCCCCTGTGTAAAAAGGTTGGGGACCCCTGCTCTAGACCTTCCTTTCCAGCGGTCAGCTGAGAGATCGAATCTTAAGCCCTCCCCATCATTCCAGGCAACTCGTTTCAAGCCCTTCAAGCCATCTTCCTCTTCCAAGTCAGCTCCCCCCTCTGAGTCTCGGCTTCCTGGCCTAGAGACTGGAGGTTTTCCATCTTTGTTTGCTAGAAAGGAATAACTCAGGTAAACTCCAAACTCAGCAGATTGGCATTCAACCCAAATCTAAACAGTCTTTCTAAATTTGCGCAAGCCAGCTCGTGGGAGTTGTCTAACTATCCAAACACTGTTCACAGATATCTAGAATAGATAGAAGGGAGAGCCACCCTTCAGAGAACTGGGGCAGGGCTATTTGTGGGCCCGCCACAGTATTATCTGGGGGAAGGGTCATGGGAGATGGCTCACCTCTGAGGCCAGAAAACCACCCATCCAATCGCCCAAAAAAGGGTCCTGGGGGGCCAAGGGGGGGGGAGCCAGGTAGCTCAGGAGATTCAAAGCCAGGTCCAGAGTCGGTTCAAATTGGACCTCAGCCATTTCCTAGCAAGTCAGTTTGCCCCCACTGTCTACAGATTGTAAGACAGAAGATAAGGGTTTAAAAAAAAGGACTGGGGTAGAATCATCTCTGTTAGTCATTCCACTCAGTATTTCTGGACTGGACATCCACTGTAAACAAGCCATTTATTTTCCTGATCACTCTCAATGGGGAGGGTAGCCCTTCACTTACACACGACACCTAACCTTCCCCCAAAACACTAACTGCCCGGCACACACGCCCCAAGAAGAGTGAATATCAAAAATATTCATTCGTCATAATGAAACACCCCATGGAATTGCTCATTGGCTATGTGGGGGAGGTGGGGGGAGGGGACGGAAAGAACATGAATCATGGAACCATGGGGAAAATCGTCTAAATTAGTTAATTAAGTAAAAATCTTCAAATCATCCAAATTAAACACAGCCAACAAAAATCCTGATGGTTCTGAGTGTTCTGGGCCAGAGGAGGCAAAGCAGTGCTTTACGCCAAATCTCTGAAGGGTGCCCACTCCCTTTCTGCCCCACCACTGCCAAACGTGCGTTGGCTCAGATGCCAACTGAGGAGGCTGCGGAATCTCAGCGCCACCTCCAGTGGAAAGCCAACCGGAAGTCCTGGGCCCCTTGACGACAGTTCCGGTGTATCCACACACACCCAAGATTCATGACTTGCTGTCACATGACTGGAGGTAGGAGTAAAATAGTAGAGTTTTGAGAGAGTCCGACAGAAAATGCAAAAGACAAAGCGATACGTCTGGTGATGTCTCTTGCGTTGGGCAGGGTCCAAGAGTGGGGAGGGGATCCAGGACGTTGGAGGAGCACCAGAGGCAACGGACTCTTTCTGAGAATAGCATCAGCGTAGAATAAAACAGAATGGCTACAGAGCTGACGCCCAGCAGAGTGGATGACTGAACCATCTACAGTGCATATTTGATTAATGCTGAAACCGCAGGTGCTGCCGTTGATGCTTAATTAGTGCTAACTGGGGAGAAATGCAAGATTTCAGAATCGGAGGGTCCCGCTCCTGTGACGACCCTTTACTGCCCACTGCCAGGCTCCGTCACTTCCACAGCTACCTATTTCTTTTTTAAACCCTCAGCTTCCGTCTTAGAGTCAATATCAGGAGTTGGTTCCAAGGCAGAAGAGAGATAGGGGCGAGGAAATGGGGTTAAATGACTTGCCCAGGGTCACCCAGCAAGGAAGTTTCTGAGGTCAGATTTGAATGGAGGAGGGAAGTGAGCGCGCTAGCTGCCTCCCCAATCCTCCCTATTTCTGGCCCTTTCCTACCCCACACAAAATGAATAAGCTACTTCACTCCATTGGTTCTCCTTCAACATTATTGCTAGGATAGGCTGCTTGCTTTCCATTACCCAGCCAGATCAGGCTCTCTTTTCCTTCCTTGTTTGGGAGGCAAGAGGTAGTTGATGAGGAGACTCATGATCCATTGAGTCCCTCCAGACCCCTTAATAAATTTGCGGGATGTAGGGGACATGTATCTGAGCCAAGAAGGGGTGAAGATTTTGTCCCTTTTAAACTTCTAGTGGTAGCAGTCAATGTTGATCAATAGACATTTATTAAATACCTCCTATCTGCAAAGCCACGAAGCACACCACCTAGTGAGGTAAGACAACATACAAAATGGAACAGAGAGGGGACACCTGAGTAGCTCAGGAGTAGATAGCTAGACCTAGAATTGGGAAGTCCTGGGTTCAAATTTGACCTGGGACACTTCCCAGCTGTGTGACCCTGGGCAAGTCACTTAAAGCCCCATTGCCTAGCCTTTACTGCTTTTCCCTCTTGGAACCAATACATAGTACTGATTCTAAGAGAAAGGTAAAGGTTTAAAAAAAGTTAAACAAGGAGGGGGAAAGGCATGATAAGGAGATCCACACTAGTACTTTTGGATAAGGAATAGAGATTGGGTTTGGGTAGTTGATCTCGGCTCCCTCTTTAAATGGAATTTCTGGGGAAGGAAAGTTTTCTGCCCTTTTACAGCCAAAGGCAAAGAGGGACCAAAGAAGGGGAGGTGTGGAGAAAGTTCCAGGGCTGAAATAATCTTCAGAAATGAAGAGATTTTGAGGACATGAAGGTGATGTCCAGAGGGGGGCACCCAATGCAGGAAAATGCAGAGGAGCTCACACCCTGAGTGCCCAATCTGCAGACCCTAAAGGACCAGACACAGTCTCTTCATACCTTAAAAGGGGTTTGGCCCCTCTCAGACTTTGATAAGTCCAGGGAAAAGAAACAATGAAGCCTTCCCACTTGGCTGCTCTGGAAGGGATGAAGAAGGTCCTCAAGTTGACAGGAGAGGGCAGCTCACCAATGGCCGGTTGGTAGATTTGCAATGCCCTCTGGTGGCCTTAATAAGCATGAGCAAGCTGGACTCCTGGCAGTTAAGAGAACCAATCAGAGAAAGAAGCCCCTGAAAGGGATTGTTTCCACTGTTTTCCATGGAGCCTCTCTTCTTCTGCCATGGACAATAAAGTCTTAAAGGGGAGCCCTTAGGCGTCCTGGAACCAGCTTTTGTCATTGGCTCCAGAGAGCCAATTGTTCAATTTTGAGTGCCACAGTCTGCTACTGGCTAAGAAAAAAAAGGGTAGGAAAGCATGCCTTGGGTCCACTTCCGGGGTCAAGATGGCTCCAGAGTAGAAGCAGGGCTCTACGTCTCCTCTCCACCAAAGGAGACAGTGCCTCAAAACGACAAAACCAAAGTCAAAGGAGCAAAGGAGTTCCACGGTAAGACACAGCACAGAAGGTAGGCAAAGTTAGGGCATTTCCACGCTAGAAGGGGGCAAAATTTCTCCCACCAAGGGGTGAGCTCATCACCTCTCCCCCACTTCACCTACCTTTCCAGAGTACGAGCAAGAACGGGACAAACTTCTAAGTTCGAGAAGGGAGGCTGGCTGAGGTCAACACAGACTTACCCCTAAGAGAAACTAGACTCAGAACACTGGGAGGCTGAGGAAATGTTGAGATAGGCTGCGGAGCTTTGGGAAAAGGGGCAGCTCACAGCAAAACACCACAGAAAACCGAAAAAGTCCCTAGCACAAAAACCTCTCCAGCTCTCAATACAGAGACTTGCCTACACTCCACACCAAGACCTCTTCCAGGCAATCTTTAAGTTCTCGGGGGCTGGACCTGCCCGTAAGTACGGCAAGACTAGGGACCCCTGAAAGCTGAGGAAATGTGGAGATAGGAATGGAGCTTGGGCAGAGAGAAGTGGCTCAAAGAAAAACACCACAGAGACCAGAAAAATAGCCTGTGGGTAAAAACCTCTCAAGTGTGCTCAATATAGAGACTTGCCTACACTCCACACCCAGACATCTGTGAGGCAATCTATAAATTCTTAGGAGTTGTACCTGCCACTAAGAGCAGCTGGATACTGCTGAGAACTGGGAAAAATATCCTCAGGGCAAAAACCTCTCCAAAGCCCAATACAAAGAACACCCACATTCCTCACTTAGACATCTAACCAGGAAGGAACAAGGCAATGGCCACCAACTCCCAGGAACTAAAATCCATGAACACCAAAAAAAAAAACAAGAAGAAAACTTTGACCCTTGATAATTTTTATGCAGAAAAACCCCAGACTAAAAATGAGACAGCAGAAGATGACAAACAATTAAACACACCCAAACCTTCAGGGGGGAAATGGAAATTGGTCACAAGTTCTTAAAGACTTTAAATCTAAGATTGTCAGAAAAATGGAAAAGATGTGTCAGGAAAAGTGGGAAATATTTCAAAAATAAAATAGCAGTTTAAAAGGATCTCCCACTTGGAAAAAGAAGCCCAGAAATCAAATGAAATAATAAGCAAACTGAAGACTAGAAATGACCTGTTGAAAGCCATGAAAAGCAAGATAGATCAAACTGAAAAGGAAAATCAAAAGATCTAAGCTAAAAAACAGTCATTAAAAACTAGAATTGGGCAAGTGTACGGCAATGCTCTCACAAGACAGCAAGAATTAATAAAGCAAAGTCAAAAGAATGATAGATTAGAAGGCAACACAAAATATCTCATTGAGAGGGTGATTGACCTTAAAAATAGATCTCAGAGAGACAATTTGAGAATTATAGGCCTGAAAACACACACAGAAACCTTGACACCATACTATAAGAAATTATCCAAGAAAACTGCCCTGAGGTTCTGCAACAAGAGGGCAAAATAGACATTTAAAGAGTCCATAGATCACCCACTACACTAAATCCTCAAAAGACAACCCCCAGGAATGTAATTGCCAAATTCAAGAACTTCCAAGCTAAGGAGAAAATATTACAAGAAGCCAGAAAGAGACAATTCGAATATCAAGGAGCACCAATCAGGATTACACAGGCTCTGACAGCCTCCACACTAAAAGACCATAAGACTTGGAATACAATATTCAGAAAGGCAAGAGAATTGGGTCTACAACCAAGGATCACCTACCCATAAAAATTGACTATATACTTCTAGGGGAAGGTATGGGCATTCAACAAAATAGAAGACTTCCAAATATTTATAAAGAAAAGACCAAAACTAAACAGAAAATTTGACATCAAAATACAAAAAACAAGAAAAACATGAAAAGATAAATAAGAAAGAGAGGTGTCTTTTTTTTTTCTTAAAGGGCCTCAATAAGGCCAAATTGTTTATATTCCTATATGGAAAAATGTTATTTGTAACTGTCAAAAAATTGTTTTGACTATTATAGTAGTTAGAAGGATTATCCACAGGTAGAGATTGGGGTATTAAGTGGCTTAAAATTATATATTTTAAAAAAAGAAAGCATGTGGGGGAGAGAAGAAGACACCAAGAAAAACTTGAAGAATAAGAATTCTTATAAGAATATATAGAATATAAGAAAATTAGGATAATCTATACTATACAAAAAGTCACATGGGAGTGGAAAGGGAAGACTACAACTAGGAGAAGGTGAGGAAGAGAGTGCTAAAAGGTAATACTCAAACCTTACTCTCAGTGGAATCAGTTCCCAGAGGGAAGAGCATTTAGATACATTGAGGTATCGAATTCTATCTTACCCTGTAGGGAAGTTGAGAGGGGAAAACTAAGGGGGGGAGTGGGTCGGGGAGCTAAAAAGGGGGGAGGAAAAGAGAGGGAGAAATTTAATAGACCCTAAAAAAATAAAAGGGGAATCATGGTATCTGACAAAGCCAAAGTAAAAATAAATCTGCTAAAAGGCAGTATAGACAATGAGGTAATATCAGTACTCAACATGTATGCACCAAATGAAACAGCATCCAAATTTCTAAAGGAGGACCTAGTGGATCTCAAGGATGAAATAGATAGAAAAACTATACTACTGGGACATCTGAACCTTCCTTTATCAGAACTAGATAAATTGAACCAAAAATAAATTAGAAAGAGGTAAGAGAAGTGAATGAAATCCTAGAAAAATTAGAGTTAATGATATGTGGAGAAAAATAAATAGGGACAAAAAGTAATACACCTTCTTTTCAGGAGCACATGGTACATTCACAAAGATTGACCATGTACTAGGGAATAAAAACATTGCAAACAAGTGCAAAAGAGCAGAAATAATAAATTCAATCTTTTCAGATCATAAAGCAATAAAAACAATAATTGGTAAGGGTACATGGAGAGGCAAATAAAAAATTAATTGGAAATTAAATGATGTGATTCTCCAAAATCAGTTAAAGAACAAATCATAGAAACAATAATTTCATTGAAGAAAATGACAATGATGAGACATCCTTTCAAAATCAATGTGATACAACCAAAGCAGTACTTAGGGGGAAATTTATATCCTTGAGTTCATATATTAACAAATTAGAGAAGACAGAGGTCAATGAATTGGGCATGCAAATTAAAAAACTAGAAAGTGAACAAATTAAAAATCCTCAGATGAATACTAAATTAGAGATCCTAAAAATTAAAGGAGAAATGAATAAAATTGAAAGTAAAAGAACTATTGAATTAATAAACAAGACTAGAAGCTGGTACTTTAAAAAAACAAATAAAATAGACAAAGTACTGGTCAATCTAATAAAAAAAAAAGGAAAGAAGAAAACCAAATTGACAGTATCCAAGATGAGAAGGGAGACCTCACCTCTAATGAAGAGGAAATTAAGTCAAATATTAAAAACTACTATGCCCAATTATATGGCAACAAATATGGCAATCTAGGTGATATGGATGAATACTTACAAAAATATAAATTGCCTAGATTAATAGAAGAAATAGAACACTTAAATAATCCCATATCAGAAAAAGAAATTGAACAAGATATCAAAGAATTCCCTAAGAAAAAATTCTCAAGGCCTGATGGATTCAGAAGTGAATTCTATCAAACATTCAAAGAACAACTAACCCCAATACTATACAAACTATTTGACATAATAAGCAAAGATGGAGTTCTATCAAATTCCTTTTATGACACAAATACGGTACTGATTCCAAAGCCAAGTAGATCAAAAACAGAGGGAAAAAAAAAACTACAGGGGGCAGCTGAGTGGCTCAGTGGATTGAGAGCCAGGCCTAGAGATGGGAGGTCCTAGGTTCAAATCTGGCCTCAGACACTTCCCAGCTGTGTGACCCTGGGCAAGTCACTTGACCCCCATTGCCTAGCCCTTACCACTCTTCTGCCTTGGAGCCAATACACAGTATTGACTCCAAGACAGAAGGTAAGGGTTTAAAAAAAAACAAAAAACTACAGACCAATCTCCTTAATGAACATAGATGTAAAAATCTTAAATAGAATACTAGCAAAAAGACTCCAGTAAGTTATAGATATACATACAGATAAGATATATAGATAAGAATAAGGGTTATTCACTATGATCAGGTAAGATTTATACCAGGAATGCAAGGATGGTTCAATGTTAGGCAAACCATTCACATAATTGACCATATCAACAAGCAAACCAACAAAAATCACATGACTGTCTCAATAGATTCAGAAAAAGCCTTTGACAAAATACAACACTCATTCCTATTAAAACCACTAGAAAGTATAGGAATAGATGGGCCTTCTCTAAAAATAATAAACAGTATATATTTAAAATCATCAGCAATGGGGATAAATGAGAAGCCTTCCCAATGAGATCAGGAGTGAAACAAGGATGCCCATTATCACCTCTATTATGTAACACTGTTCTAGAAACACTAGCAGTAGCAATTAGAGAAGAAAAAGAAATTGAAGGTATTAAAATAGGCAATGAGGAGACCAAGCTATCACTCTTTGCGGATGATATGATGGTTTACTTAAAGAATCCTAGAGATTCAACCAAAAAGCTAATCGAAATAATCAACAACTTTAGCAAAGTTGCAGGATACAAAATAAACCCGCATAAGTCATCAGTATTTCTATATATCTCCAACCCATTTCAGCAGTAAGAATTAGAAAGAGAAATTCCATTTAAAATCACCCTAGACAATATAAAATACTTGGGAATCTATCTGCTGAGACAAACACAGGAACTATATGAACACAACTACAAAACACTCTTCACACAACTAAAACTAGATCTAAACAACTGGAAAAACATTCATTTCTCAAGGGTAAGACAAGCTAACATCATAAAAATGACAATCCTACCCAAACTAATTTACTTATTTAGTACCATACCCATTGAACTACCAAAAAACTTTTTAAAAAATTACATAAAACAGTAACAAAGTTTATGTGGAAGAACAAATGATCAAGGATATCGAAGGAAATCATGAAAAAAAATGCAAAGGAAGGAGGCCTTGCAAGTCATCTCAAACTATACTATAAAGCAGCGGTCATCAAAACAATTTGGTACTGGCTAAGAGACAGAAAGGAGGATCAGTGGAATAGACTTGGGGTAAGTGACCTCAGCAAGATAAACCCAAAGATCTCAGCTTTTGGGACAAAAATCCATTAATTTGACAAAAACTGCTGCGAAAATTGGAAGACAGTGTGGGAGAGATTAGGCTTGGATCAACACCTCACACCCTACACCAAGATAAATTCAGAATGGGTGAATGACTTGAACATAAAGAAGGAAATAAGTAAATTAGGTGAACACAGAATAGTACACATGTTAGACCTGTGGGAAAGGAAAGATTTTAAGACCAAGCAAGAGTTAGAAAAAATTACAAAATGCAAAAGTAGAAAGAAACACAGGTAGAAACTCCAGGGAGACAAGTATAAATTATATGATTGGGAGAAATATTGAGGCTGGGGGAAATAGCCTGAAAATACCATGAGAAGAGGCTTCTGGACCTCCAATACTAGAGGTATATAAAAAGTCTTGGCTATGTATATATACTGTATCTTCTCAACTATGAGCTATATGTATTTGGGGGAGAATGCAAACCTGGTTTGTGAAGTGATTTTGTAACCACTAATTTTTTTTTAAGACTTTTAAAATATATTCCATATATATTTAACATATTATTGTTATTATATATTCATTATAGATTGTATAATATAAGATGGTTAATATATTTTACTGATACATTTTAATACTTTTAAAAAAATTTTTTAAACCCTTACCTTCAGTCTTGGAGTCACTACTGTGTATTGGCTCCAAGGCAGAAGAGTGGTAAGGGCTAGGCAATGGGGGTTAAGTGACTTTCCCAGGGTCGCACAGCTGGGAAGTGTCTGAGGCCAGATTTGAACCCAGGACCTCCCATGTCTAGGTCTGAATCACAATCCACTGAGCCACCCAGCTGCCCCCTTTTTAATACATTTTAATGAGTATAGGCTTAATGAAATGCCAATGAAGGCCAAATATTCTTGGACTGGTACCCTGCATTATTATTGGGTTGTTTTGTTTTTTTTTTAACCGTTATCCTTATTTGCCATTTTAGAACATGCCTTTTCTTTAGTAGAAAAACCCACTGATGGGGGCTTAGGAGTTAGGGTTTCAGGAGTACAGAAGTACCCTTTGAACCTGGGAGAGTCATCCTCTGGAGCACCCAACTTGGAAGTAGGAATTGGGGAACCCTCCATTTGTATTCCAATGCCTTCTTTCTCCCTAATGTTTTGCTCTCTCTCTCCAGGGCTCTTCGCATACCTATCTATGGCAGAGCAATCTTCTGAATAAACCCAATCACATCCCTGCCCTGCTCAAGGACCCTCAGTGGCCCAAGTGAGAAAGACCAAAGCCACGATTCCACTCCATTTTCTTGACACTCATAACTGATCCCCAAAAAGCTTCCTATCCTACAATAGAAGACTGACTAGGCGCCTGCTATGTACAACACCCTCCTCAGGGGAGCAGGGCTCTCATGGCTTGGGGGGACTCTTGCTTCCCTGAAATCCAATTTACTAGCAAGCCACAGTCATTTCCTAGGCCAGCAGCTGGCTCATCTCCAACTTGATGCTTTGATTTCTTTATTGATTTACTGGTCTAGAAACTGTAAGATGGGCAGAAATGTTTTTCAGGAACTTCAACTACCAGGATACTTTCTCCATTTCCTGACTAGAGAGAAAGAGAGAGAGAGAGAGAGAGAGAGAGAGAGAGAACTTGTTTTTCTATCTTTTTAATTCTGGTTATTATATTTTAATTGAATTTTAAAATTTAACTTTGTTGAGAACTTTTGCTTTTAAGTTTCCCTGTTGATCCTTTCCCTTACCAGCAAGAGGCATCCCATAGAACAAGGTAATTTATTTTTAAAGAAAAAAAGGAGAAAAAAAAAGAAAAACAATCAATATATTGGAAATTTTTCTAAATAGATTCATTGGGGGCAAATAAAGTGGTTCAAGGGATAGAGAGCCAGACTTGGGAGATGAGAGGTTCAGATGTGGCCTCAGATCCTACTTAGTTGGGTGACCCTGGGCAAGTCACTTCACCCCCAATGCCTAAAGCCCGTACCACTCTTCTGCCTTAGAATCAATACTTTGTACTGATTCTAAAGCAGAAGGGAAGTTTTTTTTAAATACATGATATATCCCATTCCCATGGACCTCCCCTTTAGACAAGAGGCTGAGATGTCACCATCTTTTCTCCAGATTTCCTCTTGTTCCTCATAATTCATTATCCATTCACTGACATTGTTCAAGGAACACATTGTAATCAAACCTATTGAAGGACTCTCCTTGCTATGATAGGAATAATTCCCATCCACCACTTTTCCCCATCCATATCTGATGTTTTTGAATGAGATTTTCCTCCCTATTATTAGATGCTGGATTTTATTATGCAGAAATGCTCTTGGTGTTTGCAAGTTTCATTTCTCACTTGCTACCTTGTAAAACTATTGTCTCAATTCATCTATTTGCTGATTCTCTAGAATTTTCTCAGTAAGCCAGGTAGGTCAAGAAGCAGGGCCAGTTTTATCACTTCTTAGCCTTTCATTTTGTAAAATTATTTTTCTTCTAATTTTTAGTATCTCCTCATTGGGGTTTTTGGGGGGTCATTTTTTGCTTTTAAAAAAGGCGTCATTCAGGGGCAGCTAGATAGCTGTCTTGAGTCAAATAAGCCATTTCTCCCCTGCAATCACAGGTGGCCACAGCTAAAAGCTTCCAAATTTGTCTTGACAATGTTACCTCGCCCTCAGATCATGGCTCTTCCCAGCTTTCAGAGCTATTTCCTTCATTTAGTATTGCATAATAGTATTTCACATAAAATATTATATAATATACATATATAATAGTATTCATATAAAGAACTTGTTCACATTTCCCAGATGATTTAGCCTCCCAATTCTTTTTGCACATGTTGGGCCCTTATCTGACCTCCTAGTATATCATGGAGTCAAGAGGTATACGCAATAGACATGGTCCAAAATTGCTTTCCAAAATGACTGCATCACAACCCATGTAAAACCCAGTGGAATTACGCATCGGCTATGAGGGGAGATGGGGGAGTGGAGGGAGGAGAGGGAAAGAACACGAATCTTTCAAACGTGGAAAAATATTCTAAACTAAACTTTCCAGAACCAAAAAAATAAATAAAATACAAAATGGCTGGATCAGTTCAGATGCACCAACACTATTTTAACATACCCATTTTTCCACTGCTCCTCCAGCAAATTGTTACCTCATCTTCCCCTACTTTTGCCAACCCAATGGCCAATGCCAACGCAATCAAAATTTCACTTATTTTTTCTGATCAGTTAGGAAATGGTATTGTAAACATCAAATTTCTCACTTTTTATCCCCATTTATTCACTTCAATTCCAATTTTAGCTGCATTTCCACAAAAACAAATATAGGTGATCAAAATGGTTCTTTTTGCCTTCTGGAATGCTCTCTATCCATGGGATGAGTAAACTTCTTTCATGGTCCTTGAATTTTTGTCTAAGCCACAGACCTTTCTGGAGCTTGTCTTTTGATAGACAAAAATGAGGTGTCAGGTTTCCCAATAGCCCTTGTTAAATAGGGAATGATGGCTTGGTATGCTGGGATCTTTGGCTTTTGATTTATAAATAATAAATATATATAATATACAATTACAATAGTAATAAAAAATAAATCTTCAAATTTACTAAAGACTAGAAAATGCAAATGGGGGCAATAAATAAGAGTAGTGGGAGATGGCTTCCCTTCCTTCACCCACCCTTTTTCCCCCAGAACTTCCTCAATATTCTTGAGCTTTTCTTGAAAAGGAATGCATTTTCTCTCACTCTTGAACTATAAAGTAATCCTTTGGTAATCTGATTGGTATGGAACCAAATAAGCCAATAGAAATAGTTTATCTTTTTTATCTGCTCCTACACAAGAACAAGTGTCCATGCGTAGACTAATTCTGTCCATGTTGTGCCCATGTGTCTTCGCAGGTCGACTGCTAAGGCTTTACTTTCTGTAGATATAAAATTTTTCTCTGCCTCCTGGCTTGGTTGGCGACACACGGTAAGTGCTGGTGACTTTTGAGTTTGTGTCTTTACATTTAGATGTCATCACATTTGTAAGCTTAATAAAATATCAGTTTATTCTCCAGATTCCCTTCAGCAAAATATAAACTGATGGTTTTGCTTTGCTTCATAGCGTGCTTATAACTCCTTTTTTTTTGGGGGGGGGGGGGGCAGATGAGACCTTAACTACTAACAAAACAAATTGCATTCCAGCAGCTGATTTTTAGTGAGGTTGTCTTTGCTATTTGGGTGTATTTCCTATAAGAAACTTTTTGCTGGAGATTTTCCCCTGTGGTTACTCTCATTTCACATGTTCCCATATTTTCCTGGTTGAAGGAGCGGGACTTTCCTCTCTCCCCCTCCCAACTTGGAAAGTCTCTTTCTTTCATACAACTTCAGATTACCATGCGGCAGCTAGAGAGCTCCGTGGATTGAGAGCCAGGCCTAGAGACAAAAGATCCTGGATTGAAATCTGGCCACATTTTAGCTGTGTGACCCTGGGCAAACCACTTCACTCCCATTGCCTAGCCCTTACTGCCTAGTATTGATTCTAAGAGGGAAGAAAGCATTAAAAAACGGAAATAACTAATGTTGAATGGTTTTCTTTTCATTCATTGGCTCATTTGATTTATTTTAAATGATTTTTTTGATGGACTTTCTAAGTTTTTCTCTGCCACTGAAATACATTCTGAGACAGCCGGGCCTGGTCCCCTGGTTGGGCAAGTGCTGTGTCTTGCTTTCTCCCTCTCACCTCCCATTTGTCATCCTCATCTCTAGGGACAAAGAGCAGCGGTGATGCCTTTGCAATGATCACAACAACTTCAGTTTACTGGAACTTTTATTGTTAATTACAGAAAGCTTTAAGGCAAAACCAGAACAAAACAAAAGTCATCCATATTTAGTCCTCCCCGAACACCTAGCACAGAGCAGAAGAGCTAGCACAAGAAGAGAAACTGAGGTCCAGCTTCCTTATTGGGGAAGATCACCTTTCTACTGGGAAGCAGGAAAGCCGGTTTTGTCACCCATGTTAAAATCCCCAAAGTAACCTGTACAAGGGCTCAAGCAGGGCCCCCAGAGGGCTGTGAACCACGCCAGAGACGAAGCAGAAGGCAAGGACTGAGCAAGGCCCTCTAGTGTCACGACAACTCGGGGCTCAGAGAAGAAATGCCAGACTCCCCCCACCCTCGGCTCACCCTGACCCCATCCCCAGGCAGCCGCACCCCAAATCCACTTCAAAGAGAGAGAAAACAGGAGAAAGCCAAAGCCTAAGGGTGGAGGGAGGTGTTCAGAGAAACTCAATGAAGAGCACGCCAGCCTCGGTCCAGTTTGGGCAAAGGCAAGGCTCGCCTCTCTCCTAAGCTAAAAGCAGGTCTTGCAATGAGGAGGTGGCACTCCTCAACATTATCGGGAAGCTGGGGAGACCCAAGGGGCTCCGAAGGCCTGCCCTGGAGGACCGACAAGCAAGGCTTAGGCAGCTGCCAAGGAGACCTGCCTCCACCCCGGGCAATTCCCAGCCCACCTCCCCGACCAGAAGCCGGCAGCCCCCTGGAGGAGGCTGGCCCTATGGGTCTGCTGAGGGGGGCTGGGCTTCTGCTACCATCCCTGTCACACCCAGGCTCCCTCCCACCAACCTCCATCTCCACCATCCAACCCAGGCTCAGCCCACGACGCATGCAGAGGGCAGGGAGTGTGCGGCCTCGGACAGACAGAACAAAGGGGTCACGGGTAGAGGAAGAAGACTTGGGACTCATTTAAAAACAAAAAAAAAAATCAGATCTGGATGTTCCCTTCCCCTAGACACTCAAATAGGAAAGAATCTGCCATTTCCCGGAGAGAGAAGCGTCTTCTCTAGTTCCACACATGGCGCTTGCAATGCTCGACAGCCTAGGAGAGAGAGAGGGAGGGGAGAGAGGTGAGGCTCTCCCGAAGCCACTTCCCCCCCAAAGAGAGGCCCAGGCTTGACAGCAGGGCTCCAGCCCAGAGGGAGCCTCTTCCTTTCTGCCTCAGACCTGTCCTTCGGACTTCTTTCCTCCTTCCTTTGTTCCCAGCCCATGAAGGTTCTCTACTGTCTCATTCAATCTAGCCTCAGGCAGGCAGTCCTGGAGAGGCTGGACAGGGTCCCTCTTCCCCTGATAGGACCAGACCACAAAGGCCGGCCATGCAAAATATTTCCATCAATCATCAATGTTGGGGCACTTCCTCCCTGCCTAGCTGCTTACTAGCTGCACAAGCCTTAGTCTGTCTAGAGGAAAAGCTCCCCCATTTGTACTATGTCTGAGTTTGTGGTGGTTATTGCTGGCCTCAAAAATAAACTGATTTTCTCACCCAGCAGCCAGTCTCAAGATGTGGCAGCGGGTGTCTAGCCCGGGACACGCACTCTCGGCGCGGGCGGGCGTGTACTTACATTGCACTGGGCTGCCGTCTCCATATTCTTACACCAGTAGCTCGGGCCCCACGCGCACTGCTCGGTTCCCAACAGAGGCCTAGAAGCATCTTTGGGGCACGCTCCAATTTTCTAGATGGGAGAAAACACAGACTCAGCTGGGCCCACGGGCTTCCTCCCCTTGTGAGGAACAGAAGGATCATTTCCAGGGAAGACAAGGTGTTCCTTGGCCCAGGCCTGCCTGGCTCCCTCCCTAGTTTCTAAGGAAACCTCCAAGGTCCACGTCAGGGAGAGGGATGTTGGCTAGAGCTCAGGAGGAAAGGGCAACGATGGCACCTCCCGTGAGGCTCAGAGCCCAGAGGCCCGCCGGCCCGCCCGCCCGCCCGAGTGCCCAAGAACAGGCCGGCTCACCAGACACAGAGAAGCGGGGTCCAGCTCCTCATGCAAGGCTGCGATCAGGATGGGCTCGTACTCCTTCACAAACTCGTCACACTGCAGCAGACAGAGCAGAGGGCGGCGCTCCCTTAGCCCGAGGGAGGCTCACAGGGTCCCCAGAAACCCCAGAGCAGCCTCCCGTCCTGTCCTCCCCCTCCCTGCCGACTCAGAGCCCCCTTTGGGAATGGATCGGGAGAGCAGCAGCTTTGGTGAAGAAGAAAGGCTGGGAGGGAGCTCCGGGCCTAGGCATTACCTCATCGCTGTAGGGTTTGGGCAGCATGCCGCACGCCTTCTGGAAGGCCGAGAGGATCATGGCCTGGGTGCTGTTCTTTTCCAGGTTCTTTTCCAAATAGCCATCGACCTTCTTGCATACCTCGCAGAAAGCCCCGCTCCTGAGCTTGGCCTCATTCACTGTAGAACAGAGGGGACGCGTGGTGAGGGCAGATGCGGCCGGAGGGACTGGAGCCAGGCCCTTGGGGGACTCTCCCGGCCATACCTGACTGCACTTTGCCCTTGCAAAGTTGAAGCAGGCTGCACACCAGATGAGGGCTCGTCTCATCCAAGAGCAGGTCCACGATGGCTGGGCCATAGGATTCCACCAGGTCTTTGCACTCCTCGGCCATGGACTTGGGGATGATTGCACACACCTTCTCGACGGCGTGAATTATATCTCCCTATAGCAAGAGGGTTGGAGGAAGACGGAGCCGGGGTTCAGCTGCAAGGTCCGGGGTCTCGTCCTCCCCTGATAGCTGGGGCCTAACAGGACAGCTGACCCTTGCTGCCAGAGGCAGCTACCCAAACAGGTGCGTCAGACAGACCCAGCCAGCCATCTCCCTGGTGCTGAAGCTCGGTGGCTAGAAGGGATAGAGAATGTCCCAATTTCCCCCACCCCTAGCAGGCCTACCTTGGTCTTGTTGCCCTCCAGCAACTTGACGACCTCTTTGATGACATACTGGCACAGCTCACACGTGGGGCTGGCCTTTGCCTGAGCCATGGTCTTCTGTTAAGAGAGCACACGGGGCCTCAGGTCAGTGGGATGGAGGCCCAGAACTCCTCTATCCCCGCTGGCTCCAGAGGCCCGGGCTCAGGCAGCAAGGATTGGGGTCTCCAGGGGAGGCAGTGGGGTTGGGAGGGAGGAAAACTGAGAGGGGTGCAAAGGTCCAGGGGCTAGAGCAGCTCTGCTCCTTCCTAAGGCCATGCCTCAAGCCTTCAGGGCTCCCATCTGTCATTGCTCCTTTCCAACAGGTAATGGGAGGCCTCTGACAGCTGCTCAGCTGTCGATGCCACTTTTTCTTTGGGAGCAGGTGGGTCTCTGGGGCTGGGGAGACGAGTGGGCAGGGAGAGAGTGTTTTGGAAATAAAGCCAATCTCAAAAAATGCTCCCATTTTAGGGAAGTCAATAGAGAAGAAATTCTAATCACATTTTTAAGATAGGGCCAAGTTTTAAAATAATTAGAAAATAAAAGTAGATTCAATGGTCCAATCAGAACTTAATAGTCCTTCCATATGAAGGTGTGGAAAGAGTACTGGCTGGCTCATAGATCTGGGTTCAAATCCCACCTCAGATACTACTACTACTTCTTGTGTGATCTTTAGCTTCTGTATATACAGAAGGGACGGACACTGAGGATCCTTCGGCCCCCCTAAGGTGTAATTCAGAGAACATTCATCACCTCGTTCAGTTCCATTAAGAGCTTAAGAAAAATAAGCCAGAAGCCAGAGGAGGCACTGTAGACCACAAAACCCAGTAAGGGGGCCGAGGGCCAAGCCTGTCCCAAATGTGCAAGGTCTGTGCCTGCAGGTTCAGGAAGGTAAGTCAGTGTCAGGTCCTTCACTGACTGGGCCAAACACTGTGACTATGTCTGTGTTCTCGGTGTGTCTGAGCCCCCCTTCTGCCCAGGTCTGCCTGCCTTGACAGGTTCCACTGGTTCCACTGGTTCCACTGGTTTCACTGGTTCCACTGGTTCCACTGGTTCCACTGGTTTCACTGGTTCCACTGGTTCCACTGGTTCCACTGGTTTCACTGGTTCCACAAGCTCCATGGCAGGGATCACTTTGACGGTATCCTCGTGAGCTGGCACCAGGGTCTGCAGAGGCCTCTGATTCCCTTCACAGAAGCCAGCATAACTACAGATCTCCTTGGGTCCCTTTAGAGAAGCACAATGGGGCATTAGCGCCAGGGAAGGGTGGCACACAGCCCACTGCCTCCTCCCACAAAGGGGGACTGACTGGAGGCAGAAGAGGACAAAGGTCTGCTCTGGTCATTACAATTACAATGTCCCTGCTTGATTGTTAACCAGGGGTGTCATAGGATGCTGGGGAGAAGGGAACAGCTACTCCTCCAAATGGGGAGCCATGAAGAATAGGAGAGCTTCTTGGAGTCTGGTCAAATCTTCAGAGAGCCAGGGCTCAAAGGGACAATCTAGTAAGAGTTAAGCTAGTATGGGGAAGCTAGGTGGCTCAATGGAGAAAGCCAGGCCTGGAGACAGGAGGTCCTGAGTTCAAATCTGACCTAAGACATTTGTATGACCATAGGTAAGGGTCTCAGATAGACTGAGAGAGAAGGTATGGATTTAAAAAAAAAAAGAAAGAAAAATCCAAGAATTAAGTTGGTCTTCCATCAGCAGGAAATAGATTGCATGAACTCTCCACAGGGTAGATCTGTGAAGGGTCTAGTTTTTCTACAAAGAACTGGATTCATTCCAGAGTCAGAAAGCTGTTGAAAGGTGCTCTTTGCCACCAAGCAAATAATGATCCATCACATTGTACAAATTAAAAACCTCCATTCCCCCAAATGCTGAGAGCGTTACACTGTATTCAAGAAACCTCCTAATTCAGTTCCTTTTGTACCATTTAAGCAAACCCAGCAGACAGAGCTGAGGTGGAACATGTTAGTTCAAACACAGAAAACCAGAGGCAGCTAACCCCACCCCCAACCGCCCCAGAGCCAGCAATCCCCTTGGGAATATTTCTCCAAGGGACAAACACCACCACCTTGTCCTAAGAAAGCTTATGGCAGCAGGAGACAGGGAGGAGCCCTTTGGTTTGAACTAGAATTCCTAGATGGCCTTATCCTCTAGAAGAGTACTAAATCCTGTCCTTAAATCTAGGTTCACAGACTCCCTGAAATCTATCCAAAGATTGATTGGGAGAGAGAACTGGGGGGCTGCTGGGTGGCTCAAAGGGTTGCAGTAAGCCAAGCCTAGAGAAGGGGGTCCTAGGTTCCAATCTGGCTGCAGACACTTCCTAGCCGTGTGACCCTGGACAAGTCACAATCCCCATTGCCTAGCCTTCCCCACCCTTTTGCTTTGGAACAAAAGTCAGAAGGGTTTAATTAAAAAAAAAAAATCTCCATTCCTCACCTAACCACACAGGAATGTAAAATAGCTAATGACTAAAAAACTAGAAGACTTGAGAGGTGGTTCACAGGGCCACTTACATAGGAGAAGTAAACCTCATTTGCCTTGGGAAATCTAAATCAGAGGTTCTGAAGCTTTTCTGCATCCTAGACTAGTCTGGTGATTCCCTGTAGGCTCTTGCTCAGAATGTTCCACCGTTTTAAATGTGTAATTTAAGGAAATGATGCATTTCAATTAAAAGTTAGTGAAAATAAAGACCCAATTCTTTGGAGATGTAAGACCCCCCTCACAGTTCCTGTCACAATTCTACTCGTGCTTCCTGTGACCCTCGTCTTAGGGGCATTAAGGCTAAAGATTTCCCTGTCTTGAAACTTGGATCTCTCTAGTTGAGTGGAATTCTTTGGTGGAAGGGTCTCGCCTGGAAAGGTGAATCACTGGCCCAGCTACAAGAACAACTAGTCATCCAGAATCAATAGAGGGCCAGCCTAGGCCCTGGTTCCCCTGCAGTTCCAATTCCCTGGATCCGAGACCTGCTTTGTGTGTTTTAAATCTTTCATGCAGCAGAAGCGGCTCTAGGGTTAACAGAAGCAGATCTAGAGGCATGCAACGTCCATTTCATGACAGACGGTCACTGTCTCTATCATGGAGGAAGGGAGTGGCTGCTCATCCCAGGCACGTCCAGTCAGTCCCTCCAAAGGAGAGCTGGTCTGGCTGAGAGCTTCCTCCCCACTAGCGCAGTCAGCAGGCACCCACACTGGACCCTGCCCTTTCTCCTTTTATGCTCATGCCTTGTAGCCATGTTGCCCACCATGTTTCTGACTAGAAGGGCAGCCCTGGAGTCAAAAGCTGGGAAAGGGAATTTTAAAAGGAAAAGCAGCCACGAGCACTACCACTACTGACAAGTTTCCCATCACATACCTGATCTTGCTGTTGAGAATAAAAACAGGAGATCGGAGAGGAAAATCAGAGAAAGCAAAGGACACAAGAGGTAAGAAAAAAAATGTTAAATAAAACAAAATCAAGCTGAGAACCACAAGTAAACAAAGCTGTCACAAGGATATCTAGCAGCCAGGCCACCCTCTGGGGGTTCTACCTGGCAGCCATCTGGTCAAGGGGCTGGAGACTGGGCAGATTCCTGACACCCCATAGAAACGTGCCCAGGATTGAGAACCAGGCCTGTAGACAGGAGGTCCTGGGTTCAAATGTGGGCTCAGACACTTCCTAGTTGTGTGACTAGCCCTTACCACTCTTCTGCCTTGGAATCAATACTCATAATTAACTGCAAGCCAGAAGGTTAAAAAGCAAAAACAACCAACAACAACAGTATAGTGAAGAAGAATAAAGCCCCAGTTGTCTAATGGACAGAATCCTACACTTCTTACCCCCCCCCCCCAGAAGGTTAAGAATTCTAAAACACAGAATGCAAGGTACAGGAATGACAAGTGAATGCCAAGGAGAGGACCTCATAAGTCAGTCAGGAAAGTTCATCCCTATCTGTGGGAGAGTGAGACACAGTATATCATCTGGTTCTAATACGAGACTAAAAATGTCTCTTCAGGCTAGTCCCAGGCTTGATTCTAAGAAAAGTGGGCCTTTGCTCCCAGGAAGGTGGGGGAGGCCTCAGTACAAATCCATCCTTCCCACTAGAAAAAACTCATCTTATATGAAGGGCACTCACTGTACATGTCCTCAGGACCACAGAGCACTCAGCACCATAAAAAGTCTTTGTGGTACCTTTCCCTACCCCGGCGCTGGTAGAACAGGCAGGCATGACGTTCTAGCCTTGGGTATAGCACAAGTTCAGGATGGCATGATCATGGCCAGCCCTCTCCACCACCCCCTCCCCAATTCAGCATGAGGCTCAAGCTTGGCAATTCAAGGATCCAGGGATTCTGAAGCAAATCGAACAGAACAATCCTAAGTAAGTGAGATTGATCTTTGAGCTAACCTAACCAACAGAGAAAAGAAATTTCAGGCCAAGGGGCACCCACAGATCCCAGAAGGATCAAATCAGAGGTGCTATGATCCCCCTTTATAAATAAGGAGGCAGCTCCTGGAAAATCTAAGAAGGGAAGCAAATTAGTTGGAGATGGTTAATTTTGCCAAAATCTAGCAAATGTAAGACCCAATGGGAACAATGGAGTAATTTTCAAATTCTGAAGTTATCTGACTTTTAACTGAAGGAGAAACCATGGGGTACATGTACACTGGAAAGGAGCCTTTCTTTCCACTTACCATGTGCATCAACATCTGGACAGCGATATCAGAATACTGGCTGATATAGTTCTTGCACTGCAGTGAGGAGGCAAAAATTAAGACTAATTCAAAGATGTGTAGTGACATCTATCAAACAAGGTATCAAATCTAGGATTTTCCAACTCTACTATTTAAGCATCATTGGTGTGAAAAAATTGTGCCAGTCTCTGGCACAATACAATTATTTTGTATTATTCTTACATAGGATTATTCCTACCATTCCTATGTAGGATTCCTTGAGGAGAGCTGTTTTATGCCCTTTTATGTCCTCTATTTCCAGTTGTCAAATATTTTTGACACCTTGGCCCCAAACTCCTGTTCCGGCCTTCTCAAGCATGAATCCCATGTGCTTGACCCCTTGACCACCCCCCCGCCGTCATTTGAAATTATATCGTAAAATCCCCCTAGAAATGGCAAGGACATCAACACCTGAACACCAATTCCTGACTATCATTTCCAGGCCCTTGGGCAAACTCCCAGGCAATTACCATGTCTGATAATCCAGGCCCAAGGAGGTCACACTCGTCCTTGAAATGTTCCACCAAGTCTTGAACGAAGGTGCTATTGTCCTTTACGGTTTTCTGAAGGTCCGTTATTAACTGCTCACAATCTTGGCAGACTTCACCATCGCTGACCTGAGGAAAAGTCATAAGTGAGTATTCTAAAGGCCCATCCCATCCCCTCAACGCACAACCAAAACACCATGGACGCCCCTAAGAAACAGGGGATCCTCCTTTGGGTCTTGATCTTCACCCATCCCAGGACAAAGTCCTTTTTCAGGTCCCACTTTCACCATGAGAAGCAGCAGGATTCTCCATTGTTGAGAATTTGACTAAAACCCACCACCAGAAGGGGTCTAAGCAGCAGCATATCACGGAGGACAGAGCAGGCAGCCAGAAAGTCCTGGTCCCACCTCCGACACACCCTGGCTGGGTGGCCTTGGAGGAGAGTCATAATCTCGGAGAAAGGGGTGACTTCTTGTGGTAAAGGCCTTGCTCGAAGACAGGCCAGAGGGCCAGTCACTGGCCACCGAGTCTCCCCATCCCCTGCCAGCAGTGCCAGGAACACCCCAGCCTTCTTACCTCTGACTGGCCGGGCTTGTTCTGGGTCTCTCCCTGAGGGTAGAGGAGGAGGGGGATGTTGGCCATGAAGGGAGCCACCACTTTGGACATATCCATTTCTGGGATCGAATTGGACTCCAGTTCCTGCTCATGCTGACTCTGAGTAGCCAGATATCTCTGAAGGGAGCGGCAAAAGGCGAGGGCACTGCACACCTCCTCGGGATTGCTCTAAAAATTGATCACAGGAAAGAAAGAACCGGAAATTAAACCTGCAGATGCAGAAACACCCATTTCTTAGGAATTGGTCTCCTACTCCCACGAGCCAAAAAATGGCCCACGTGCAAACCAGCCAAGATATCTACAAGGGAAGCTAAAGAAAGGAACAGTCAAAGACAGGGCCCAGCATGCTATTCCCCACACCTGCATGGGTCTATATGGGGGGGGGGGGGGGGGGGGAGAGGGGTAGCACTGCTCCACTTTCTCCTTTACACCTTCAGTCCAGTCAATGAGACAAGCTATAGGCCCATGATGGTGAACCAAAGGCACCCAGAGCGCTCTATGGACACACACGCCTGCCCTCCAGGACTCAAGTGAGGCTGCTCCCCTCCGCCTCTCTAAAGGCTGAGGACATTCCTCACTTCACTCACCCCTCTGGCCAGCAACCCAAAGGGTGTGGGGAAGGTGGGGGGGGGGGGGGGGGGGCGCAGCATGACACACTCAGTCTCTAAAACATTCGCCATCACTATTCTAGGTACTGCATGGAGTCATGGACACACAAAGGACAAAAGAATCCTTACCTCAAACACCCCCAGCAAATGGACCTGCTTCCAGCTCGCTGCCTCTAAGTGATCTCTTCTGTTTTAGGGTTTCTCTAATGGTTAGTTAGTTCTTTGTTATACTGACCCAAAATCTGACTCATCAATCCTAGATTTGGCCTGAGGCCTAATAAAATTAGGTCTAATGTGTTTTGGGGTTTTTTCCCAAAAAAAAAACCCTCACCTTCCATCTTATAATCAATATTGTGTTTTGGTTCCAAGGCAGTGTCTGAGGCCAGGACCTCCTGCGTCTCTAGGCTTGGATTTCTATCCATTGAGACACCTAATTGGTCTATAGGTCCTACATGTTCTGCCATAGGCAGACCCTTTAAATGGCTGAAGGCTGTGAGCCATTTGCCCCTTTTCATCTTTCCTGTAAGTATTCCTATAGTTTCCTCAATTATGTTGGTTTTCCTCTAGACCAGTGGGAGTGATCTGGAGAGTATCTGGAGAGTTCCCTGCCCCTGGAGCCTGGGGTTCCCCGTCCTGCTGATAATGCAGCCCAACACTCGTGAGCTCAGCTTTCATGTGATCTGCTGCCAGGCAATGTCTCCTCTGGCATGGACCTATCCCAGGTGTGCCAGCAGAGAGCTCAGCACCAGCTCCCTGGCTGCAAGTTCTGCTCTCCATCCATCTCATTTCTAGGAATGGGGAGATGTCAGAACGAACCGACCACCTGGGGTAACAAGGTGGCACAGGAGACAGAGCACAGGGCTCATCTTCCCAAGTTCAAAGCTGGCCTTAGCCACTTCAGAGCTGTGTGACCCTGGCTAAGTCACTTAACCTTATTTCCTCATCTGTCCAATGAGCTGAAGAAGGAAATGGCAAATGGATCCAGAATCTCTGCCAAGAAAACCCCAAACAGGGTGATAAATGGTTGGATTGGACTGAACCTCATTAACAACTAGTCAGTGGACTAAGAGACATGTCCAGGTGTTCTGGGGCTAAACAGTTTTCATAACTTTCTTGCCCACACTTGTAGGGCCACTAAGGGCTTGCAGCATATTCCTGTGGCTGGAGTCAGGACCCTATAGGCTGAGGTATCAGGGGAAAGAACTGAAGAGGTGGCGAGGACAGTTGGGGGGCTCCTGACAATGTTCTCTCCCTGGCAGTGCTTCTTGAATTCCATGTTAGCTGGGGTCCTTTTCATTCCCCCAGGGGTTTATGCAGGCTGCCTCCCTCTGCTCTCCCAAGTATTCCTTCCAAACTAAGCTAGGGTCCTCCCTAATTCATAATGGAACACAGAAGCTGGACCCTGTTCTTTTGCACCCAGGCCTTCCTTCTGAGGGTCCCCAGGAGTCCTTGTAAATAAGCATAGGGAAAAGAGTAGAGTTCTTTTGCCTCTTCCTAACAATTTCCCCAGTCAATACACAAAACTACTGAGGTCTTAAAAAACTTAAGATTCAAAGGGGAGCTGGGTGGCTCAATGGATTGAGAGCCAGGCCTAGAAAAGGGAGGTCTGGGTTCAAGTTTGACCTCAGACACTTCCTAGCTGTGTGACCCTGGGCAAATCACTTAACCCCTATTACTTACCCCTTACCACTCTTCTGCCTTGGAATCAATACACTGTATTGATTAAGACAGGAAGATAAAGCTTTAAAAAAATCAAACAAAAAATCCTACATATAAGATTCTATAAATGTTAATGGTGGCTGGTACAGTAGAGACTGAAGATCTACATTTCAGAAGGAAAGCTGGACTCACTTACAGTGAGGGTTTCATCAGGAACTTGGGTACAAAATCCAGAAAGGAGATGAAGCAATGAGGTCACAGAACTAGTTGCTGGGAAGGGACCACTTGGCAAACCAGTTCAACCCTCTAACATGGCCTCCTCTGGAATTCCTTGCTCTTCTTTCTCAACCCAGGTCACACCTTGGCAAACCCCAGGCTTCAGTTACATCTCATCTGCCTTCCTTTCAACTGCTGTGCACCCGCTGCTGATCCAAGAGAAACTCACATAATTATTCTGCCTGGCTCGGCTAACTGTTACCTTCTAGTGGTCCCTCACTTCAGGAAGCTTCCTCTGGCACCATCTCCCCTCAGGGAGGGCCTGCCTCCTCCTGAGCTGCCAATATGGGGGCCATTTGCCTCCCCTCCTCACATCACTTCACTGGCAAAACCTTTTATCCTGGAAATCATCTTTAGCACACTGCCCCCTCAAACCTCTTCTCTCGCTTTCAGTCTGTGTCTGTCCATCTTCCTCATCTTCCTGCTATCCCATCTCCCCTTCTCCCCTACTAAATGCCTTAAAACTGAGACAGGGGCAGCAGAGAGCACCAGGACTGGACACACACACTCCTCTCCCTCTCTCAGATTCAATCTCCAGCTTGTGCAGCCAAATGATTTGTTGTGACTTTCAGCTCCTCCACTTTCCTTGTCCACTTTTTGGACATATCGGCCTTGGACAGAAGAATCAAGTTGGGCATTCATTCGATCCTGACCTGGGTAGCACACATCGAAAGATAATCTCTATCGCCCTCACCACGTACCTTAGGAAGTGACAGTAAAACGGAAGGTAGGGATATTTAAAAACCCAAATGTAAAGGGTTGGCATGATTCTACTTATCCAATATGAGGGAGGGCTGAATAGTTTGCTTTGGGATTAGGGGTTTTTGTTTAGTTTCCTCCTTGTGAAGTGGCCTTCTCCACTTCAGCTCTTCCAATGAGCTGCATCCAATGAAGCATCATTGAGCTCTTAATGCCCAGCAGCCTCCAGATCAACCCTCATCTGACCTCTCTGTGGCACCTAAGACTGTTCCCATCCTCTCCCTCCCGGATCCACCCTTTTCTGTGGATTTTGGCGACACTGCTCCTTTGGGGTTGTGAGACCTGTCTAACTTCGCATAGCTCCTTGGCTGCCTCCTCATACCCCCTAATTATGGGAGTAGCCCAAGGTAGTCCAGTCAGACCCTCTTCTCTTTTCTCTCTGGTGACTTCATCAAGTTTCCAAAGGTTCAATTACCTCCTGGCAAAGGGCTCAAGATTGTATCCAAGCTCCAGCTCCCACCTCAAAAAGGGCTACTAAGATATCTGGTCCTGGATGGCAGGGAATCTCCAGAACTCAGCCATCCCTCTCTGGAATTTTCCAGGGAATAGGTCATACTCATTTCCTCACCAAGTTAAGGAGGCCTTGGCTACCTGATCTCCTTGGGATCTCAGTCTCCACCTAAGTAGCCCTTCCACTCTCCACTCACAGCCAATATGGTTTTCTGGTGGCAGACATGACCATTGATATGAGGGGTGCCCCATTTTCTGTGAAGGGGTTGGTAAATGCTGGAGGGCCAAATCCAGACGGCTAGGAGCCAAGAAAGGGTTCTGCATTTTTAATACACTAAAACTGCCCAACTGTGTACAAATGCCAAAAAGGTCAAACCCTGTGCCTCGGAGGATCAAACATAAAATTCTGTCTGCAAGTGGAGCTTGTCATCTCCTGCCCCTTTCTTACGTTTGAGCTCTCCCCACTCTCACTCCGTCCTCACTCCCAATGTGCTCTTCTCCTTTGCTCCTCTTGGCATCCCTGTCCCCACTCTGTCTATTTATCTGTCCAGCAGCTTCACTCATTAGGATGGAAGCTCTTCCAAGGGGAGGGGTTTCCATTTATCTTTGAAGCTCTAGAGCTTCCATGAAATCTGACATGCTGTTCTTCCAGTTCTTCTTCCAGTTCCCATCTGGGGTTTTCTTGGCAGAGACTGTGGAGTGGTTTGCCATTTTCTTCTCCAGCTCACTCAACAGATGGGCAAAGTGAGACAAACTAGGTGATGTGATGTGCCCAGAGTCACACAGCGGATAAGTGTATGAGGTCAGGCTTGAACTCGGGAATAGTCTTCCTGGCTTCTGGCCAGACACTGTTCACTGTGCCACCCTGCCTGATGCACGGTAAATGAGTAATGTTTGGTGAAGGACTAACTGGACCCGAAAAGTGGAGCAGTGTTCTTTCATAGGGTCCTAGTCTGATCCAGTCCTCTACCCAAGGAAACGTACATCCCCCCCCCCCCCCCCGAAAGCCCAAGTCCCAACCTAACACACCATTCCATCTTCTTACCATTTCCCCTTTAAGTGCATCAATGATGACTGGCAGGTAGGACTCCATGATTTCCTTGCACTTAGAAACCCAATCTTCCTGAGGAAGCATCTCACACTCTTTCTCTAGATAATTCTCAATTTCAGTCTAGGATAGGAGACACAAGAAAAATAGGTAAAGATCTGCTCCCACCCCATCTGCAGTGGGAGCCTCCTTCAGCCATGAGCCCATAGGAGGCGAGTTCTGGGGTTCCCCGCTGAATAGCAGGGGGAAGAAAAGTCAATTATCAGGCCTCATCAGGACTGGGTGGGTGGAAAGCTGAACACCCAGAAAGGCCTGTCTGTCCCTCAGGCGGCCCAACCTTGCCTCCCAAGTCACCCACTGATTCCTCCCCCTCAGTCTCCTGGGCATAAAAACCATCAAGCAGGATGCCATGGGGAAACAAACGTTTACATTGTGAATTCTCTCAATTATTGATTCTTGGGTCCTTTGATGCTTTGGGGGTGGGGGAAGAGGTTGGTAAAATACCTTCAGTTATTTAAATGAATCACTGAAACCTCTTCCTGGCATTCACCCCCCCTTCCTCCACCTCATGACCCCCACCAGGACAGCAACAGCCTGCTCACCTCTGAACCATTTTCTTTCAAAAAGTTTTCAACTACTGAAACCACCTTCTTACATGCTTCGCACGGGAAAGATTTCTGAAAGAGAAAGTGGAGAAGAGTTTGAATGTTTCTGCTGTTGGTGCCTTTCTCTCTGACCCTACAGCCCCCCCACACATAGCTCTGCTTCCTGGGGGTGACAAACGTTACCCAGACAACCTCCCTAGCAGCAGCCTAGCCCGCCTCACAGACCAGGAGCCGGCTCTAGGTGTGTTTGACTCTGTGGCCTTCGAGCACAAATATCTCTCTGTAGTTTCTTCATCTGTACAATAGCACCTACTGTGGTAGCAGTGACTGAACACAAGGGCACGAAAAAGAAAATAAAGCTGGAGTTATGGACCTGGGAACTTTGACAGAAATGTGTCTGGTAGTAAAGTGGATGGAGAATCTGGCCTGAAGGACCTGGGTTCAAATCTGGCCTCAGATACTTCTTAGCTATGTGACTGAGCAAGTCACTTAACCCCACTGGCCTGGTCTTTATCCTTCGTCTGCCTTAGCATGGATACAGAAGGTGTCAAGGTTAAAAGACTTGTTTGGAAGAGGGATGGAAGGAAAATAAGGAATCCCATTCTGGACACCTTTCTGAGGTCTGGAGACATCTCTGGGACATCGGGTCCTGGAACCCCAAGCTCAGGGAGAGGCATGGACTGGCTTTATCCCTCTGTGAGTCACCCACACAGGGAGCCCATGTCCCTCAGAGCACAGGGAGAAGGCGGCCCAGGAGAGCCCCAAGCAACACCCACTCAGATGCCAGAGAGCACAGAGGAGCCAGCAAAGCAAACAGAGAAAGAGCAGTTGGACAGGTAGAACAGCCAGGAGCCAGGACTAGGGCTAGGTAAGCCCAGAGAGCAGATTAGCCTGGAGGGTGGCCTACAGGGCACAAGAGATCCAAGACCCTATCCTGAGGGTCACCTGACTATGCCTGGAGACCTTATGAAAATGGGAAGACCTTGGCAGAGATCAGAGGGATGGGATCATGTGCGCTTCAAGGGAGTTTTTGCTACAAGAAGGGTCAGTTTCTAAGATATTCCTTGGCCTACAGGCAACTAGTGGTAGCCACTAAGGTTTGTGATATTTTCTTTGTGGACTATCACTGAGACAGAGAATCAATCAGGGAGGAATGAAAGGACTGTAAACTGGCTTGTGTGAATTTAGGATCCACCCAATTAGCACAGCCTTTGTTGGAAGGAAGATAACAAAAGGGGCTTATGACCAGAGATCCTCTTCCTGTCAGGAGGAGCCTGGACCCTACAGAAAATTGCATAGATAAAAACCAGTCAGGGCCAATTTATTTCTGCAGAAAGTTCTTTTCTTTCTTAAAAATATTTTCCCAAATGATACAAAAATTAATTTTTAATATTTTATCCATTGAATTCCAAATGGGGGGAAGGAGGGAAGAGACAAGACAATGAAATCTATTATGCTCTTTCTCAAAGCACATGGTATTAGAAAGTTATTTTCTTGAGTTGAGGAAATCAGGACTTGTGCCTAGGAAATGGAGGAGGCAGGGTTGCAGGAATGCCTGCCCAAGTTACACCATAGTTAAGTATCCTCTAGAATGTGCAGGTAAAGCCTGGCTGCTCTGAGCCTGAAAGGGCAGGGAGGGGAGCTGTTGGAATGGAAAGATGACTCACTCCCTCTGGAGTGAAAGGTTCTATGCTTGGTGCCACATGCCCCTGTGGGATCCCCTCCCCACGGCATCTCGGCTTCAGCATTTATAACACAGCTGAAAGAGATGACTTTGAAGATCTAGCTCCAAATGCATGATGCTATCATCTCTGAGAAGAAGCAAAGCAGAAGGCTGACATGGAGACGCCCTGAGGAAAGCCACATTCCTTGTGTCCACACACAAAAGTGGAATGGAACACTATTAAGTCCAAGGCCAAAAGCAGATTAAAAACGAAATCTGAAAATGACTTATTTTTTTAAATGAAGCTTTCCCTATTTATTATGGTGTTGGAAGGTGTTGGTGGAGTTCCTGGCAATCCTCTTTGCTGCCACGTGATGGGTGGGTCAAGAGCACCAACCTTATTTCATACTAGTGAAGGGTCACTGAAGCTTAGGCATGTCTGCAGAGTGGCCAGAGCTTCTGTGAATAGAATTCTCCACAGGAATGGAGGAAGTTCTGCATTTATATCCTTTGACACCTAGCAAATAAATGACAGCTTTTCTAATTAGGATAGTGACGATATCCAAAACCCTGAAGGAGTTTCGCAGACCCCAGGTTAAGAATGAGAGAGTTGGGGACAACTAGGTGACTCAGTGGATGGAGAGCAAGGCCTAGAGATAAGAAGTCCAGATCTGGCCTCAGACACTTGCTGGCTAAGTGGCCCTAGGCAAATCGCTTGACCAATTGTCTAACAACCGGTACCACTCTTACCACCACTGGTAATGGCTTAAAAAAAAAAAAGAATGAGGAGGTGGGAGGGACAACTGGGTGGCTCAGTGGATAGTTAGGAGGACTTCAAGTTCAAATCAGGTCACAGGCACTTCCTAGCTGTGTAACTTAACAAGTCACTAGACGTCACCCCTCTTCTATCTTAGAATTGAAACTAAGAAAGAAAATATATACCTCCCACTTCATGAGGACTAACCCAGGAAGACTTCTTTCCTTCTATGCCTTCAGCCTTGGAACAATCTGAGCCTGAAAGCTGCTTTGCCCTGGAATCTCTGGTATAACCTAAGTAACTTGGTTACTCCAGAAAGCCTGAGGGGAATTCTGAAATCAGGAGCACTGAGACTTACCACAGTCGGCTTGCTCCATACGTTCTGCTGGCAGTGCTTGAGAGCCCCACACTCAGAAGCTGTTTTCAAATCATGACACCAGACCTCAGGACCCCTGGCACAGTCTTCCTTTCTGAGCACAGGGCCAGCCAGAGCTGAAAAGGAAGAACGGAGATTCTCAAAGAATTCCCAACTTTCCAAAATCCTCCAAAGGGTTCAGAGGATTCACTTACAGCCGGGATGCTACGGGTTTTTATGTGTACAGAGATTATCCAAGTACTATAAATTATAGATGAAAAAATGAAGCTCCTGGAGGACTAAATTACACACTAGATTACACTTTATTAAACTCTTTTACTTCTTAAAATAGATATGGGTTCCAAGGCAGAAGAGTTAGGCAAGTGAGGAGGAACCCATAATTTCTCATGGTTGTCTGGTTCATTTTGGGTTATCTGAGCCAGAATTATTTTTTCTGGTGTCATATCTCTTTGAAACATTTCTCCAAACTATCCCCCTCAAAAGAAAGCAAAATAAAATTCTCCCAAAGTTAAAAAATAAACCAGACTCTCCACCAAATGGGGAATAAAGCTCCCTATTTCATAACTAATCAAGAGATGTCATTCATTTCCCTCTGTTCATTTCAAAGGCTCCTCTTCTAATCTACACAGGTGTCCATTGACTAAATGATTTACTGGAATGAATAGTCAAAGATGACAATGACGTTGAGAACGATCAATAAATAGGGGATGTTCAGAAGGTCAGGGGTGAGGAGAGGGGAAAGTTAAGGCAATATAAAATCTGTGGATCATCTACTAGACTAGTGATGGCAAACCTTTTAGAGATGGAGTGCTTCCCCCCCCACATGCTGAGTACACTCACCCCCATCTTACCCCATACAAGAAGGAGAAAGTGCTCCCGTAGTAGTTTGCTGGGTGGAGGATTGGGCAAAGTGAGAAGTGTGTAGAGAAGGGAAGGGGAGAAGCCAAAGCACCCTGCACCTCTCCAGCTGCCCACCACACCCCCTGTGCACGCCTATTGGCTACTGGGTGGTGGGGTGGAGTGGGAGAGGGGAACAGCTTTGTCCTGGGGAGAGGTGGCCAAGTGCCCACAGAAAGCAATGCCATCTTTGGCACCCATGCCATAGGCTCACCATCACTGTACTAGATCATGCATGATGACTCCTGCAGCAAGAATCACATCACTACCCTGGAATCAAGAGTCCACCACCTGATGTTCTGAGGGCCCATTGTGGTGCTTGTGGTAGTGTAACTCTGAATGACCCAAGAGTGAAATGAAATGGGCCTTCACCAGGGTGCTGGCAGTGAATCCTGGGGAACCTCTGTTCTGCCTCTCTTGCATGTCTCCTCCCCCTGGGGGTTTCTCAGTAAAGCTGGGACACTTAATAGGTGGGGATCAGACAAATCACCTGAGCCTTTCCCCATCCTTGGCCTAAGTGGCCTCTAGGACCTAAAGTTCGGGATGGATCTATAAGCCAGTACTTAACCCACTAGACCTGACTAAGTAGGATTATGCTACCATAAAAGGAAAAGTACTTTCCTGGTTGTTTGTTCCAGAAATGAATACAATAAATCAAGTGTATGGTTGTTAGTTTGGAGGCAAGTTAACACTGATTAAAGCTAATCCTAGAGCATTTCATTATCCTAGAGTCAGGCACAGTCCAGAACAGCTGGTTATTAGAGCAGATCTGCTGGAATGAACAGTCAAACTAAATCTAACTGAAAATCTCCAGCTTGGGATTCCACTGATGGAGGTGAGATGTCAGCAGATACTGCCTGGAGATAGAAAGTACTCTAGTGAGAAAACATCTATTATGTTCCTTATCTTATGGACTAACCACCACAGGGCCCTCATCTTTTGACCCAGAGCTCTAGCTGCTGCCAGGCATTTACCTCAAGGAAGATGATTGATTAAAGATTCATATTTACTACAGTAAAGAACTAGAACTGAAGAGGCCCATGGATTAGGGAATTGGGTAAACAAGTTGGGATACATGAATGGCACGGAATACTGAGTCAGGAAGACTCCAGTTCAAATCCTACCTCAGACACTTATTAGTTATAACCTCAGCACTTAGCACAGGGCCTGGCACATAGTAGGTGCTTAATAATTGTTTATTGAAGTGAACATGGACAAGTCATTTAACCTGTATGCCTCGGTTTCCTCAACTGTACAATTTTGGGGATAGTAGCAGCACCTACCTCCCAGAGCTGTTGGGAGGACAGTGATTTTTGTAATCCCTAAAATGTGCTGGGTACTTTCCACACATTAGGACATTGCAGCTATTCAATGAATGTTTCTTCCCTCCAGCAAAGGAAATGGGAAGGCAAATGAATGTTGAGTTTGAAATGAACTGCCCAAGTTTAGCCCCAAGGGATACAGGAACCTCAACTTATCTGGCAAGTGTGAGGTCAGAGGATGAAACACTGCATTTTCCAGACTTTTTTCAACATCTCAATTAGCTTTAAAGCCCTTTTCTCCCATTCTTGTCTCTGTGATAAGTCATGGTTCTCTAGGAGAGAGGAGGAAGGATGCCTCAATATGTAGAGAATGTGACAACCAAAGAGATCAATGATAAACTTTAAAAAGAGGAATGGGATAGGAACCAACAGGTAAGGAGCTCCCTGGTGAGGAAAGCCCTCTCTACACACCAAGGCAATCAGGGCCAACAACTCAGCTCCCCCATTGAGCCTCAGAGAGAAGAACTTCTATGGGATCACAAAGTGAGCACTCATCGCACTTGGTACTCAACCAAGGTCTTCCTCACTCTCATGGGTCTCAGAAGCAAGACCTAAGTGGGCCTTGGAAAAAAGCTCTTCACAAAAGGTAGAATTCTAACTGAAACCTGAAAGGAGTCAGGAAAGCTGGGAGGCAGAGTTGAGGGAGAATTTCAGACTGGGGGTGGGGGGGATATGCATGGGGGGACTAGGGATAACATGCATGTAGGTGTAGGGAGATGGAGTATCTTGTTTGAGAAACAGCAAGGGAACTGGTGTTACTGGACTGCAGAGGACTTGGAAAGGAGTAAGTTATAAGAATATCAGGGAAAAGTCGGAAGGAGGTAAATTATAAAGGGTTTTATAAAGCCCCAAAGTAGCTAGGTGACCCTCACATAGTATCTTTGTGACCCTGGGCAAGTCTGAACCCTATTTATCTCAAATTGCCTCATCTGTAAAATGAGCTCTAGAAGGAAATGGCAAAGCACTGCAGCATCGTTGCCAAGAAAATCCCAAATGGGAAAGGCCTGAAACATATGAAGCACAAAAGCCAAACAGAGAATGTATATTTGATCCTAGAGGTTAACAGGGAGCCATAAAAGTTGTACACAGGTGGAATGGTCAGGACCTGCACTTTAAAAATATCATTGACAATGTGGCAAAGTCTGAGCTATCAAAGCTCTGAGGTATCACCTCACATCTAGCAGATTGGCTAACATGACAGCAAAGGAAAGTAATGAATGCTGGAGGGGATGTGGCAAAGTTGGGACATTAATGCATTGCTGGTGGAGTTGTGAATTGATCCAACCATTCTGGAGGGCAATTTGGAACTATGCCCAAAGGGCGATAAAAGACTGTCTGCCCTTTGACCCAGCCATAGCACTGCTGGGCTTGTACCCCAAAGAGATCATAAGGAAAAAGAGTTGTACAAGAACATTCATAGCTGCGCTCGTTGTCGTGGCAAAAAATTGGAAAATGAGGGAATGCCCTTCAATTGGGGAATGGCTGAACAAATTGTGGTATATGTTGGTGATGGAATACTATTGTGCTAAAAGGAATAATAAAGTGGAGGAGTTCCATGGAGACTGGAACAACCTCCAGGAAGTGATGCAGAGTGAGAGGAGCAGAACCAGGAGAACATTGTACACAGAGACTGATACACTGTGGTATAATTGAATGTAATGATTCAATTGTCAGAGGACCTGGGCTCAAACCTATGAGACCCTGGGCAAGTCACCTGCCTATCCCTTACCTTTTGTGGAAAATTCTAAAATGGGATATTTTGAGAAATAACTTTCTTTAGTCCCCCTAAAAGCAGCTTCATTTGAAAGCTCAAAAGGCCTCTCGACGGGTTGGGTCTTCCCTTCTTGTCTTGTCTAAATGTTTTGCCTTTGTTAAAAATAACAGGGTTATTAGCCTATCACTGGGCTGACTTTTGTCACAGGCAGGATGGAAGCCAGCTCTTTGCCTTTTAGGTAATGTCCAGTCCCTCTGCTCTAGGCAGCATGGTGGTCCAGCCACAGGGGGTGGAGCAAAGCTCCAGAGACCAGGCCCAGAGGGCCCGCCTCTTCCTGTGAAGTACGGAGGGGGGCAGGTCTCTGAGGGGCCTGTTTTCCAATCAGAGCCATCCAGGGGAGGGCCTGCATGCCGCCCTTGGAAAGGGCACCCCATGGCTTGAAGGGCCTTTGGGCCTCTCTCGGCCCCCACCTTCTGCCCTCTCCCTGCTACCAAGTTCTGGCGTCTGGTCAGCCTGTGGAGGGCATTGAATCAGTATTTTCAATGAGTTTCTGTTCTTACACGTGGTGCCCCCAAGAGCGGTGAGGAGGCCGGCCAGCAAAGGGAGGAAAGGGGGGTTCGGGGGGGCTCCGGCTGTCCGTCCTGGGGGGAGCACTCTCAGGCGAGATACTCATGCGGGACCCTGCTGGACCCTCGGCACAGGCGGGCCATATAGAAAGTGGCCAAACCTTGGGGGGGGATGGAGGCCAGGACACTTCAATTCACCACGAGGTGGCAGACGTGAGCAGGCAGGAAGGCTCTTCCCTGGGCTCTCTTGTTCTTTGCCTCCTTTTCCCACAGAACTGGATTGGGCTCCGCTAGCTGGGACAGATTTCCGGATTTCCCAGCCATTCAGAACGGGCTGCCAAGAGTCTCAGAGCTTGGGATCCAATTTTTTAAAAAATTCGTTACTCCCAGCTGTGTGACCCTGGGCAAGTCACTTGACCCCCATGGCCTAGTCCTTACCACTCTTCTGCCTTGGAGCCAATACACAGTATTGACTCCAAGACGGAAGATGAAGGTTTAAAAAAAAAATCATTACCACTATTAGTTTAGTGGCTCTAGTGGCAACTAGAGAGGCAGGGCCAGAGCCCTGCGTTCACCTTCCTAGCTGTGAGACCCCGGGCAAGTCACCCAGGAGCAGTCTTGACTACTCTTCTGCCTTAGAACACATCACTTCTAAAACAGAAGGTCAGGAGACATATTCGACTGCATTCTGCATAGGCTTTTAAATCCTTACCTTCTGTCTTAGAGAATTGATATTACATTCAGTGGTGAGGGGGAGGCAATAAGTGGGGAGAATGAAGTGACTTGCCCAAGGTCACACATTTGAACCCAGGACCTCCCCCACTCCAAAGCTGGCTCTCTAGCCACTCAACCAACTAGCTGCCCCCATACACACATTTATTTTTCCCAATAGAAGGCAAGTTCATGAAAGCAGGGGCTATTTCCCTGCTGCCCGTATTCATCGAGGGGTCATGAGCCAATCATGATCACTTTACCCAAGTCTTGGTTTCCTCACCTGTAAAAATGGACTGAGAACCCTCCCATAAGTCCTCTGAGGCCCGGGCCAATCGCAGTCCCCGAGCCTGGGAACAGCGTGTAGGAGTACCTAATACTCACTGTCCTCCCTCAGGCTAACCCTGCTCCTATGGGCACAAGAGGATAAATGACATCAAGGCCCAGTGACTACCGAAAGGGAATTTAAGGGAAAGGTTGAAAGACGCATTAATATAGCACTTGCTGTCTAATCTCAATTAAGCCCAGCCGGCCATGTTATTCTCCAGGCTAACAAAAACACCTCCTGGCAATAAAGGGAAGAAAGTGGGGGACAAAAAATGGAGACCAACTTCCAGATCTTCTTAGAAACAGTCTTTATCAGAGAGGCGCAGCAAGGCCTGGAGGTGCCACCATGCTGGAACAGCCTGCAGGCTCAGGATAGGAGCTGCGGGGGACTTGGCTGCTCCTCCCCAGACCCCGCCTCAGCCCCCTAACCCAACACAGTTCTGGGTGAAAGGGATCTGCTATTGATCCAAGGCTCTGTTCCATTATCAAGCCTGACAGCATCATGTTGGGGAGCTTAATGCATAGAGCCGGGCCTGGTGTTAGGAAGACCTTCCTGTGCAATTAGAAAAAATCCCAGCACCTCTCTCTTCACCACTTTCCATGTTTTTGTTTGTATATCAGTTTGGGTTACTCCTCCCTCTCTCCTCCTGCATGCATGGTCTGGGAAAATCTCTCTTTACTGAAGGATTTTTTTCTTTACTATCAAGTGATGTTTAATAAATCTCATAAAATGATTACTTGGAGTGCTGGGAGAGCAAGAATTCTGGGAGATGGAGTGCAAAGGTACAAGGTTTTTCCCAATGACACATTCCTGAGTTCAAATCAAAGCCATGTACTAGTTCCGTGGCCCTGTTGGCCTCAGTTCCCTTATTTGTAAAATGAGCTGGAGAAGTAAAGGGCAAACCCAACACTATCTTGGCAAAGAAAACCCCAAACAGGGACAGAAAGGCCTGAGCAACAAGCACTGACTTTATAAATTCTGGCTGCACGGAATGGGGCCAATGACTGAACTACGGCACAGGAACCCAATAATGGATTACCATACATGCATTGTAATGGGGAAAACTGGGAAGATGTACATGAACTGAGGAAAAGCAAAGCATGCAGAACCATTTCTATAATATTGTCAACAGAAGCTCCTCACTGTGATGCTCAACAATGATTCCATTCCATTCCGTTGCAGTCCAAGCAACACAGAAATTTTTGCTGATTTTGCTTGAATTTCATAATGGCCTCAAAGGCTGTTTCTCCCCCCCCCCCAACCAATTGTTATGGGGGGTGGGGGGTGTAAGGGAAGTAGAGTGTGAGGACAGCTAGGGATAGGGTTGCAAAATGATAAATAAAATCATTAAAATATGCTTTTTAAATATATAGAAGAGGGGGCAGCTGGGTAGCTCAGTGGATTGAGAGCCAGGCTGTAAATAATAGACTCGAATACAGGACTACAATCCCCACAAGCCTTTGTTCCACTTCCCCAGAATGCTTTGTAATCTCAGGCCAAGATTGAGAAGGTATTTAACCTGATTGCAAAAGCTTTTAGCTCTCTTGGACTTCCGTTTGGGGCAGACGTGGCTCTTTCCATAATGTAGGTGAGCTTGTGTCTAGGCCTCTCTGTGGCCTGGACATGTGTTTTCTTATCCTGTATTTTCTTTAATCCTTAACTTTTAATAAACCTTTAAAAAAATATAATACTCCTTGCAGAGAGAAACAAATTTCTACCTGCCTCAGTCTCCCAATATTCCTAAATTTTAATCTTTACAAGGCCTAGAGATGGGAGGTCCTGGGTTCAAATCTGTCCTCAGACACTTCCCAGCTGTGACCCTGGGCAAGTCACTTGACCCCCATTGCCTAGTCCTCACCTCTCTTCTGCCTTGGAGCAGATACACAGTATTGACTCCAAGACGGAAAGTAAGGGCTTAAAAAAAAAATATATATATATATATGTATATAGAAGAGAACTAATGAAAGGTAAACAAGGGATCAGACAAGCAGGGCAGCTTTGAGTATCTAATACATTTTAGAAGAAACTGAACAAGTCATAAATGAACTTCTTACAAATTCCTTTTATGAAAACAGGATAGGGTGCTAATACCTAAACGGGAAGAAAAACCAGAAGGAAAAATATAGAACAATTTCATTAATGAATATTCATTATTCTAAATAAAATACTAGCTGGGAGACCACAAAACTGTATCACAAAAATTACACATTATGATCCAGCAGGATTTTATATCAGGATTGCTGGGCTGATTCAACATAATAAACACTATTAATATAATTGATAACATCAATAACAAATTGTAGAAAAAGCTTGACAAATATAACATTCATTCCTATTTTTAAAAAACTTGCATAGGTGACAAATTGATCCTCTCCTAAAAATGATAAAATGCATCTAAATGCACTTAAAACCATCAGCAAACATTATCTCTTACAGGGAGAAATTAGAAGCCTTCCCAATAAGATTAGGGATGAAGAATGCCTATTATCACCAAATGTCATTCAAAACTGTATTAGAAATGCTAGCTATAGCAATAAAATAACTTTAGTGGGGGCAGCTAGGTGGCTCAATGGATTGAGAGCTGGATTCAAATTTGAACTCAAGACACTTCCTAGCTGTGTGACCCTGGGCAATTCACTTAACCCCCCTGTTGCCTAGTCCTTACAGCTCTTCTGCCTTAGAACCAATATACAGATAATGAAAAATGCCAAGGAGTTTATCTAACAAGACAAATCCAGGAACTAACAATAAAATAAATGTTGAATGTATAATATATTTTAAAAGAAAATCAAATAGTACAGAATAGATCCTCCCTTGTTCTGGGTACATGCAAGTATAAATTTTTTACTGCTCATTTTTTTTAAAGAAAAAATAAATATAACTAGACAGCCTTTTACCAAAGATCTAGCTCTTGGCTCCAGTCCCTTTGAAAAGGACTCTAATCAGTATTCTAATAGCCCATTGAATAAAAAAGCAAGAAATTCAAGTCTGGCCTTTCCCACTTAGATGGAACAGCTATTCTGACATGGCCTCTCTGGGTCTCATTTGCCTTATGGATGACATCCCTAATATGGCAGCTAGGCAGCATATAGCACAGGAGACAGAGCACCAGATCTAAGAGTGGTCCTGGGTTCAAATTTAGCCTCAGACACTTCCTAGCTGTGTGACCCTGGGCAAGTCACTTTACTTTGATTGCCTAGTCCCTCCTGCATTTCTGTAAGGCAGAAGTTGAGTTTTTTTCTTTAAAAAATGAAAAAAAAATAAACGAACAACAGGTTATTCAACAAATATACATTTTCATAAAATACACTTAAATTAGTAGCTACAGCTTTCTTTTCCCCCTCAAAAGGACCAGAGTCAAGCCATCTCTTTTAATAGGTGCATTTCCAGGGGGTTCAGGACACACTTGGGAGTCTGAAAGTCCAGTGTTCAAATCTGGCCTCAGAAACTTCCTAGTTATCTGACTTTAGGCACCTCACATACCCCTAGCCTAGCCCTTATCTATCTTCTGCCTAGGAACCAGCACACAGTAATGAGAAAGATGGAAGGTAAGGGTTTTTTTAAAATGTGTATTGCCTACAAATGTCTGCCGATAAACTTTTATACTTCCACTCCTCTTCTCTGATCCCCTTCACTGACAAACTCCTCAACATAAACTCATTTATGGGGGCACCTGGGTGGTTCAGTGGATTGAGAGCCAGGCCTACAGATGGGAGGTCCTAGGTTCAAATCTAGCCTCAGATACTTCCCAGCTGTGTGACCCTGGGCAAGTCACTTGACCCCCATTGCCTAGCCCTTACCACTCTTCTGCCTGGGAACCAATACGCAATATTGATCCCAAGATAGAAGGTATGGGTTTAAAAATAAATAAATACATAAAGATAAACTCATTTACACTGAATACTCTCATCCTCTCTTGAAGGGCCTGCAATTTGTACACTCTACCTCTGCAGGGAAAAAATAGCCCTTTTAGAAAACAATGATCATCTATCCCCTAAATAAAATGGCTTTCCCATGCCTCCATCTTCAGGATCCTCTGGGAAATTTGGAGAACTGTTTTCCTTGGGCTTCAGAACTAGACTTATCAGTCCTTTTGTCTTCCTTCTTCACTCATTTCTTCTCCTGAAGCCAGAAGATAGGGGTTCCCCAAGGTTCCCTTCTCAGTGGTCCTTGCCTCAGGATAAAGGCTTGACAACACTATTGTCTGGCCTCAATTGTTTCAAACTGACATCTTCATTTGGGATTTTTCCAAACAGTATTCAAAATGCCAAGTTTCCACCTGGATGTCTCACCAGCAATGGAAATGCAACCTGTCTCCACAGTATTTCTCCTCCCTCTGAACTTCCAAATGCATGACCACCCCCTAATCTCCAGGCCCTAGACACAGATCCCCCAATCTCCCCTCTGGGTTGAAGATGAACCTTTTTTCTTAACCCCAATCTCACTTATCTCTCTTGCAATTCTCCAGGTGAGGATTCCCACTGCTACTACTGCCATTTCCTTCAGGATTTCCCTCTCTTCCAAGTCCACATTCCCACCTAATCTGTCCTAGTTCCACCTAGAATTTTCCATCTCCCACTTGGGTGCCTTTATTTCTCATTTCCAGGAATATAACTCCAAGGGCAGCCAAGGGGATGCCCATTTATCCATAATGAAAAAGGAATATAATGTTAGGATTAAAATTCAACTTTGTTTCAACTAATTACAGCCATTTTTTTTTATCTTTTGTCTTAGAAGCAACACTAAGTATCAATTCCAAGGCAGAAGATTGGAAAGGGTTAGACAATTGGGGTTAAATGACTTGCCCAGGGTCACACAGCTAGGAAGTGCCTGGGACCAAATTAGACCCCTAAGACCTCCCATCTCTAGAGGGTCTCTATTCAATGATCCACCCAACTGCCTCAACAGCCACATTTAATTAAATCAAACATTTATTAAATGCTAACTACAGACGAGGCAATAGTGCTAATTACTGGGGATAAAGAGGCAAAAAATGTCTCTGCCCTCTAAAACCTTGCAATCTAACTTCCTAGCTGTGTGACCTTGAGCAAGTCACTTAACCCTCATTGTCTAACACTTACTTGATCTTCTGCCTTGGAACCAATATGCAGAATGTATTCTAAGAAAAGAAAGCAAGGATTTAAGACAGTTCAGGTTCATATCCATGTCAGGGTCATCACTGCAAAGTGCAGCAAAAAATTGTGTTGGCCTAGAATCAAGATTTCTTTCAATAAATCCAAATCTGGCCTCTGAAGATTACAAGATCGTGTGTCCCTGGGCAAGTCACTTAATCCTGTTTGCCTCAGTTTCCTTATCTGTACAATGAGCCAGAGAAAGGATTGGCAAACCAACTTAGTATCTCTGCCAAGAAAACCCCAAATGGGGTTGGACATAACTGAATGACTGGACACCAAAGAGTTTATTATATGGAAATAAAAGTATCTAAGGAGGGCAGAAGCCAATGGTTTCCAAGGAATGGTGAATAAAGGTGATCTTCTGGAATAAATCAACAGCACTTATGAGCCTTATACAAAATTTTACAAAAATTTTAAATGGCTATTTCATTAAATTTAGCAATTCCTTGGTTTTTCATCATCTTATCCACTGTAGTAAATCACTTTATTTCTACATCTAGAATTTACTATCCAATTTTGGTTTTTTTGTTCATTTTTAACTCTTCCCTTCTGTCTTAAATGTATTCATTGATTTAGAATATTTTTCCATGGTTACATGATTCATGTTCTCTCCCTCCCCACCTCCTGGAGCTGACAAGCACTTCTACTGGGTTTCCCTTATATCGTAAAATCAATACTATGTTTGGTTCCAAGGCAGATCAGTACAGGCTGGGCAATGAGGGGTTAAGTGGCTTGCCCAAGGTCACACAGCTAGGAAGTGTCCAAGACCAGACTAGCCTGGCTCTCAATCCACTGAGCCACCCAGTTACCCCCTCCAATTGTTTTGTAGGAAGACCTTAAGCAATTTTCTATCTCAGTGGCTGAGAGAGTGCTAGGAGGCTATACTAAGTCTTTTCCATTTTTTTTTTTAAACCATGGCCTTCTGTCTTAGAATCAACCCTAAGTATTGGTTCCAAGGCAGAAGAGCAGTAAAGGCTAGGCAAACGGGTTCAGAGACGGAACAGCTAGGTAACCAGGGTTAAGTCATTTGCCAGGGATCACACAGATCCACTGAGAAAACCACTTAGCTGCAAGTGGCAAACATCCAGGGCACCCTACCATGGGTCAAAGACCCAAGCTGTTATCTAAAAAAGGGCTGAAGGGGCAACTGGGTAGCTCAGTGGATTGAGAGCCAGGCCTAGAGATGGAGGTCCTAAGTTCAAATCTGGCCTCAGACACTTCCCAGCTGTGTGACCGTGGGCAAGTCACTTGACCCCTATTGCCTAGCCTTTACCACTCTTCTGCCTTGGAGCCAATACAGAATATTGATTCTGAAAAGGATTGAAGGTTAGGATCTAAAGCAGCCCAGGGGGGAGCAGCTAGGTGTCTAGGACCTCAGACGGGTCCTAGCTGTGTCACCCTGGCCAAGTTACTTAACCTCACAGCCTAGTCCTTACAGGGAAGGTAAGGGTAAAGCAGCCCATATTTATTACTTCTTTCAGGCTAAAAAAAAGTCCTCACAATGCATGTTGTAGATTTTGATGCTTAATCTCACCTTTTTGAGGTCTTCTATCTTGCTGGCCCTGAGCAAGTCCCTGTAACCCCTTTTACCTAGTCCTGCTTTGGAACCAATACACAGTAGTGATTCTAAGAACGAAGGTGAGGGTTAAAAATAACCCCCAAACCACATTACTGCTAGGGATCCCATAAGTCCCTGGTAGGTCTTTCCATCTTAAGAGGCTCTTGTGCTGTAGTGTTAATGGATTCAACAAGAAAAATCTAGAACAAAGCAGTCAAGAGTTCAGGAAAATCTTCAAGGAGGGCAGTAAGTGTTCCTGTTTTCCCCAATACAAAGTGGCATGCCCCACTCTCCCAAGAGTTTTGCAATCTCGGAGCCCATGAATGAAGTGAGTCAGCAGCCCTTTATAGCGTTTGGGAACAGAAAACTAACCTCCGGGTAAGTTCCAGATATTGTCCAGCCTCTCCTCCCCTCCCTAAAGCCTTGGGAAGTCGGGAGAGCCCTGAGCCACCTGCAATCGGCAGCCGATTAAGGCAGGCTCCAAGAGGGAAGGCACAGATTCCAGAATGGATGCCGAATCACGTAGTTATTAATCTAAAATATGGCTGCACCAAGATGCGGGCTTCGGAAGCAGCCAAACCTCAGGGACCGGTCCATCCATAAACTCAACATTTAACAGGCGCCTACTTTGTGCATGCAGAACAAACAAGGTTGGGTGCTGGAGAGTGAGGCAGCCCTACCAATCCCGCAGACGCTCATAGTCCGGCTGGAGGAAGGAACGCGGCGCCCTACGCCGAAACAGCACGTAATAAATGCTAATTAAACTAAAAACAATCAGGATGGCTCCTGTGCCAGGAAGGGAGGGTCGTAGGTCAGGGTGAGGATGGGAAAAGGTCTCCCCGGCGTAGAATAGTGACCGGGGGTCAATTGAAGGGCGGAGGAGAGGCCGCTCCCCTCTCCCCCTAGGGAGAGGCAAATCCAGGAAGGCTTCCGGGAGGAGAGGGTTTGCAATCAAAAGGAGGCCTCTAACATTAAGTGGATGCCCCCACAATCAAGGCCGGTAGGACGCTTCCCATCTGTCGCACCGCCCTCACCCCCCCAACCTACCCAGCCCAGGGAAGCAGGGAGAGGGCAAGGCTGGAAGAACCCTCCAGGAACAAGGCACCCAGCCTCTTCCCCCGGGTTCGGACCGGGGTAGCGGGGACGCATGCGCAAAGCTCGCCGCCAGCCCGGACCCGAACCAGCGAAGGAAGAGTGGGAGGGGGCAGGGGGCGCAGTGGCCTCTCGAGGATCCCCATTCCGTTGGCTTACCCGCTACCAGGAGGCCGGGCAGAAGGAGCAATGTGCACAACATGTCTCCGGTGGACACCGCCGTTCTGCAATGCAGGGAGTCAGCTGATCCGCAACTAAAAACTGCGCGCCCAGAACCCCACAATGCGCAGACGCGGACCGGCCCTCGCCTCCGCCCCTCGTCCCCCGCCCACCTGATCTTGACTCAGCAACCCCAGAGCGCCTGCGCGACCCCTAGTAGGACAGGGGCGAGGGGCGGGGGCTGGTTGGAGTGGGCTGGGGCTGGAGCACGAGCAAGAAAGGAAGGGAGGAGGAGAAGAAGAGGGGGAGTAAAAGACTCGGGGTGAGGGACCTGGGAAAGTGGGATGGAAGTAGTGAAGGGAAAACCATCAGGAGTCCCTCTCAGAGGGAGAGAAGACAATGGAGCTGGCATTTAGCAATCCCCTTAGAAAAACTTCTAATCTTCTTGCTAAAATGTTACTCTCAGTCCTAGAACAAGAAATTCCCACGGCCAGCCGTCCCTTCCTCTCTCTTCTCAATAATAATAACTAGTATTTATAGCATTGCATTTTCCGGGAGGTTGAAGCCAGCTCCAGTTAGTGGAGTGAGCCTGGAGTCTGGAAGACCTGAGTTCAAAAGCGACCTCGGATACTTACTGTGTGCTCCTGGGCAAGTCACTTAACTCTGTTCTGCCCCAGTTTCTTCGACTGTAAAATAGAGATAATAACAGCACTTACCAAAGTTGTGAGGATCAAAAGAGATAATAATTGCAAAGTGCCTGCTCTATAAATGCTAAATACTTTTCTTATTAGGACAGTTGGGTTAACCCAGAGTCAGAAAGACCTGAGTTCAAAATAAGCCTCAGACATTTACTAGCTGGGTGACCCTGGGCAAATCACTTAACCCTATTTTCCTCAATTACCTTAAATGAAAAATGAGACTTGGAGAAGGAAATGGCAAACCACTCCAGTATCTTTGCCAGGAAAACTCCAAATAGGGTCAGGAAGAGTTGGACACAACAGTATCATTAGATTTGTGTTTTATCCTTCCTTAATATCTATCTAGAGTAGAAGGCTGGCTGGCCTAAGATGCCTCAGAAATATTTTGATAAACCTTTCCTAAATTCTCAGCAAGATTTAAGAATGTAGGCATAGAGGGCAGCTAGGTAGCTCAGTGGATTGAGAGCCAGGCCTAGAGACAGGAGGTCCTAGGTTCAAATCCGGCCTCAGCCACTTCCTAGCTGTGTGACCCTGGGCAAGTCACTTGACCCCCATTGCCTACCCTTATCACTCTTCTGCCTTGGAGCCAATACACAGTATTGACTCCAAGACGGAAGGTAAGGGTTTAAAAAAAAAAGAATGTAGGCATTGTGGAGTGGGAAGAGAAAATAGAATGTGTTCACCCTGGGACATAGAGCACCCACAAAAAAATAATTTGTGAAGGGGTGAATGGTGGTATAATCAATGTTCCATGGCCCTACTATATTAAATGTAAATTATATTAATTTTTATATTTTATATATTTATATAAAAAGTATATTAATTTAAAAAATTAAATGTAAAAAATAAAAGGGATACAAAGACATTTTTTTTTAAAGACAGCCCCTGCATGGTGGGGAACCCCTCAGTAACATTTCTTTCAGAGTCTCCTGAGGGCCCTGAGAAGTTAATCAGTTTTGATAAGTTATATAGCCTCCTGTCCTGTCAGACCACTCTTCCTTTCCTTAAATGAATATAAGCATCAGAAAGTACTATAAAGTAAGGACATCTCCCATATTCTTCAGCATATAAAGTACAACACAGAGGTTTCCCTTCTCTAGGCTGCAGAGAAGGGGTTAAAAAGAAATTATGCCCCTCTGAATGTATCTCATGTGAGCCATCACAACTACCCCCTCATCCTGTGTGAATTCTGCCTACAGTCCTCTAGAAATACTTTGTAGATCTAATCAAAGTTCTGGAGACAATTCTTTGGTTCTTTTAACATGCTGTGGATATTCAGGCAAGACTTGGATTGTCCCTATTGACCAATTTCCTTTTCCCATCATCCACCTGGGGGATATTTTCCCTTTCTCTATAAAATACATATGATGCTTCTCAGATTTAAAAAAAAAATACATCTAGTGTTTTCAGGGAACTCACAAGGTCAAGGGGCCTTAAGTTATTCTTAGGATGTTTTGTCCTTCTTCCTTTCAAAGAGGGCCAATGGCATTATGGGTTAATGACTTACAAGTGAAAGGGATTTAAGTGAGGCAGAATTGCACAGAGTAGTCAGCCTCAATCTCTCTTCTACAGTAGAAGTCCAGTGTGTAAAACCAAAGTCAGGAGGACCAATGATGGCCTGGGATGACCCTGGTGCCTTCCATGTCTGACCAAGCACTAAGCACTCCAGAGCCTGCTTCAGGTCCACTGGAATAAATTGTTCTCATTAACCTTCACATGCTTGGGTCATCAATGGGTTTGGGATCTGTTATTTACCCTCAAACCCGATTTAGCCCACCTGCTAAGAGGGCTTGACTCAAGCAGAGCATTTTTTGTTAGTGCTAGAAGGAAGCATAGAAGTGATTTAGTTTATAGTCCTTTTGCTCTTCTGCTTTGGAACTGGTGCTTATTATCAGTTCCAAGAGAAGGTAAAGATTTTAAAAACATTAAAATTCAATAAAAGAATTTATTTTGTTCAATGTCCTCATTTTACAATAGGAAGAAACTCAGCCCCAGAGAGAAGTGGTTTACCCAGAAGTCACAAAGCCAATTACTCTGAGGACTGATATAAATAATAATAACAATAATGATAATAAATAAAGCAATTTCCGGGCCCTTTCCAGACACCAAGTTGCTCATTTTGAAATTCAACACAAAAGACCACATTAGAGACAGGACCTTTCCCCTCTTCCCTTCCCTTGGCTTTCTCTCAAGATTTGGGTCATAGGGCTGGCTTTTCGCTTCCCACTGGAAGGAGCTAGAAGAGGAAGCATTTGCTGAAATGGAGAAGTGACTCTGAGTCAATGGTGAAATAGGAGTTTAGTAATACTGTGGAAGAATTTGGCTTAAACCAGAAGTGGGGGACTGTAGGTGACCATGTAGACTTGAGCAGGGTTGACAAACAAGAGGACAGTCATAGGGGCAGATGGGGGAATTCCCAAGTCAACTACCTACTGCACACTCTAAATGACTAAAACCAAATACAGGGGGAATTTTCAGAGTAAATCATTCTTCTGCCATTCCCCTGGATTACTTGGGTCTAGAGAACAACGGAATGAAAAGGGCCATGGAAGGAAATAAAGTGTTAAACAAATGATTCAGTATTTTAATGGAACCCAATGTTACTGCCTATCTGAGCCAAAGGTTAAATTTCTAGTATGAACATTCACACCTTTATTATTCAATCATTTCAGTCCTGTTCCTCTGGGTTTTCTTGGCAAAAAGACTGGAGTGATTGAGTCATTTCCTTCTCTAGTTCATTTTCCAGATGAGGAAACTGAGGTAGACTGGGTAAAGTAACTTGCCCAGAGTCACACAGCTAGTGAAATCATATACTCATATAAACAAATGATAAATCATATGTTTTCTTCTGGATTTCTACTCCCACAGTTCTTTCTTCAGATGTGGATAGCATTCTTTTTCAGAAGTCCCTCAGCGACGTTCTGGATCATTATATTGCTATTAGTAGCAAAGTCAATTACATTTGATCATCCCACAGTGTATCAGTTTCTGTGTATAATGTTCTCCATCATTCCTTTGAGCACAATAGTAGTCCATCACCATCAGACACCACAATTTGTTCAGACATTCCCCAATCGAGGAACATCCCCTCATTTTCCAATTTTTTTGCCACCCCAAAAAGCCCAATTATAAGTGTTTTTGTACAATTGAGCTATGGGTGTTTTTTTAACATTATTTTATTTTTTTTATTTGGTCAATTTCAAACATTATTCCTTGGAAACAAAAATCATTTTCTAATCCTCCCTCCCCTCCTGCCATCCCTTCCATTAAGCTATGGTTTTGAATGGACATTAATCCTTGAACCAGTGGCAGCCAGTAGGAGTGATGTGTGGGAGAAAGTCGAGCATATAAAAGCCATCTATTCATATAATTATTCCTGTGCTATTTTATTACTGAGTGAATTCTCCATATCTAAGTAAGCTTCCTCCTTTCACTTTCTGCACTATTCATGGGATCTATCCTTTTGCTGGCTTATGTCCATAGAATAAAAGAACTTCTAAGTCTTTTCAGAAATGGTTTTGCCAATAGATAGTTCATGGAAAACTGCAAACAATAAGGTTTTCTAGTATAGACTAGTGTTCAAGAGAAAACACAACTGATAAAGAACTAATTAAAACATAAATATTAAGAGGAGGGAACCTTTAAAGGTAGGGAATTTACAAATCTTTCTGGTCTGGCCCAGTGTGGAGAGAAAAGAATTCATTTGTTCTTCTCAGGGTGGGATTCCATGAGAGAAGGAAAACCTGTTTAGAGGTTCAGAATAATGAAGCACATGCTGTGATGGGGCCCCAGCTGTGGAACCTGTTGTTTTCTAATTGGCTAGACTTTGGCACCTAGAATGTAAGTTTGGCACCCAGACCACAGCTCTGGAACAGAACGGATGGGGGTTTGCAGTCAGGAATCTCTATACAGTGCCTTGGGCATAGCCATTATCAGCCATATCATCTCATTCAGTCCCATGTAACTTTTCTCCTATTAGCACCCTTTTCACTTTCTTAGCCACAAGTCCTTTGGGGAAACAAATCCAGTCAAGTCCCTCCAGAACTGCTTAATTGAAGTTTCCAGTGGTTACAAAATTTGAAGGACTAGAATGTAGAAGGGCCACTCAAGACACTTTCTCTGGCAAGCTTGCCTTCTTGAGGTCCCTTATTTCCCCTTCAGGGCAAATGAAGTCAAGACTCCAACCATCCATTCCTACCAGGGGCCTTGCCTGAAGGATATAAATATTGCTCTGAATGAAAATGGGAGTAGTGTGTATTTTATGTATTTTTTGTCTGAGGGAGTCAAAATGGGAGCTTAGAAGCAGCAAATGTTTCCTCTGTGAAAACCCTTCCACACCAATCAAAAACAAAGTGTTTCTAAGAGAACACAAAACCAAATACAACAATAGGACAGAGCAGGGGGACCCTCCTGTTCCATTCCACTGAAAAGGTACCCAGAGAAGGTTGAATTCTCCAGCTTAAGGAAAAGAAAGAAGGAAGGTCCCAGGACCCTTCCCCCACCTCCTGTGCTGATTCTAGTGGTTGGTGGGATCTTGGGGGGAGGGCTCCAAAATATTCATAGCTGCACTCTTTGTAGTGGCAAAAAACTGGAAAAGGACCAGGTGTTCTTCAACTGGGAAGTGGCTGGACACATCGTGGGATCTGATGAAGGAATACTATTGTGCTCAAAGGAATAATGACCTGGAGGGATTCCATGTGAACTGGAAAGACCTCCAGGAAGTGATGCAGAGTGAAAGGAGCAGAACCAGGAAAACATTGTACACAGAGACTGATACACTGTGGCACAATTGAATGTAATGGACTTCTCTACTAGCAGCAATGCAATGATCCAGGACAATTCTGAGAGACTTATGGGAAAGAACACTATCCACATCCAGAGGAAGAACTGTGGGAGCAGAAACCCAGAAGAAAAACATATGATTGATCACATGGATTGTGGATGTTGACTTTGAATGATCACTCTATTGCAAATAATAATATGGAAATAGGTCTTGATCACATTAAAACCCAGTGGAATTGATCCTCTGTTCTGGGAGGGGGGAGTGAGAAGGGGAGAGAAAGAACATGAATCATATAACCATGGAAAAATATTCTTAAATAAATAAATATATTTAAACAGAATTCTGAAAAAAAAATACAAAGTCTGAACAATTTTTGGATTCAAAATCCAGAAATCTAAGCATCTCACCCTCAATTTGACCAGCATTCTGTGGTTCTGATGGTTCTCAGGCTTGTCAAAATTCCCTTCTCCACCCCATTCCCCAGGGATCTCGAGAGAATGTAGCAATGACTCTATCTGGAAGGTGTGGGCAGGTTCTAGAGATCCAGGTTTCCCTAGAGGCAGAGCTGTCTGTTAGTACCAGGTATCCTTGCGGGACCTGAAAGTACCTGAATAAGTCACTCTGGTCCTTGTTATTTCATTCTGAAATCTCTCCATTTCACTGTCCCTTGATCCTGGGACCTGGGAGACATTGGGAGCGGGAGGAAAGGGGAGCTGGGGAAGGGGACAGGCTCTAATGAGTAAAATCACAACCAGAATCAAGTGTATCAAGCGAAGAAAGCGATTACTTTATTCTCCGGGTTCCTTCTCTTGATCCAGGGTTCCTTTCCCAGAGGCTATGGATCACAAGGGTCGTCTGCTAATACGACTCGGAAAAAAAAATATTTAATTTCTCACATGATTTCGACGAAGATCAATGGACAAAGGACAGAGATTTTCAAACGGAGACTGTAAACTCCTTGAAGGCAGGGGCTGTTTTGCCTTTTAGTAAGTGCATGATGACTTGATTTGGGCTTGTGACTGTCAGCCTCTGGGAGCAGAGCGCGCCTTTAAAAAATTTTTTTTTCATTGAATTTGCCTTTTGTTCAAAGAGGAGAAAAACCTGCAGGCAGAAAGAGTACTGGTTTGGGGTCTCGCGTGTGCACGCGGTTACACAACTGCTGAGTAGGGGATCGAGTAACACAAGTGAAAAGACTCCCGGTAACGTTCGGCCCTTTTTTGGCTTTGTTTTTGCTTTTAAAGGTATTTTCTCTCTTTTGCTTGCAACCACAACTTTATACTATCACTTGATTAATACGTTTTAATTCTTCAAAATTCTGCTAGCAGAGGGTGGTTTCGATCCACCGACCTCTGGGTTATGGGCCCAGCACGCTTCCGCTGCGCCACTCTGCTTGGCGAGAAAAAGCGTTTTAAATATGCCCCTATCACTGACCATACAGTTGGGTTGGGGGGGGGGGATTAATTGTTTAAATCAAGATGGATTCTCTAGGAAGCAGCCTGAGAGACTTCCTAGCCCCATCCTTTCCATTTGACACCGTAAGAGAGGAAAGAACGGTGCGTGCTATCCTAGGTGCAAAGCAAAATATTTACTCTGTAAGGGATGACCCCGGAGCGGTGGCAGTGGGACTGGGAAGGGGGTGGCGTGTTCAGAGCTCTGCACCTGCTCCCTGCTGGATTTCCTTCCTTTTGCTCGTTTGCTCCCAGATTCTTCCCAGAGCTTTTGGCTAGCTTACCGGGACCAAATAGGACAGGATTTAGCGGGCATTGGATGTGAAATCCTCCAATGAATCAGTCAATGCATAATCAAGCCCTTATTAACGGCTTACTACTGAAGCGCAAGGCACCGCGCAATAATATCGAGGCAGTGTTTATTTGGCCGCTCGTTTCTATTTGGCTGGATGTTTGTCTGCAGTCCCTCAGAGGACGAAGGGGAGTGACCTGTCCCACGTAGCACAAGCTAATACTTGAGCCCGAGGCAGGGATGGCTAGATTCAGAGTCGATGGATTCGGGATTGGCACGCTATAATCCAAGGCGCCAAACCTGAAAAGGTGGCCGGCCGGGATGGGCGTTTTCGACCAGTCTCCCTCGTGGGCTAAAGAATAGCCTAGCCAAATTCAGCCAGGTTCATGGAGACTGGCTTCAGGACCGACCAGGGGTTTTCTGGCCCTAGTAAGTCTGAATGGAAAGGAATTTCCTGCCTCCGGAAACGAGTACGTGTTTCCAAGGAAACGGTTCTCCTACCGCAGCTTCAGTTTCGAGGAGACAGTCACCTTTGTCATTTTCAAGCTTTCCCAGCATCTGTTCGAGGGAGGAGGAGGGGGCGGGGGCGGAGAAAAGGCTTTGTACTGTGTTTTCAAAGGCTCAAACAGCCCTTGTTCTCGCAGCGACCACGTGGCCTAATGGATAAGGCGTCTGACTTCGGATCAGAAGATTGAGGGTTCGAATCCCTTCGTGGTTGGATTTTTTTTTTCTATTAATTTCGCCTCACTATATTCTCTGAGGGGAACTGGGATTGGGGATTACAGAGAAACTGCTGAGGATTAGACTCCCCTTTATGTTTTCCCACCCACAGGGCACAAGCCCTGACAGGCAGATGGGCTAGCACTAAGGCCATTTACTGCTCAGAATGCTCCTTTTCAAAGGAAGAGGTTTCTTTCTTTCTAAGACTTTCAGTCCCAGAGACAGGAAATTTCCTTTTTATCATTTTAGACCCAGAAATTCTTGGGAAGCCGACTATCTGGGCAGACTGCTGCTTTTTATTTATTTATTTGATTTGATTATTATTATTTTTAATGAAACCCTTACCTTCCATCTTGGAATCAATACTGTGTATTGGGGGTTACTTGAGACTACTGCTTTTTAAAAGAAAATAATATATGGCCTCAGACACTTCCTAACTGTATGACCCTAAGCAAGTCACTTAACCCCTACTGACTAGCCCTTATGCTCTTCTGCCTTGGAACCAATACACAATATTGACTGTAAAATGGGAGAAAAGAATTTAAAATAAACAAATAAATGGAATATATCCCACTCCAGAGGACAGTGTGGATAATAAAGCCAGATGCAAAACCTGAAAGACCTGAGTTCAAATCTAGTCTTTGCACCTACTGACCTTGTGAGTCTAGGGAAGCCCTTATAACCTCTGGAGGCTCTAGGAAACTCCCTAAAACTGTAAACTACCTAGAAGAAACTACCTAATAGGCAGAGGGATTACAAAGACTAATATATTATCCCTTGGCCAATCCTGTTCGAAAAGCTTCAGAAAATTTCCTAAATATGGAGAATGCCTCCTGTAGTAAAGACTATTATCTAATATCAGTTTGGTTTTAGTGGAGAAACCAAAGCTATCATTTCATTGGTGGAAGGAAGAAATTCCCAGACTCCCCTGCCCATTCAGACTGGCGCCATATTTAATTTAGGGTTTCTGAGAATGTATGTATTGGATGGAGCAGGTCAGGCCTGGGTGAACAAGCCTACTGTGTGCAGAGATGCAAAGCTAGGAAGAAACAGCCTCTGGCTTTTGTGGCTTCTGTCTAGTGGGAGGACAGGGACAGACACAAAGGTACAACAGAGCTTCCCAAGGCCCTTCTGGCACTCAGGAGACCCTCTTCTCTTCCAAACACACTGCATTTATTTCACTAAATTTGGGGGTTTTCCTCAGGGCTGAACTGCCAGTATTGGAGGGAGAAACAATCTTCACCTCTAAATCTGGCTGGTCCCAGAGAGGCTCCATTCCTCCTCTCCAACTATTCTGGAGCATTTCTTGGGCTCTGATCACATGCCAGTGCTGAGAAGAGGAAGGCAAAAATAATCCCCGACCTCAAGGAGCCCATATTCTAATAGGAAATAAACCAAGGATAACAGCTTGCATTTATATAGCTCTAGTCAGCCTGGAATCTAGAAGTCCCCAAGACTGCAGCCTAGGGGACCAGATCAGATGAACCCCAGTTTACTTGGCTTAAGGGTGAAGGCTCCTGGTTTGACCTTGACACCTGGGAAAGTCCTACTTCACTGCCTCCCAAACTAACAATAGACTTTAAGATGTTAAGTAACTCCTTGGACCCAAAGGTTTCTCCCCTTAGGCTAAAGTCCTTTGCCAATTTGGCCCAGCCCTTGACTAGGTCTTTCCCTTTCATGTCTATTGTAAAGCATCAGCCCCTCACTGTTATTCCTGTCTGGAACTCCACATTTTCCTTAATTACCATCCTAAAGTCAATCAACTGTCCCTCTCATCCTTACCCCCCCCCCATGTTTCACCTAGAAAGGTATTTAAGCTCCCCAACTTTAATGGCTCCTTGGAGTCATCTAGTGTGGTGGCACTCCCAGGGATAACATCTTCAGAGTCCAGGGTTGATGCCCTGTAAAAGTTGTGGCGCCAGCCAAACTGAGTAAAGACCTAAAAACTATACTGGACTTATCCCTCTCCTGATTAAAGACTTGGTTTTTCTGACTATTTAATAGTTCTGTTTATTTCCAAGTTAACACTCTTTAAACAGTTTTAAAAATTCATTTGGTTCTCAACAGCCCTAGGAAGTAGGTGCCATTTTTGTCCCCATTTTATGAATTAAAACACTGAGGCTCACTGATGTTAAGGGATTTGCCCAGGGTGACACAGTTACTAAGTGGCTGAGATCAGATTTGAACTGAAGTTTTTCTTGGGTCCAGTGCTCTGACTATTGCACAAAGATAAATATGTAAATATGTACACAATGTGCAAAAGCACTGTCCTCAGATATTTCCTAGGGGTATGATCCTGGGCAAGTCACTTAACCCCTACTGCTTAGCCCTGACTTCTCTTCTGCCTTAGAACCCATACTTAGTACTGATTCTAAAACAGAAAGGAAGGGTTTTCTAAAACTATGAGATATCTCATGCAAGAATGGGATTATGCAATTAGCATTATGCCAGGAGCCAGGGAGGTGTCCCCCTCTCTTCTCCAGGTTTCCTTTTGTTCCTCATAATCTATGTCCATTTTTAGGAGCTGTTCTTTTTCCTTTTTAACCCCTACCTTCCATTTTAGAATCAATGCTGTGTTTTGTTTCCAAAGCAGAAGAGTGCTAAGGATAAGCAACAGGGGTTTAGTGACTTGCCCACTTGCCCAGGGTCATACAACTAGGAAGTATTTGAACCCAGGACCTCCCATCTCTAAGTCTGATTTGCAATCCATTGGACCACCCAGCTGTCTCATATTTATTGATTCTGAGATGGAAAGTAAGGGTTTTTGGTGGCTGTTTTTTTTTTAATGTGGAAAAGCCAAGTAGATGCCATCTCATCATTTGCCCTCCTACTCCACTGGTGCCATTCTCTCCCCACATCCCTCGTCTCTTCTTCAGCCTCATACTCAAGGTACAATAACCAAATTAATATTACTGGCATGGGCATTGTACCCCCAGAAACTCAGGCAGACTATGAGCAGGGCAATTCCTCTGCTCCCTGAGGCCCTCTTGACCCCCACCCAAAACATCTGACCTTGAAGATCATCCTCCTTCCATTGTGCCATTGATATGAGATGCACCAAGAGAGGCACCACATTCATTCATCCTCCAGATCCTGAGAACCACCCCATGCCCTCGGGCAAACCTTCCCCCAACCCCTTGCTCCAGGCCTGTGCTCACTGGGTAAGAGTATCAGATCCCCAGAAGTGAAGTCCTCTGGGGCGGGGCTTCTCCATCCTTGCAGTCCTCCCAAGGAGCAGCTTTCCCACCCATCCTGGTCCACCCAGGAGGCAGGCTGTGCTGCCCTCCCGGCCAGATTCAACATGACCTTCCAAATGAATACATTTCTCTTTTTGCTAAGGTTCAGAGTCTTGCATTCTTGCAAAAGGTGTCCATCCCAAACCCCAGGGGCTCACCTCTGCACCCCACAACACTCCCACTGCTACTGGGAGAGACGTAATCATCTCCTGCGGTCCTTTCTATGTTCTTGACTAAAGTCCCTTTTCCTGATCACTTTTATTGGGTGTTAGATCAGACAGTGCACTGAAAGCAAGCGCCTTCCACACAGGGATTATCTCCCTTTTGTCTTTATGGTCCTAGAATAGGGCTTTAAGGAATGCTTCCTCCTTGAGTGCTTAAATGGAATGAAAAACTACTCAAAGGTCTCCACTGAATTCACAGCCAGATTCTGACATCACTAGGCTTGGGAGGATGACAAACCAGAGCAGAAGGGGCAAAAGACCTGAATGTGAATCCAGTAACTTAGGTAAAAGGGTGGAGTCATGACCTGGGAAATGCTTGATTGATTGGATGAGATCAAATTGGTGAGATTACAGACCCCTCCCCAACTGGGTGTAGACATGCTCATTAGCAATTCACTGATGGGAAACCAGGAATTCCAGCTGGAACTCCAAAGTCATTCTTTCAATTCTGTCTCTGCCTCTCTCTGTCTCTCTGTCTCTGTCTGTCTTTCTCCCTTTCTCAAGTTCTCAAAAGACCATTTTGAAGCAATGGGGGGGGGGGGGGGACTAACCCACTATTCCCAGAACCCAGTAAAATTTAGATACCCCTAGAGAGCTCAATCCAAGCTTGAGGCTTTTTCTTTAAAAATCTAAGGCGAGGGAAGCTAGATGGTTCAGTGAGCTGAAAACCAGGCCTAGAGATAGGAGGTCCTGGGTTTGAATGTAGCCTCAGACACTTCCTAGCTGTGTGATCCTGGGCAAGTCACTTAACCCCTATTGCAGTGATGGGCAATCTTTTGAGCTTGGTGTGTCAAAATTCACCAAAAACCGAGCATAACTCGGGTGGTGTGTCACTTGAAGAAAAAAAAAATATCACGATATTTATAGTTTAAATAACAAAAATGTATAATTGTAATATATAACTATTTAATAAATCAGAAACTAACTAGTTAACTTACCTGCTTAATGACTTCTTTGTTCATCTGTCAATCAGTTTTTTTTGTTGGTCTTGATATAATTTAACTTGTGTGGGATGTCATGAACTAAGATAAGTGAGGGGGGGAATTCTTTAACTAACCTGCCTATTAGTGACTTTTTTGTTGCTGAATTTCATTAATTAAATCTTCAATTGAAGGTTAGTATTTTGTCCACTTGAGGCCCAAGCTAGCACTACTAACTTCATCTGTCAATCTGTTTCTTTTGTTGGTTTTGATATTATTTAACGCTGAGAATAAGGTCTCACAAAAGTACATAGATGGAAAAATTGTGAGTAAAGAAAGCCATTGCTATAGTTTTCAGGGTGCTAAAAGTGTCTGGTAATGAGTTCCAGGCACTCCTGTGGTGCACATGGCTGGAACCCCGCCCAGTCTTCCAATGGCCTGGCTTAGCCCCACCCCAGCTGGCTGGCCCTCAGAGTTGAGAGAGCAGCTGCTGCCATCAGCCAGCCTGCCTCCTCCTCCCACCCCCTCAGGAGCCCCATGCACCCCAGCTGCCAGGCACAAGCAGCCTGCTACTCATTCCTACCCCTTGGGCCAGTATGTGAAGCAGCCTCCCTCCCCTTCCCCACTCCTCTCACCCTCCCTCCCCTCCCACAACCAGGGCATTGGCTCCCCAGGCCACTCCCAGCCCCAAGTTGCACTGAGCCCCCATGAGGCCACATGTCGTCAAAAATGGCTACCTGCGTGTCATAGGTTCACCATCACGGCCCTATTGCCTAGTTCTTACTACTCTTCTACCTTAGAACCAAAACATAATATTGAGTCTAAGATAAAAGTTAAAGGTTAAAAAAAAAGTGTCTAAGGCACTTGGGGACACCTAGGTGGCCCCCAAGTCAGGTCTAGATATGAGAGGTTCTGGGTTCAAATTTTACCTCATACACTTCTTAGCTATGTGATGCCAGGCAAATCACTTAAACCATTCATATTATCCTTGTCCTTCTGTCTTAGAATTGTTACTAAGACAGAAAGTAAGGTTTAAAAAGAGAGAGAGAGAAGGAGGAGGAAATATGAGTTGTCTGGAAACTGCCCTTTCCCCCCCCCCCCATAAATTCAACCAAGCCCCCACCCCCAAGAGCAAACATAAAACTAGACAGCCAGCCTCAACCCATTTAATGCTGTTTTCTCTCCTTAGCTCTGGGCTGTTACCTTCAGGGCTCTGCTCCCCATTCCCCCTTTATTCTCCTTATTCCTACCTTCTCCTCACTCTGTTCTTTCCAGATTTGGGGGTTTAGGGCTATGGGCAGTGCCAGGAGCCGTACAAGGGATATAAATAGGAGAGAACAGTCTCCCCATGTGACTCAGACCTGGCTAATTCCAGAACTTTGGCCAGAAGTCACCAACTCTCCTACAACAGACCCTGGAACAAAGGCCATCCGTAAATACAGTCTTCTCATCTATAAAGTGGGGATAAAGAGAGCACCTATCTCAAGAAGATCAAATGAGATCATGCCTGTAAAAGGGCTTATCCCAGTGTCTGGTACATAGTAGGTGCTGCTCTAATGATGCTTCTTCCCCTTCCCCTCCTCAGAGCCACATGCTGCAGACCAATTGTTAACAGCTGTTGTGACTTCCTTCTAGTTGCTCTCAAAAAGCTTTGAACCATCCCAAAGGTTGGCCATCTGCCAGGAAGTCATGCCACAAACACAACCTCTACCCACCCAGATCCCTCACTTCCCCCCATCTAGGCCCACTGAAAACACACCTGTATGTGTGAGAACAAGCCAGGGGGGAAGAAAACATCACACTTGCCCCCAACTGCCATTGCCCTCCAACCCTATTCATATTTATTTTGAATTTATACATAATGCCTGTGTGTATATATACGTGGATATACACACATCTAGCACCTAGCTAGTGTCTAGCACATAGCAGGTGCATAATAAAAGCTTATTGGTTGATTGATTCATTGATTGACTGTCCCTAGCTTCTCTCAGTCTTCAACTTCCTCCCTCTCCCACCCCCTGTGAGAATACTCTTATCCCTAGCTTGAGCCTATCCATCATGCACCTGGATATTATTATTGTCCTTCCTTTTCTAAGAGAACCAATGACATCACAAGGTGATGGCTTGTCTTGGATTACTTGAGACAGAGTTGTTGCACAAAGTCATCAACCCTTCTCCCTCTCCCTCCCTCCCTCCCTCCCTCTCTCTCTCTCTCTCTCTCTCTCTCTCTCTCTCTCTCTCTCTCTCTCTCTCTCTCTCTCTCTCTCTCTCTCTCCCTCCCTCCCTCCCTCCCTCTCTCTCTCTCTCTCTCTCTCTCTCTCTCTCTCTCTCTCTCTCGCTCTCTCTCTTCTCTATTTCTCTCTCTCTCACTCTCTCCTCTCTATCTCTCTATTTCTCTCTCATCTCTCTCTGTATTTCTCTTTCCTCTCTCTGTCTCTCTCGCTGTCTGAGTCTTCTCTCTCTCCCTCCCCCCATCTCCCTCTCTCTTTAAACCCTTATCTTTTGTCTTGGAATTAATATTGTATATTTGAACCCAGGACCTCGCGCCTCTGGACCTGCCTTTCCAGCTACTCCACTCACTCTCTCTTCCAGAGTCATCCCAGTCCAGTGGCAAGACCAAGTCAGAAAGACCAGACCGGCAGTAGCCTGGGATGCAGAGGCATCTTCCACATCTGACTACCCTCTGGGCACTCTACAATGCTTTCTTCAGCTGCCTTCATGGCCATTGGAACAAATCCTTCTCATCCATCTATAGCACAGGGGGAAGTCTTCACTGGCTTGGGGTAGACACTCCCAGAACTCCCCCCAGATCCACCATAGATTTGAGGCTTCTTGGTCACTCTCAACCTGGTTTAACCCCTCTGCAGAGACAGTTTTATCCAGGTATGGGTAGAGTTTCTGGGAGTCACAGTGGATGAGCAGCCCTGAAAAGGGCTCGGCAAACCCTTCGACATCCTTGAACACCCTATACACCCCTCTGCCCCTGCTAGATGTTTCCCAAATGCTTACAGAATGATGGCTTGAATCAAAGAATCTTGGCTGAGGTGGTAATCTAGTCTACTCCATTCCTGACATGCAAACGCTCTCTTCCTCATCCCAGAAAAGGGCCAACAATGACGTCCAATGGCCAGAAACTCCTCTCCCCAAAGAGGTCCTCTCCTCTTGGCCGTGGTTCTAATTGGGAGGAAGGACCTTGGGAGATTTCATGGAAATCTGTCTCCACCGTGACTTCCCTGCTCCGATATGAATTCTGCCCTCTCGTGCCAAGCAGAAGCAACCGAATCCTTTCACATAACAAAACTTCAGATAATTGAAGACAGCCAAACATATAGTGTGGGGGGCCCCCAAGGGTCTTCCCCCCTTCTAGTTTCTTCTAGAGGTTTTCATAGTATATATAGGGTTCCTTCATGACCCCTCACCTGCTTGTCTTCCTGGATCCACTTGTAGCTTTAATTATGCCCCTTCTAAAATGTATAACCTACAACTGGATGCAGTACATACAGTCTGTTTTTTACCGCTGATTTGTGTCTGTCTCTTTGTGACTCCATTATGGACTTTTCTTGGCAGAGATACTGAAGTAAACAGGTTAAGTGACTTACCCAAGGTCACACAGTTAATTGCTAAGTGTCTGATATCAAATTTGAACTCGGGTTTTCCTGGCCCAGCATTCTATCCAAGGAGCCACCTAGCTGCCTCTGCCAAAAGCAATGATCACCATTCATGTTTTGGACACAGCCAACACAAGCCAAGAGACTATCAGTTCTTGTGGCTGCTGCATCACTCTGCTGCCTCACATTAAACTCAAACTCCAGGACTTTTTTTACAGGAAGGGTTATCCAAAAATGCCTACTGTCCATCCAGTGCAGGATTTTCCATTTCTCCCTCTTATATTCCATCTTCTTATCTTTGGCCCAGACCCTGGTCAAAGTATGGTCAAATTCTGCTCAAAGACTTTAGAGTTTTTCATAATAAATATCTCGGTCTCGTATTGAGATTTAAAGACTTTCGCAAAAAGACTGACTGATGATGGCTGCTAAAATCCTGAGGCCAGTCCAAGAGGATCTAATGATATATTCAAAGGCTTTGACAAACCTGTTGCTATGGAAATAAGCTTGTCAGATACATTTTAAAGGAGAGTTTGAGAAATTGTTGCCTCAGTTTCTTCATTTGTAAAATGAGCTGGAGATGGAAATAGCAAACCACTCCAGTATTTAAAAAAAAAAACAAAACAAAACCCTAACTGGGATCAGGAAGTCAGATATGACTGAAAAATGACGAAAAGGATGAAATAGATGGAAGGAAGGAAATGGGCTTTTATTAAGCACCTACTAAGGGTCACACATTTACAAACATTATCTCATTTGATTCTCACAACTATTCTATGAAGCTGATGTTATCATTTTCCTTGGTTTATAATTGAGGAAACTGAGCCAGACAGAAGTGCTCCCTTGCCTAGGTCATACAACTAATAAGTGTCTGAGGCAGAATTTAAACTCTTGTCTTACTGTCTCTAGGGCAGTGATAGTGAATCTTTTAGAGACCAAGTGCCCAAATGGCAACCCTCAAGCCACATATGAGCCACACCCCCAGATTCTTATCCTAGACAAGAGAAGGAGGAAGCACTTTCATTGGGCTACTGGGTAGAGGGGCAGGTGATGTGAGAAATGTTCTTAGGCATGCTATGAGGGGGAGGGAAGCAGCTTCCTCCGGCATGAAGGCCATAGGTTCACCAATAGGGCTCTAAAGGAGGGACTAATATCCATTGTACCACCTAGTTGCCTCAAGTCCTAAAGGAAGATTACAACCAGAGCAATTAGCAGATCTTGGCCATCATGGTGTCTGGGCTGTGACAGAAAGTAGAAGGATCAGTGATGAGTACATACACCTCAGTCTTCTACTCTCCATTCATTCCTTCCAAACATGGCGGCAAGTAGGTTTCCTCTACCAGATGGCCTGGAAACTAGGGCAGCAGCCAGATCCCCAAACTAGGGCAGCACCCAACACCTCCAAGACTAGGGCAGTGTACCTCCTTCCTATGCTGGGGCCAAGAGCCAATACCTCCATTACTGGGGCAGTGGGCCAATGCCATACCCATACCTCAACAGTCTAAAACTCAGGGAAGCCAAATCACTAGAAAAGCAGAGTTAGAAGGAAATTTAGAAATCATCTCCATTCCCTTCATTTTATAGGTGAGAAAACTGAGGTTCGGAAAGGAAATAAAGAGTGGCTCAGGGTCTCCTAGTCATTAAACAGAAGAGTCAGGATACACACCCCGATTTTCTGCCCCAATTCAGAGCTCCCTCCTTTATATCCGTCAAGACACGTTTGCTTACCAGCACGACCAGCTTCAATGACCCTGTTCTGTCTTATGACCTTGTTGCCACGTCATGATTTTGCCAATTTTACTTAAAAGTACCTTTTTAGCATAAATCATGACTACAGCTGGATCTTCCATCAAAGGGATAAGGCCGTCCCTATCCAAGTAATGACAGTGCACGAGAATCATGGGCATACCACTCAGCCCCACTTCTTGGCAGGACCTGGGCCCAAATTCTGGAGCAGCACGGTCCGCACAGACAATTCAGTCGATCTGCGCAGGCAATCTAGGACACACAAACCCACTCCCTATCGGAGTCTAAGGCGGCCTCACCCAGAAAACCAATGGCTGGCCACAGAGACAAAGGGAAGGTCCCTTCGGTGCTGCTGACTATAACCACAGTAACCACACCATTGAATGGATTTCTCACTTCTCACCTACTTTTCAGTTAGATCCTCATGTTTTCACTGATTGAAAGCATTCAGCAGTCTCCAGTGGTGCTTCTGCTTAAATACTCTTTTAATCATTTCCTGACTCGGACTGAAGGGTCCAGTGGCCTTCTGATGCTTGGTTCCCCCAAGGTTCTTCCTGCCCTGTCCCACCCCCGCCTATCCTTACTAACACAAGCAGTGAGCTACAATAATAATGCCAATAATAGCGAGCATCAGTGTGGAGCCTTCTATGGGTCAGCATAACTATGATTTCATTTAATCCTCACAACAACTCTGAGAGGTAAGTAGTACTATCATTCCCCTTTTTAAATGTCAAGATTAACACAAATAGCCAATAACTAAGTATTCTATTTCATAAAGTTTAATTAATAATAACTAAAGTAAAGGAACTAACTGAATCCAGCCCAGTTGTGAGAGAAGAGAGGGAGGGAGGAGTCCCAGTAAACTTAAATACAAAGCCAGGATGCAGGAAAAGGGAAAAGGATTGTAGGTAATACAGAAAGGAATTTGGGGTAATGTTGTTTTTAGGGGTTCAAGAATTTCCAACTACACATAACAGAGGAAGAAACTGAGGCAAATAGAGATTAAGTGCCTTGTCCAAGGTCATACAGCAGGTGTGTATCTGAAATCAGATTTGAACTCAGGTCTACTGGGACCACATAGCCCAATAGGTATTTATTAAGCACCTACTATGTGCTGGGCACAAAATAGTTCCAGTCTTGAAGGTGTCGACATTCACACGTATATACAAAATGATTTTTTTAATCCCTTACCTTCTGTTTTAGAGTCAATACTGTGTATTGGTTCCAAGGCAGAAGAGTAGCAAGGGCTATGGAATGGGGGTCAAGTGACTTGCCCAGGGTCACACAGCTGGGAAGAGTCTGAGGTCATATTTGAACCTAGGACCTCCCCTCTCTATGCCTGGCTTTCCATCCACTGCACTACCCAGCTGCCCCCTACAAGGTAATTTTTTAAGGGGGAAGGGCACATAATATAAGAACAAATTAATGTGTCACCACCTCCATGAAGCCCACCCATAACCTACCCTCCCTGCCCAAGCAGGGAATGATCTTTCCCTCTGCTCTTTGTATCCTCCTTCAGGTACTTTCACATGTCAGTTTGCAGAATACTTTTTCCCCAGCCTGAATACTGGTGAACAAGTCCTGGAAAACTTAGCCAAAGTCACATAATGGCCAATACATTGAACTCTTTGGCCCTGAGGTGAAAACCTCAGAGGTTTTCAAGAGGAGGAAGAAACCCTCTCTAAACAAGCTGACTCATTCTCCTTTCTTGGACCTTGTTATAAAATGCATCTATTCCATTTTATACCCCCCCCCCCATTCATTCCGCAAAAAGACAGGTGTCAATGTTCAGGTTATTGATAGGATGTTATAATTTATTTTTATCATCTTTTATTTGACTTAATTGCAAGAAAGCAAACAGAAAGACACTTGAATGCCTTGTTCATAAACATACATAAATACATTTCCCTGCATATGTAATGGCAAATGGTAAAGGTTATCTTCAATTCTCATTCTAAAACATATTTTCTTGGGGCAGCTGGGTGGCTTGGTGGATTGAGAGCCAGGCCTAGAGAGGGGAGGTCCTGGGTTCAAATCTTGGGGTCCTGGGTTCAAATCTGGATTCAGACACTTCCCAGCTGTGTGACTCTGGGCAGGTCACTGCTCTTCTGCCTCGGACGCGTCTAAGACAGAAAATAAGGGTTTTAAAAAAAGAAATATAATATAATACATTTTCTGTAAATGTTTTCTATTTTTATCATGGATATATATGTGTGTGTATAAGCACATATATGTATATATGTACACACAAACCCCCTGTATGTTCTATCTATGGTTCCTGGGCAGAAAGGGAGTAAGGGCTGGACAATTGTGGTTAAATGACTTGCCCAGGGCTACAGAGCCAGGAAGTAAATATCTGAAGTCACATCTCCAAGCCTGGAGCTCAATCCACTAAGCCACCCAGCTGCCCCCTGACAATTGTTTTCTGACATTTTAGAATTCAGATTTTCTCCCCCCCCCAATAGTCTGATACAGGTTATAGGTGTGCTTTCACGTACTATGTTGTAGGCACTTACAATCTAAGGACTTCAGCACACACCTGTAGCGTATATCCAATGGTGTAGAAATATGGGCCAGACAGCCCAGATGGACAGTAAGTTGGGCCGGAAGTGAAACAGGCAGGATTGTTTGGGGGGGATTGAATAGCTCTTTTCCTGACCCTGAGTTCCCAAGAGCAAAGGCCGGAGTCTTCATGCAAACATTTTCCTGGTGTTGTTACATGGCAGCAAGAGCTGTTGTGCCTCTTGGCCAGGCAGAGGCTCGGAGCTCCCTGAGGGCAGGCACTGCTGATCCCCCACATCTAGAGCTGTTTGGCAGAAGGTGGGCACTGAGTAGTTGCTTAGCAGATTGCATTGACTGGAACTGAAATCAACCTGGGCAGAAAAAGGGGGTGGAACGTGTAACCGAGGAGAAACTCAGAAGAAGAATAGGAATGAAGGAGCCAAGTGGCCCAAAGGGAAGATGGATTTCTGGGAGACCAGAGTGAGGGATGACGGATGGCAGGCCAGAGGGCTCTGCTAGGCCCAGAAGGGCCTCCAGATCCCCCAAGGCAGCATTTCAAGAGAATGTAGATGGGCGGGCATGAAGGTGTGCCATCTGCATTGCTGCAGGAAACTCCAGAATCAATGAGCCGGTGGATCCATTGAGGTATTAAACATTGAGGGAACCCTCAGAAATTCACATGTATCGAGTGAGCTCAGCACCTCTGGCAGTTTTCCCAAGAAGTCTCCAAACCCTCCTCTCTTCCCACTTTTCTACTCTTCTACTAGTCACCCAGGCTCCCAACTATGATGTCACCTTCGTTCTATTGATTGCTCATTTTCCCACATCTCACTTCCCCAAACTCTTGTCAAGGCCTTCATACTGTTGCTCATACGTGCCCCTTTTTTCTCCCCTCCCTCCTTAGGCAGGTCCCTAATCCCCTCCTGTCTAGGCTATTGCATTACTCTCCTATGGATCTCCCTGCCTCAAGTGCCCCCACTCCAGCCCACTTCCTGATGATTGTCATCCAGTTGTGCCTGACCCTTTGTCAATGCTGAGAAGTGAAATACTTGCCCAGGGTAGGTGTTGGGAACTAGATCTCGAACCCAAGACTTCCTGACGCCCTCTCAGCTATCCATAGAGTCATAAAACAACACAGCCCTCACCATAAGACATTGGACATTGCAGACACTGAATGTAAAGTTTAAAATGGTCATTGAATTTGTTGATTTGTTGGCCTTCCCTTTTCTTTCTTTCTTTTTAAAAAATTTTATTTAATTGATTTATAAAAAATTTTCCTTGACTAAATAAATTAAATTAAACATTTTTTTCATGATTCATGTTCTTTCCGTCCCCTCCTCCCACACCCTTCCCATAGTCAATGTGTAATTCCACTGGGTTTTACACCTGTCAATGATCAAGACCTATTTCCATATTATTGTTATTATTATTTTTTAAACCCTTACCTTCCATCTTAGAATCAATACTGTGCATTGGTTCTAAGGCAGAAGAGTGGTAAGAGTGAAGCAACGGGGATCAAGTGACTTGCCCAGGGTCACACAACTGGGAAGTGTCTGAATCTAGATTTGAACCCAGGATCTCCTGTCTTTACGCCTGGCTCTCTATCCACTGAGCCACCCAGCTGCCCCCCCCCCCATTTCCATATCATTGGTATTTGCACTAGAGCAATCATTTAGAGTCTACATCCCCAATCCTATCCCCATCAAACCAGGTGATCAAGCAGTTGTTTTTCTTCTGTGTTTCTACTCCCACGGTTCTTTCTCATAAGTCCCTCCAAACTGTCCTCCCTATTCTTCTACTTGAATCCTGGAGGTGTAAACCTTAAAATTTCTTAGACTTATGAATGTTGAAAATTTCACCATTGGGAAATTTCATACTTGAAAAAATCTCCTACTGATAGTAAGAACTCTATTGGAATATGAAACTCCTTGGCATGGGAGGATCCTTCTCCCTACTTAAGACTACTTTAGGACAGAAACCTTTTGCTAAACAATGGAAAGGGCTTTGACCTATGCTTAAGCATAGAACAGGAAGTTCTTTGAGTCATGATTGATTTTAGAAATGATACAATAGAGATACTTGGAATGACAGAACCAGGTCTTGGAAAATACAATCTCCACCCTACTCAGAGTAAAAGGATTTAGGAAGGGCTGCAGCAAAGGATCAAGATTTAATTATTTGAGAATATGACTTTCAACAGACATGTGCAAAGCCACAGACCTCTGGGCGGTCCTGGGTTAAGCTAACCCCTTACCTTCCATCTTAGAATCAATACTATGTATTGGTTCTAAGGCAGAAGAGCAGTAAGAGCTAGGCAATGGGAGTGCAGTGACTTGCCCAGGGTCACACAGCTAGGAAGTATCTAAGGCCACATTTGAAACTAGGACCTCCAGTCTCAGCCTGGATCTCAATTCACTGAGCCACCCAGCTACCCCAAACTTCCTCTCTTCTGTAAACCTTAAAATTTCTTAGACTTATAAATGTTGGAAATTTCACCATTGGGAAATTTCATACTTGAAAAATTTCCTACTGATAGTAAGAACTCTATTGGAATGTGAAACCCTTTGGCATGGGAGGGTCCTTCTCCTCCCTACTTAAGATTACTTTAGGACAGAAACCTTTTGCTAAACAATGGAAAGGGCTTTGACCTATGCTTAAGCATAGAACAGGAAGTTCTTTGAGTCATGATTGATTTTAGAAATGATACAATAGAGATACTTGGAATGACAGAACCAGGTCTTGGAAACTACAATCTCCACCCTACTCAGAGTAATAGGATTTAGGAAGGGCTGCAGAAAAGATCAAGATTTAATTATTTGAGAATATGACCTTCAACAAACATGTGCAAAGGGGACAGGCCTCTGGGCGGTCCTGGGTTAAGCTAGAGCCACCATTGGCAGAGGGGAGAGATCAATAGTGATTGGTAGATGGGAGAACTGAGGGGAGGGAACTTAGATTGTTTGCTTAAAGAGAGCAGGGTCTGAGGACTGAAGGAGGAGGTTTTGCTCTGAGGGTTTGGGCTCTGAAGGAGGTCTGAGAGGAGAGGTCCTGGAGAGAGAGTTCCTGAGGGGGTTTTTTGCTCTGAAGGAGGTCTGAGAGGAGAGAGGTCCTGGAGGGAGAGCTCCTGGAGAGGTCTTGAAGGAGGCAGTGGAAGGAGAACTCAGGAGGAGTCAGGAGGAGAATTCTCTGGAAACATTTCTTAAAAGGAGGCTCTCTTGAAGGTGGAGCCTGAGGTTGGCATGAGAAGCCTTACCTAGAGAGATCTTGGGTGAATGATAAAACCAACTAACTGATTTATCTCTTAGGACTGAGGTCTAGGCCTTATTGGCTTGAGACCTTTCATTCTTATTCCTTTCTTACTTTCTCTCTTTTTCTATTGATTAATCAGTGTATTATAAATTAAATTTCTCTATAAAACCCAGTTGGCTTGGGCATATTCATAAATTGGGAATATATTCCCTGGCAACCATCTTATATAGTCTCTCTCTCTCTCTCTCTCTCTCTCTCTCTCTCTCTCTCTCTCTATATATATATATATATATATATATATATATATATATATATATATACCCAAGATCTCTCTAGGTAAGGCTTCTCTTTCTCTCTCCCTTTCATTAATTCCTTAATTTGTATTAATTAAAATCTCTATAAAACCCAGCTGACTTGGGTATATTTAATATTTGGGAATTTCCCCATGGCGACCACTATATTTTTTATTTGAAACCATTTTTTCATGGTCACAGGTTAAGGCAAACACTTTTTTGATGTAATAATCCCCCCCCCCCCGAGGGTGTTGAAAAACCCAGGGATCACTTAGGAATGCATGGCTGAGTTATGAGGTATATAAATCAATTGGCAAGATAAATATAAAAATATTTTTAAAATTCAAATAAAAAAGATAATTTCTGGATGAAATATAGACTATCAAAGTCTTATGTGTAAAAATTCTAAGTAAAGGAAAAATAAATCTATAACAGGTCCTTGAATCAGTGCCCAATTAAAGTGATTTAAGCAATTATCCATTTACCCAATCAGTAGCCAGGACTATAGAAAGTTTGGCACACTATGAAAGATAGAATAGGGACTAGATTATAGGAGTCAGGTAGAAGCCAAATTTAAGATACTTGGTAGGATGTGGGACAAGGAAGACCTGCCTTTAACACATATTAAACAGCCGCAACCTCGAACCCCAAACAAATTCAAATCCTCTTGTCTTGGCTCAAAATTTTCATCAATCCCATCCGGATTGGTTAGTTTCTTTGACCTTGTGCTTGATTGGCACTATGCAGTTTAGAATTGTGCTTCTTTGGCATTGTGCAATGGCTCTTTTTGTATTCTCTTGTCCTGGAGTCAGACAGAATCATTAAGCCAAGTCCCATAATATTTTATCAATAAATGGCAGGTTCCCACAGTTAAAAGCTTTTTGGGTATGCATTAATATTATTGCAAGTATATATATATATATATATATATATATACATACATATATAAATAATTATATTACTGCAGAATAAAAAAATAATATTAGTTGTATATACCTAAATATAAGAAATGAAAAAAGGGGAAAAATCAAATATTCTAATCAAAATAAAAGCAATAAAAAAAATAAGGAAAAAATTTCAAGAATTCAATGTGTTCCCAAAAAACAGTATCCACTTGTCTATGGATTATTATCTCCAATGCATGTGATAGGATACAGTCAATCAGTCTCAACAGAAGATGTTCTCTTTACATGTGAGCAATGAATCCAATAATCCTTCTTTCCAATCTTTATAGCTGTTGGAATAGTTTATAATATTTGGAATGGCCCTTCCCAAGAGGAACTACTATTGTAGTTTCCTCTTAGAAGGTGAAATTTTGTATGCACCTGCAGTTAGAAGAATTTAGAGGTGCAAGATGATTATGTTTAGTGATCAAATGGGGAGACTAGTCCCCCAATCATCATCAGGGGGTATTGTGAATTTTAGTTTTACTCCACCCTGCTAAGTGTTTAGAATTCTAGCAACCAGGAATGTATACATCCCCACTTAAGGATTAACTGTGAGGAGGATGGCCTATGACCAACATATGCTAGCAAGTGATGAATCACAAACAACTGACAGACCCCCTGGGCTGTCCTAAGCCAAGCTTAAGCTACCATTGGTACATGTGAGACACAGGAAGTGATGTAAATAACTGTTTATATATTTTGCATCACTTCCTCTCTCCTGGCTCTCTCTTGGCAAGGTTGGGCTCTCTCAGCAGTTGGGGAGCTCTTGGGAGGTTTTGGTTTTTGTGGCTTAGTGATAAAGTTACTGGGAGAAGCTATATAGCATGGTTTAGGTGAGGTGTCTTCCCTGAGTGACCTTGGTGAGTGATAAAACTTGATTCCTCTTTTCCTTTACTTCCTGAAAGGAGACCCTTCATTTTGGAGGAGGCCTCATGGCTGGAAGCCAAGCTAGATTTAATCTTCTGAAAAGGCCCCTTGGCTGAGGCCTCTGAACTCCCTTTGACTTACTCCAGACCAGAGGAAATCTCATACCCTTTCCTCCCTCTCTTCTTCTTAACTTCCATTGTAATTAAACCACCATAAAAATATCAAACTGACTTGAGTATTTTATTGGGATTGAATTTTAAAATCCCTGGTGGCCACTAAAACAATATATTCAGTCATCAAACCCCTAATTTTATCCCTAACACCTGGTAGCAAAGGTCAATACTGTTTTAGAAAACAGATCATTTGCAAAATATTGAGGAGGACGAAGATTAAAGATTATAAGAAATATCATTTCACAAAATAATGAGAAGCAAGAGAGAGAAAAATAAATCCACATAAATGTCAATTCAACTAGATCAGCACAATCATCACATTTATGAATGAAACTGGAAGCAGGAAACAAATAGAAAGAAAATGGAACAGATTTGACACATTTTTCTGGCAGGCCATTTTCCTAGATGATGAGGCTAGGGAATGATTCCATTTTGATTCTACCATGGGAAAGAGAACAGGAGACAGATATGAATTTAAAAGGATGCAGAACAATACCATATAACAATATCCAGAAAAAGGATACACCAGTTCTCTATATAAAATAGCCAGCATTTGCACTCTTTATGGTGGCAAAAAATTGGAAAATGAGGGGATACTCTTCAATTGGGGAATGGCTGAACAAATTGTGGTATATGTTGGTGATGGAATACTATTGTGCTCAAAGGAATAATAAAGTGGAGGAATTCCATGTGAACTGGAACGACCTCCAGGAATTGATGCAGAGCGAGAGGAGCAGAACCAGGAAAACATTGTACACAGAGACTGATACACTGTGGTACAATCGAAGGTAATGGACTTCTCCATTAGTGGCAATGCAGTGATCTGAACAACTTGGAGTGTGTGAATCTTAAAAACTACTCAGACTGTACCTTAGAAGATTTGGTTTAGCTATTCCCTTATTGTAACAATGGAGATACTTGGTCTAACAAGAATCAGGAATGCCTTGGGAACTTTTAAAATCATTCCATCCTACTCAGACAGTGCCTTAGGGGAAGATAAAGTTGTAAACTCCTGATTGAACAATGAAAGTTCCTAACTCATATCTTATAGTAAAGCTAGACCGGTAAGCTAGGTCTATTTTTAGATCTAATACAAAAAGGTGTTAAGTACCTGTAAAGGTTAAATTAATCACAAAAAAGGTCTAGTAACTTACAAAAGGCAAGCTTAACAAAGATGTGTGAAGTACCTCAGAAGATATAATATAACCAGAGAAGGTGAGAACCAAAGAAGATGAGAACTAAGAATGGGCAGTTCTGGAAAAAAATGTCTACTGTGATTGGTAGACTTGAAAATTTAGGGGAGGTGACATAAGAGAAAATTCTCTTTAGAAGGAGGCTGAGGAACAGTTCAGGAGGCAGTTCGGAGTTGAATTGAGTTAGATTCTGAACTCAGTTCAGGAAATTCAATGGAGGACTGGAGCTTGCTTAGAGATGGTCTTGTGGTGAGTGATAAGGCTGACTCCCTCTCCCTTGGGCTCAGGGAGGCCACTTTGACCTAGGCCTTTAACTATTGCTTGACTTAGCCTGAGCCAGAGCAGTTTAAATTAATTCTTTCTCTCTCTCTCTCTCTCTCTCTCTCTCTCTCTCTCTCTCTCTCTCTCTCTCTCTCTCTCTCTCTTTATTCCTTCTCTCTTTATTAATTAAAATCTCCATAAATCCCCATCTGACTTGGGTATTTTCATATTTGGGAATTTCCCATGGTGACCACTTATTTAGATTTTAAGTCAAAACACTAAAATTATCCTTACAAGTGATCTAATAGAAAAAACACTATCCACATTCAGAGGAAAAACGGTGGGAGGAGAAACACAGAAGAAAAAACAACTGCTTCAATAAATGGGTCAAGGGGATATTGTTGGGGTTTTAGAGTCTAAATGAACATCCTAATGCAAATACCAACAACATGGAAATAGATTTTGATCAAGGACACGTGTAATATCCAATGAAATTGCATGTTGGCTGCGGGAAGGGTGGATGGAGGGGAGGGAGGGAAATAACATAATTTTTATGACCAAGGAATATTGTTCTAAGATGACTAAATAAAGTAACTTAAACCCCTCTCCAAATAAATAAAATAAAATAGCCAGCATTTATGCAGCAACTTAAGATTTGAAATGTGTTTGACATATGGGATCTAACTTAATCCTTCCAATAACATTATTGGATAGGTGCTGTTATTATTAAATCCATTTTACAGTTCAGAAAACTAAGAGTCAAAAAAGTTAAGTGACTTACTGAAGGTCCCATAGCTAGTAAATACCTGAGACAGGATTTGAACTCGGGTTTTTCTTATTGCTAATCTATCCACCATGGCATGAAGATTCCTCAAAATTAAGAAAATATACTCAAGGGAGGAAATTGGTCAAAGAACATTTGGACAAAGATCAATAGAGGCAGAAATAGAAGTAATATTGTTAATGGCATATTTTATAGACCACCAGGTCAGAAAGAGGTAATAGATGAGGAGTTTGAGAAACAGATCCTGAGCCTGGCATGGAGGAATGATATAGTAGTGATATAAGACTTCAATAACTGAGGAATCTGATGAAGTTTCCTTTCTGCCCAAAGTATAGAAGCTACTACTTTCTTGACTGGCTTTAGTGATAATCCCATTCATGGGATTCATGGTGGGAAAACTGATGGCTGAGGCAGAAGTGATGAGAGCTTTGCTGGGAATTAATGACTCCATCTTAAAATTTGAGCTAATGAAGGAGAGGGCATGTGGGCATGGCCTAGCATGTACTCTAGATTTTGCAAAGTTTAAAGAAAGAATCAATAGAATCCTAGGAAATGATAAAAGGCATCAATAAAATATATTTTTAAATGACCCTGTTGAAAATAGTACAGCCAAAAAGACTGCCTGCCCTTTGATCTAGTCATACCACTGCTGGGACCCAAAGAGATCATAAGGGAAAAGACATGTACAAGAATATTCATAGCTGCACTCTTTGTGGTGGCAAAAAATTGGATAACAAGGGGATGCCCATCAATTGGGGAATGGCTGAACAAATTGTGGTCTATGTTGGTGATGGAATACTATTGTGCTCAAAGGAATAATTAACTGGAGGAATTCCATGTGAACTGAAAGGAACTCCAGGAATTGATGCAGAGTGAGAGGAGCAGAACCAGGAGAACCTTATACACAGAGACTGATACACTGTGGTACAATCGAATGTAATGGACTTTTTCATTAGTGGCAATGCAGTGATCCAGAAAAATTCTGAGGGACTTATGAGAAAGAGCACCATCCACATCCAGAGAAAGAACTGTGGGGGAGAAACACAGAAGAAAAACAACACATGGGTCGATGGGTATATGATTGGGGATGGAGACTCTAAATGATCAATCTAGTGAAAAAATCAATAATATGGAAATAGGTCTTGATCAATGACACATGCAAAACCCAGTGGAATTGCACATTGGCTATAGAGGGAGGGGAGGAAAGAACATGAATCATGTAACCATTCTAAATTAATTCATTAAATAAAGATTTTCAATAAAAAAAAGTAGTACAGCTAAGTGGTGTAAAAATGGAGACTTGAATCCAGGACTTCAATCCCCAGAAGTCCTTGCTCCACTTCCCCAGAATGCTTTGTAATATCACTGAATTCTCACCTGGGCCGAGATGGAGATGGGGCATTTAACCTGATTGGAAAGGCATCTGGGCTCTCTCTTTTTCTTTCCTGTTTCTGCTTGCAAGCAGACACAGCTCTTTTCATAATGTAGGTGAGGTTGTCTAGGCCAGAGACTTAGACAAGTGTTTTCTTATTCTGTATTTTCTTTTATCCTTAACCTTTAATAAACCTCTAAAAATATAATACTCCTTACAGAGAGAAACTAATTTCTACCTGCCTCGGTTTCCCTAAATTTTAACTCTTACAGTGGCTAAGTGAATAGAGATACAGAGCTAGAAGTAGGAGGTCCTGGGTTCAAATCTGAACTTAGATACTTTCTAGCTTTGTGACCCTGGGCAAGTCACATAACCCTAATTGCCTAGCCTTTATTGTTCTTCTGACTTAAAACTTATACTTAGTATCAATTCTCACTGTCTCTGTTTCTGTCTGTCTCTGTCTCTCTCTCTGTGTCTCTCTCTCTCTGTGTCTCTCTCTCTCTCTCTCTTTAACCCTTACCTCCTTTCCTGGAATCAATACTAAGCATTGACCCAGTCACACAGCTAGGAAGTGTCTGAAACCAAATTTGAACCGAGGATTTCCCATCTCTAGACCTGGGTCTCAAACCACTGAGCCACTCGACTGCCCCCTTAGTATCAATTCTAAGACAGAAAATAAAGATTTTTTTTTAAAAAGAAAGAAAAGAAACAGTGAGTAGCATATCAAGGTGTAAAATTACACAGGAAAGGTCAATTCCACAAAGATGGCAAGCTTTCAGGAATGACATTCTGAATACCTAAAGAAGAATAATTCTGATGGATTCCAAGATTAATGATAGTAAGCAAGGCACAGTCCATCTCCTTGGGATTTTTTGCTGCAGAGACATTATTCTAATGAGGAGCTGCCTTCAGACAAAGCCTGGCCTTAGCTGGAACTTACACAAGGGATTCCTTGAATGGCTCAGAAGATGGAGGATTTGACAATTCCTGCATACTTCTCAGACAGGATCAGTCAATGATCTTTCTTGTCAGCACACAGTCAAGATCACAGGATCCCAATCCACCCTCCCAATGCTTTGTGGACAGTCCTCAGTGTCTGCTTTCTTCCCTTGTGTGATTCAGTAGGAAAAAACCAGATATAGCAAGAACTTTCTGCTGAGAATAGTATTGTTTCCCAGACATGATTCAAGCATTGGTCACATGATATGTGATATGTGTGTGTATATATATATATATATAAAGAGAGAGAGAGAGAGAGCTTAGAGGTCAGTGACTAATATGGCTAAGACCCAAGAAAGAATCTTCAGTTCTGTTTAGCTAAAATATGAATTGGGTGAACCCAGGGTGAGCAGCCTTACTTGATAGGTGGATGAACTAAGATTCAGAAGTGTGAAGGGACCCACAGCTTAAAAAATGTGAATAGTACATACTGTAAAAATGGAGACTTGAATCCAGGACTTTAATCCCCAGAAGTCCTTGCTCCACTTCCCCAGAATGCTTTGTAATCTCACTGAATTCTCACCTGGGCTGAGAGCAAATTTTATTTAAAGGTTCTCCGCCTAAGGCAGGGTCTCTTCTCTTCCGTTTCCACTTCCAAGCAGATGTGTCTCTTTTCATTATGTAGGTGAGGTTATCTAGGCCTCTTTGGGTCTAGACACGTGCTTTCTTATTCTGTATTTTCTTTAATCCTTAACCTTTAATAAACCTCTAAAAATATAATACTCCTTGCAGAGAGAAACTAATTTATACCTGCCTCGGTTTCCCCAAATTTTAACTGTTACAATACCACCAAAGAGCACCCAAATCACAGGTACAAATCCTGCTGTCCCTGTCACTTACTACCAGTTGACTTTAGACAAATTTCTGACCTTAACTCTCAGTTTCTTCTTCTGCCAAATGAGTGGGATGGGCTTTAGATGATCCCCTGCCAGTTCTAAATTCAATATTTAGCACTAAAATGGACCTCAGAAGCCATTGAATCCAATCCCCTCATTTCACAGATGAGAAAACTGAAGCCCACAAAGGTAATTAACTTATCTAAGATCTGTCTCTATCTCTCTCTTTCTCTGTCTCTATTTCTCTTCCTCTCTATATCTCTCTCCGTTCCTCTGTCTCTTTTCCTCTTTTCTCTGTCTGCCTCCCTCCCTGTTTCTCTCTTTCTCCCTCTCTTTCTCTCTTTCCCCTGTCTCTCCTTTCCTCTTTGCTGTTGTATGGCTCTCCTCTCTCTTTTTCTGTTTGTGTTTCTGTTTCTATCCTACTTTCTCTCTTTTTCTCCACCTTCCCTGAATTTCTTTCTCTCCTCTATTTTTTTTACTTCTGTCTCCCTCCCTTTCTCTCTGTATTTATCTCTCTGAGTATTTATCTCCCTATCTGTATCTTTCTCTGTCTTTCTGTCTCTCAGATCACACATACATTAGCATTGGGAAGATTTGAACCTGGGTCCTCTAACTACAAAGTCAGTTCTCTCCCTCCTACAACCTGCTGCCTCATTAGCCTCAGAGGAAACCAAGATAACATGTGAATAAATATTAATTCATAGACTTTATCATTAGAAGAGACTTTGCAGATCTGGTTCAATATCCCCTCATTTTGTAGGTAGACAATTAATTCTTGGAAAGGCAGCATGACCTACTCCAAACTAAAAAAAAAAATGCAAGTAGTATATAGTACCAGCAGAAGTTAGAAGGCATGAGTTCAAATCCTAGCTCTGCTACTTACCATGTGACTCTCCAAGCAAAACTTTATTGTCCTCATCAATAAAATGAGGGGACTGGACTAGATGATCTCCCATCTCTACAATCCTATGATTTGATGGGACAAGGAACCCTGGAGCTCATCTAGTCGAATAGTCTCATTTTTCAGATGAAGAAACTGAGGCCTGGGAAAGATACTTCAAAGGATCATAGATTTAAAACCGGAAGGAACTTCAGAAGTCATCTAGTCCTCTCATCTTCTACATCTGCCACTCTCTCCTTCCATCTTTCTCTCCTATCAGTTCCCAAATTTTAGCCACCAAAAATGTCCTGAATGCCAGCTATGTACAAGGTTTACAAATATACATGTGATCTTCCAATCCCCAGCCCCACTGTAATCTCCTTGAGGATAAAGACTGCTAGATTTTTGTCTTTGTATCCCCAATGTAATGCTCTGATTATTCATTCATTCCAAGTAAGGCAAAGTAGGACCCTGGACAAGTCACTTAACTTTGTTTGCCTCAGTTTCCTTGTCTATAAAATGACCTGGAAAAGGAAATGGCAAACCATCCCAGTATCTTTGTCAAGAAAACCCCAAATAGGCTCATGAAGATTTAGACATGTCTGAACTGATAGAACAATAACAATATTGCTTCACTTATGGCACCTTTAGTGCCTGGCATATTAGTAGGTATAATAGTCATTTATGAAAGGCTGAGATCACATATTTGGGAATGGTAGAGTTAGCAGTAGAACCCAGATCTGATTCCCCACTGGAAACTCTTTCCTTTCTAGCTGCTCCTCCTCTAGACAAACCAATGCAGTCAGGACTTGAAGGCAGTCTGAGGCAATGGAAAAAACAAGATTTGGAGTCATTTTTTGCTGTGTATGGGAGCAGATCACAAATTCACTTATAGGATCCGTAGGAGAACCAAGTTGTTTGGAATAGATACCAGTAGAGATAACACTACAGAGAAAAGTTTGAGAGAAGTCTAGGCATGTGCTCCAGAGAGGGAGAAATCAGAGTGAGTGCAGTGCCTAGAAGCAATATGTAACATTCATACTTGTAAGGAAATGAATAAGCCACTCTGACTCTTATGACTCAGTTCTGGAGCTAGCTCAGTTTCCTTTCTTTCTTTCTTTTTCTTTTTTTTTAAACCCTTACCTTCTGTGTTGGAGTCAATACTGCGAATTGGCTCCAAGGCAGAACAGAAGAGTGGTAAGGGCTAGGCAATGGGGGTTAAGTGACTTGTCCAGGGTCACACAGCTAGGAAGTGTCTGAGGCTAGATTTGAACCTAGGACCTCCTGTTTCTAGGCCTGGCTTTCAATCCACTAAGCTACTCAGCTGCCCCCTTCAGTTCCCTTTCTATTCACTTATGGGCCTAGTCTAAATTCTGTCCTGTGAGAAAATTTTATACTTCAATTGTGGGAATTGGGAGAAAACTTATAACATTGTCTGAACCTAGCCCTTCATGGCTGAGAAACTGGGTCACCTGTATCTGCTGTTTAGATACATAACCAAGGACCAATGACCTAGATCAGCGGTTCTCAATGTGTGGGTCGAGACTCTGGCCAGGTCGAAGGACCAAAACACAGGGGTCGCCTAAAGCCATCAGAATCTACATATTTCCAATGGCTTTAGCAGCTGAGAAATGGCGCTACTTTACAGCAAGATCTTGGAAAGAACGGGGACCCTGCTGCCTGCACATTGTACTAATATTAATTACTTATCAGCAACCATCCCCCTATGAGGGGCGATGGATTTACCCTGTTGCCTGGAGACCAGACGCAAACAGAGACCCAAAGAGAGCACCTGGGCACTGGCTCAGGAGGTGTTAAGAACGAGTCCTGGAGTGGATAACTCCTGGAGTGGATAACGGAGACTAGTAACCCCAGCAAAGTGAAGCCTCAGCTTGAGCTGGAGGGAGAGGACAGGAAGAATAAGGCAGTGTCTGTGGACCCCCTCCCCAGGTAGGACTTACCTCCCGCCCCAGCGCTTAGGCTGCCTCCTGCTGGATTAATATTTCTCAACATATAATTAAATATTGTTTTTGTGATTAATCACTATGTTTAAATTATGTTCGATTTGTAGCAATGAGAATACATAATGCATATCAGGTATTTATATTCCGAATCATAACTGTAGCAAAATTACAGTTTTGAAGTAGCCACCAAAATAACTTTTTGGTTTGGGGTCACTGCAACATGAGGAATTGTATTGCGGGGTCACGACATTAGAAAGGTTGAGAACCACTGGTCTAGATTATGTTGCCCAGAAACACAGTCAGATCCTAAGGTGGATATAAGGAATTTTCCCATAATAGTACATCTCAATTAACTAATATGTCTTATCTGAAAATTTGCCCCATCCAGATCCAGTTATTGTTTCCATCTTCCTTTTATCGTATACAGATTTTTAAGAAAAGTTTATTCGGGGAGCAGCTGGGTAGCTCAGTGGACTGAGAGCTAGCCCTAGAGACGGGAGGTCCTAGGTTCAAATCTGGCCTCAGACACTTCCCAGCTGTGTGACCCTGGGCAAGTCACTTGACCCCCATTGCCTAGCCCTTACCACTCTTCTGCCTTGGAGCCAATACACAGTATTGACTCCAAGACAGAAGGTAAGGGTTAAAAAAAAAAAAAGAAAAAAGAAAAGTTTATTCGAAAAACCCTCACCTTCTATCTTAGAATCACAATCAATACTGTGTATTGGTTCTAAGGTAGAAGAGTGGTAAGGGCTAGGCAATAGGGTTCAAGTAACTTACCCAGAGTCTTATAGCTAGGAAGTGTCTGAGGTCAGATTTGAACCCATCTCTGGGCCTGGCTTTCAATCTACTGAGCCACCCAGCTGCCTCTTATATACAGATTCTTGGAGAAGAATGAGACACAACGTTTCCTGAATTCAGACACTTGTACATGTTCACTCTTGCCCTCTCATCTTGAAAAGTCCTTAATTTTTTTCTTCCAATTAGAAATCAAACTACTAAGTGTTGGGTTGTTTCCTTTTAATTAATTGATCTTTGATTAAATTTTTTTAATGTATGAAAGTCTGTCTTCTCCTATATTTGGGGTCCAACCCTAAACTGAGGAAGAGGCTTGGTCCCGGTTTGTTAGGCAATTGGCATGTATTGCTTAATAAATCAATATGCTCAGAATAGCAAACCTTTCTTTCCTCAGTCATTTCATCTTTTACTTGTTACAATAGCCATAGTTCATCATCTTTCCTATGAAAGGAGGGAGTTACATTTTCTCAGCTATGCTAGAGGGCCAAACTTGGCTGGTACATAGTTTCATTTAATAGTATACATTGTTTCCTCATTCCTCTCTCTCAGTTCATATAAACATTCGTTACCCCATTTCTCTGAATTTTTCAAATTCTTAGAAATGGGCTACAATTCCCCAGCTGATGGGCAACAACTTTGTTTCTAGTTCTTTCCTATCACATACCCACAAAGTGCTACTACAAAAATTCTGGGACCTTTTTTCCCTTCTATTTTTCACTCTTCTGAGGTGTGTAATTATCCTAAAAGTTCAAAGTCTAAGATCTTTTAAAGTAATTTTAGGAAAAAAAGATAATTGCCACCAATACCCTGGACCCAAAAAGCAGAGCTTCTGGAGAAGATGCTGTAAGGATGCTTGCAGAAATCAAACACTGCATCATGAGATTCAGAGTGAACTTTTGGATGTAATGAACTGAACTGAGAGGGAATTGAGCCCTCCATTTATCCTAATTATAAACACATGCCAAAGGGGAATGCCCCCTAAGTGGTTCTTTGCGATGCTCCTTTCAATAATTTTTCTTTCTCTCCTCTTTCTTTTCTTTCCAAATTGTAGTAACTCCCTCTATGAAATGTAGGAATGATTCATTGGAGAGACGGATGTGTTAATCTCCTGGAGAACCAAGAGTGGGGAGACTTAACATGCTGGGCTCCCAAAGAATCAGGTGGGGATTGGGTGAGATAGGAGACCTCCATTCCAGCTTTGATCCTGAGGACCCCAGCGATGGGACACAGGAGTCAGAGTCACGTATCATATTTAACAATCTGATGGCTTGGAGTAGCATCATCACAGAAGGACAGACGGCATGACGTTTGAAAGCCATTGGCCGAGGAAAGGGAGGAGGAAGGAGAGGTTTCCCTGGTGGGGGAAGTAGAGTGGTCTCTTGGTTTCTGAACCTGTCTCTGGGCTGAGTTTTACCTTATCTCTTGATTTCTGGCAAGCAGGAGTGGGGCTGTAATGGGGAATTGGATCATTGCCTAAAGTTAGAAAGGCTGATACCTAGCACTCTCTCTATTGCTTTCTCTTTCTTTACTAACAAATGCTCCTAAATCTAGTAAGAAGTCTCCAGACTAATTTTATTTAGAACAGAGGTGGATGTCCACTAATGGGATCTCTGGGTCAAAAGATATGGGTGTTTTCAGCATTTAAAAAAAATTTCTTTTAGCATAATTCCAAATAGCTTTCCAGAATGTCAAGATCTGTGTACAGCTCCACCAATAGTGTATGAGGGTGAATACTTTCTTTTTGTGGTCCGCCCATGTTGAGTATTTAAGTCACTGCTAAATTTCATGAAAGAGGATTCTGTAGCCTCTGCTTTCATTTCCTCATTATCCACTCATTATCTAAAGTCCTTACAATATAGTTTCTGTCCCCCTCACTCTACTGAAATTGCTCACTTAAAAGTCCGTGATGCCAACTGAACTTTGGTGACTAGATACAGAAACCAACGACCTTTTCCAAGTCTTGATATTTCTTGGCATTTATCACATGTTTTACTTCCAAAGGAAAGTCATCTCCAAACAGTGCTTCCCCTTCCTCACCACCCACTCACTTTTCAACCCCTACAAAGGGACTTCTAGGCAAACTGTCATCTAGTCACCATTTGCTGAAAACTGCTCTTTCAAGGATTGCCAAAGATCTCAACTGCTAAATTCAATGGCCTTTTCTCTATCCACATCCTTCTTGTCCACTGTGTAGCTTTTCACTCTTAGCCACCATTTCTTCACGAATATTTTCCTCTCTTGACTTTCATGCCACTGTTCTCTCCTGGTCTTCTTCTTTGGATCTAATCCTCAACCTGCTCTACCATTCGTCCTCTATCTCCTGCCCCTTGGCCTGCTCCTTGGGATACCAAGTCTCTGTTTGGGGATTTCTTTTCCCCCCTTTTGCATTAGACAGAATGTTCTCAAGTCTATATAATCAATCTTCCCCACTAGTCTATGAGCGACTTGAGGAAGGAGATGGTCTTTTACCTCTGTTTGTAACCTCAGCACCTAGACTAGTACCTGGTAGACAACAAATAGCAGATCCAAAATGATGCTCATTATTTCCCCCCAAACCCATGACTCCTCCCGACTTCCCATTTCTGTCTGTCAGGCACCCAGGATCAAAACTTGGGACTCTGATTCCTCCATATAAATCAATTACCAATGTTACAGATTCCAACTATCCAGCTGTTTAACTCTTATCCATTTCTGCCTTATCCCCACCCTAGTTCAGCCCTTCATCACCACCTGATTGGATTATTGGGATAGTCTCTAATTAGCTCTGTGGACTCCAAGTCTTTCTCTTCTCTAACCTTTCCTCCACATAACTATCAAAAGAATGGCTTTATTTTTACTTATTTATACTTAGCTGAGATCTATATCCTGCCCTACAAGAGAAGTAAAGTCATCACAAGAGGAATTGTTTCCTTTTTGTCCTTAACTAGAACAATGGAGAGCCAGGTACTTCTAAGGCAAGGCCTTGGGGACTGACAACTTGTTCTAATGCCCTGGACTCCTTGTTCTTGAAGCTTCCTGACTTTCTGAATAGGGGAAATGGGTTCTCCAGTCCTTACATGCATTGGTTCATGTCTTCATCCTGGACACTATGGAAAGCTACTTACTCATTAGAATAGTTCATTATATACAGAAGTATGTTTTACACATGATAATACCATGTATAATCCAGATCAAATTGTTTACCATCTCCAAGAGGGAGGAGGGAAGGGATGGAAGGAGACAATTTGGATCGTATAATTTAAAAACTGATGTAGAAAATCATTATTACATATACCAGGAAAATAAAATTTCTATTTATAAAAGGCTGGCTAATTATAGAAATAGTGATGAGCCTGAAGACTAAGGGATAACCAGACCAAAGGAAGAAATTAAAAAGTGCCAGAGAGTATAAACATAAATCAGAGATATGGAATGGGTACGATGCCAGGCAGAAAGTGGAAAGCTAAGCAATAAGATCTGTTAGCATCTTTAAAGCACTTTTAGGTTTGCCAAGTGCTTTATATTATCTCATTTGACCCTGGGAAATAGGTACTATTATCCCCATTTTATGGATGAAGAAATTGAGGCTTAGAGAAGTCATTAATTAAAAATGATTAATGTCCAGGATTGCACAGCGGACTAAAGCTAGATTGAATCCAGGTCTCCCTGACTGCAGGCACAGTGCTCCAGCCATAGGCTGCCTATCAAGAATCAAAGAATGATTAGAACAGAAGCCAATAACTTAGTGCTACTAGGGCGATCTGGAGAAGGAAATGGCCAGCCTCTCTAGTATCTTGGCCAAGGAAATCCAAAAAGGAGGCACCAAGAACTGGGCATGACCAAAAACAGCTGAACAATATCTAGAGCAATCAGTTGAAATAATCAGCTAATAATCGAGGCTCATAAGGACACAGTTTCCTTGTAAAACTTAACTATCCAGCTAATTTTTCATGTCCTTTGATGTGTGGAGAGAAAATAATTCATTTGTTCTTCTCAGGGTGAGATTCCATTAGAGAAGGAAAACCTGTTTAGGAGTTCAGAATAATATCTCAAGGCCCAGTGGGTTGAGAGCTCTCTTAGCTCCAAGAAAGCAAACCATTAGGCTATCCTACCTCCTTATCTCCTCTGACCTTTAGAAGTCAGAAAAGACCTTCCTAAAGACGCAGCTGCCTTTTCATGACCCTCCCTATCCTGTTGAAACTCCTGATGAAGACCATGCTGTGATGGGGCTCCTGCCCTGGAACCTGTTGTTTTCTAACTGGCTAGATTGTAAGTTTGGCCCCCAGACCACGGGGTATCGGGGCATCAAACAGAGTGGATGGGGGATTGCAGTCAGGAATCTAAACAATGCTTGTATCTGCACTGGCACCTTGGGCATCGCCATTGGAGTGGGACCCCTTCTCCAGAGAGATTAAGCCTTCCTTCTGTTCACTATTTAAGCCATATCAGCTTATACAATTGAACCAATCAACCCCAATTGGCCCCCTTCTTGCCATTGGTCACTCTCTCTTTGGCCTGCCTGCTTCTGCTGTCCCAATAGCTTGGTCATGTAAGGCATTCTTAGTGGCTGACGGTACTGTAGGTCATTGACCTCTGGGGAAAGGCACCACATGGGACAAAGGGAGCTGTGTCGGTCATGTGGCCAGTGGCTTTTCAGCCTGAGCTAGCTCTGAGAAGGGACTCACTCTTTACCTTTTCCCTAGTGCCCTTTGAAGTGCAGAACCAGGGAGAGGAAGGGTTTCGTTCTTCTCTCTTCTCTTCCCCATCAGTTAAAGGCATTTTGTAACAGAAGCACATGATCACAGCAGATAGGCGCAGGTGCATAGCCTAAAAGGGGTTTCTTTTTAACCCCTTACCTTCCTATCAAGACTGTATATTGGATCCAAGGCAGAAGAGAGATGTCAACATGGAATCTGGAAACCCCAAACTTGGAGCCTAGTAAGATCTGATGAACCCCAAGTTTTAGGACTAGCTTGTAAGTTGGAGCCCCCAAAGCTTGTGAATGCTGGGTTATACGTGTGTTATCACTCAGAACCTATTTCCATATTACTCATTTTTAATAGAGTAATCTTTTAAAACCAAAACTCATTTGGTGTTTCTTTTTTTTTTAAATTAGTTTATTTAGTCAATTTAGAACATTATTCCTTGGTTACAATCAATAATCATATTATTTCCCTCCCTCCCCTCCACCCACCCTTCCCATAGCTGATGCACAATTCCACTGGGTATTACTTGTGTTCTTGATCAGAACCTATTTCCATGTTGTTGGTATTTCTATTAGGATGATCATTTAGAGTCTACATTCCCAGCCATATCCCCTGGACCCATGTATTCAAGCAGTTGTTTTTTCTTCTGTGTTTCCACTCCCACAGTTTTTCCTCTGAATGTGGAAAATGTTTTTTCTCATAGATCCCTCCATGATGTTCAGGGTCACTGCATTGTCACTAATGGAGAAGTTCATTACATTCGATTGTGCCACAGTGTATCAGTCTCTGTGTACAATGTTCTCCTGGTTCTGCTCCTCTCATTCTGCATCAATTCCTGGAGGTCATTCAGTTCCCATGGAATTCCTCCAGTTCATTATTCCTTTTAGCACAATAGTATTCCATCACCAACATATACCACAATTTGTTCAGCCATTCTCCAATTGATGGGCATCCCCTCATTTTCCAATTTTTGGCCACCACAAAGAGTGCAGCTATGAATATTCTTGTACAAGTCTTTTTCCTTATCTCTTTGGGGTATAAACTTAGCAGTGCTATGGCTGGATCAAAGGGCATAGTTCCAAATTACCCTCCAGAATGGTTGGATCACTTCACAATTACACCAGCAATGAATTAATGTCCTAACTTTGCCATATCCCTTCCAGCATTCATTACTTTTCTTTGCTGTCATGTTAGCCAATCTGCTAGGTGTGAGGTGATACCTCAGAGTTGTTTTGATTTGCATCTCTCTGATTATAAGAGATTTAGAACACTTTTTCATGTGCTTATTAATAGTTTTGATTTCTTTAATTGAAAATTGCCTATTCATGTCCCTTGCCCATTTATCAATTGGAGAATAGCTTGATTTTTGTACAATTGGTTTAGTTCTTTATAAATTTGAGTAATTAGACCTTTGTCAGAGGTTTTTGTCATGAAGATTGTTTCCTAATTTGTTGCTTCCTTTCTAATTTTGGATGCATTAGTTTTGCTTGTACAAAACCTTTTTAATTTGATGTAATCAAAATTATTGATTTTACATTTTGTGATTTTTTTTTCTAGCACTTGCTTGGTTTTAAAGTCTTTCCTTTCCCAAAGATCTGATATGTATACTATTCTGTGATCACCTAATTTGCTTATAGTTTCCTTCTTTATATTCAGGTCATTCACCCATTCTGAGTTTATCTTGGTGTAGGGTGTGAGATGTTGATCCAAACCTAATTTTTCCCATACTATCTTCCAATTTTCCCAGCAGTTTTTATCAAATAGTGGATTTTGGTCCCAAAAGCTGGGATCTTTGGGCTTATCATAGACTGTCTTGCTGAGGTCACTTACCCCAAGTCTATTCCACTGATCCTCCTTTCTGTCTCTTATCCAGTACCAAATTGTTTTGATGACCACTGCTTTATAGTATAGTTTGAGATCTGGGATTGCAAGGCCCCCTTCCTTTGCATTTTTTTTTTCATTATTTCCCTGGATATCCTTGATCTTTTGTTCTTCCAAATGAACTTTGTTATGGTTTTTTCTAATTCAGTAAAAAAGTTTTTTGGTAGTTCAATGGGTATGGCACTAAATACGTTAATTAATTTGGGTAGGATGGTCATTTTTATTGTTAGCTTGTCCTACCCATGAGCAGTCGATGTTTTTCTAATTGTTTAGATCTAGTTTTAATTGTGTGGAGAGTGTTTTGTAGTTGTGTTCATATAGTTCCTGTGTTTGTCTCAGTAGATAGATTCCTAAGTATTTTATATTGTCTAGGGTGATTTTAAATGGACTTTCTCTTTCTAATTCTTGCTGCTGAGTCATTTGGGGTTTTCTTGGCAAAGATACTGGAGTGGTTTGCCATTTCTCTCTCTGGCTCATTTTACAGATGAGGAAACTGAGGCAAGTGGGTAGAGTGGCTTTCTCAGGGCCATCTAGCTAGTAAGTATCTCAGGCTGGATTTGCACTCAGGATGTCTTCCTGACTCCAGGTCTGGCACTCTATCCACAACACCATCCCTAGGTCAGGATTTCAGGTAAGCCCAAAGCTGGTAACAACAAAGACCATAGACAAGTAGAGAAGTCACTAGTCTTCCCTGGAGCAGGCTCGAGAGGTACAGAGGAAGGATTTACCAAAAAGAGAAGCTGCATATCATGAGAAAAGCAGGGATTTGTTTTAGGAATAGACTCCCAGAGTGCCTTGACCCTGGGGGAGTCATCTTCTGAGAGTCATACAACCTGAGAATGAAAATCCAGAGGTTGGGGGTAGCTGTGGGGCTCAGTGAATTGTGAGCCAGGCCCAGAGGTGGGAGGTCCTAGGTTCAAATCTGCCATTAGACACTTCCTAACTTCGTGACCCTGGGCAAGTCACTTACCCCCATTGCCTAGCCCTTACTGCTCTTCTGCCTTAGAACCAATATACAGTATTGATTCTAAGGCAGAAGGTAAGAGTTTTAACAAATAAAAATGGAGGGGGAGTGAGGGACATAGGGAAGCCAGAGGACCCTATAAGTATTCAACAAAAGTTTGTCAGATTGAAATGAACTGACCATTCTCTCCTGTAAAGTCTATCTTTCCTCTATCACTTTGAAGTTACATTATCCTGGTTTGCCTTCAATCTCTCTGACTGTGCTGTCTCTGTCTTCTTCCCTGATCCTTGTCCTCCTGGCTCTCAAATGGAGCCCTCTCTCAGGAATCTTTTATCAGTCCCCTTTTCTTCTCTCCCTACACTTTTGCTCTTGGTGGTTCCCACTATTTCTACTAAAATCTCTATGTAGATTTGTGAAGAACCTACCTGGCCTTCTCCCCCATCACCCTGGCATATGCTGCAGTTCCTGACTTCCCTATTTCTGTGATTGGCACAACACCCAGACTAGAAACTTCTCTGTCATTCCTGGGTTATCACAGGACTGTAGGCTCAATTTGTCCTGGCAGTATAGCTTGGCAGCCAATAAAAAATGTGATGTTTGCTTTTTAAAAAACCCTCCACCTTTCATCTTAGAATCAATGCTAAGTATTGGTTCCAACGTAGAAAAGCAGTAAAGGCTAGGCAATGGGGGTTAAATGACTTGTCCAGGGTCACACGGTTAAGAAGCATCTGAAGTTAGATTTGAACCCAGGATCTCCCATCTCTAGACATGGCTCTCAACCCACTGAGCCACAAGGCTGCCCCAAGTAATGTTTCCTTGGGGAGTATTAGCAGAAGCAAAGTATCAAGAACCACAAAGGTATGATCTGGACTGATCAGATTGTTGTATCTAGAATATGTGGCTCAATTCTGGATGCTACCATGCATTAGGGCAAACATTGACAAGCTGGAGGTCCAGAGGTAGAAAATAAGGATGATAAAATGTGATAGGAATAGTATCTGCTTTCTGGGATAGTGCTGGGAGCCATCAAGCCAAGATTTTGCTTTAAAGGCATTGAAGGTACAGGTAGGTGACTCAGTGGATAGAGAGCCAGGCCTGGAGATGGGAGATCCCAGGTTCAAGTCTGGCTTCAGGTACTTCCTAGCTTTGTGACCCTGGGTAAGTCACTTAACCCCAATTGCCTCCCCCCTTACTGTTCTTCTGCCTTGGAATCAATACTTGGTATCCATTCTAATACAGAAAGAAACGTTATTTAAAACAATAAAATAAATAAAAAGATATTGAAAACAACCTCGACACTTAATTGACTCAAGGGACTAAGGCTGGCCCAAAGGTCACCCAGAGAATAAAGAAGTGATGGTGTCAGGATCTGAATGCAGGCTTCTTGACTCTGATTCTATTGTACCACCCTATCTGGGCCTCTAAATTCTGGCCAAAATTGTTCATCATTTATGGGCTTTCCTTGTTTGTGATGATGAAGCTTCTCACTTGAGTGAGGTTCCTTCAGAAACACACGTTCAGGGCAGCAGGATTAGAGAACTGAAGAACAAGAAGAGAATTTGGGAGATGGGGGGCAGATAGATGACTCAGTACATTGGGCGTAGAGACAGAAGGTCCTGGGTTCAAATCTACCCTCAAACACTTCTTAGCTGAATGACCTTGGGCAAATCACTTAACCCTGTTTGCCTAGCCCTGGCCCTTCTATCTTAGAGGATTACTAGGACAAAAGCAAAGGATTTCTAATAAAATTTTTTAGAGAACTCGGGATCACCTTCATGCCAAGACCAATAAGTCACAGAGTAGGGAGGGACATCAGGAGTCATCCGGTCTAAACCTACCTCTATCACATCCCATAAAAGGGGTTCATTCAGGCTTTGCTTGAGGACTTCTAGGGAGAGAGAACCTATCCACTCCAGGGCCGCCCATTCCACTTCTCAACAGTCCTGCTTGTTGATGAGTGTTTCCTTACATGCAATTGTGAAACTGGAAAAAACACAGAACTATGAAAAACCACATCTGTAATTAAGGAGAGGGGTTTGGTACGCTCCTCAAGCCTCCACACAGAGCCCCGAGACTCTGACCACTCTGGCTACCGACCCCTGGGAGTACCAACCCAGCTAGGCTGACAGCTCCAAAGAATAAAAGAATTTGGGAAACACGTGCCTTTTAGGGGAACTGAGGAACTGAGGATGGAGAGCAGGAGGTTATCAGGGAGAGGCTGATGCTTTACAATGGACACAAAAGGAAAAGATCCAGCCCAGGGCTGAGCTACCTGGAAAAAGGACTCTGACACAAAAGGGAGAAACTACCAGGACAAAAGGAAGGCACGTGACACTGATAGTGATCGCCAACTCCACCTAAAACCCTTTTAGGTCTATCATTAATCCCTGTTAAATTGGGCTTCTCTCAGGAGGAATTCTCATGTGACAAGGTCAAGCTTGAGTGCTGCTACAAACTTGGGGTTCTCAAGATTGGGGTTTCTAGATTCTAAGTCGACACATCTCAACAAAACATCTTTTTTTTTTTTTGCTACCTCCACTTATTTATTCTTCCTAGTTTTCTCCTAAGGAGCAAAGACGCTCCTTCCATGTGAGAGCCTTCAGATAATTGGGGATCACTATCATCTACCCTTGGGGAGGTTAGCTGGGTATGGCATGGGCATCGGGCCCCCAAACCAGGCAAATTGTAAGCAGAGAAATTCCTTTGCTCCCTGACATCCTTGTGACTCCTAACCCAAAACATCTGAAAACTCCTAGAAGACCCTGAGAGGATTCTCCAACTTGGATTTAAGATGGACAGAGAGATGCACCTCCAGGCTACACCTCGATACCATCAGGCTATATCTCAGACATCCATCTGACCCCTAAACTATGAGGGTCACCCCCTATGTCTCCAGGCACACCTGGTCAGATGACCAAACCCCCCCCCCCCACACACACACACTGAATGCTACCATGACAGCATCACATCCCGAGATTTGATGTCATTTGGGGGGGGGGCAGCCTTTCCATCCATGCTGTCCTCCCAAGGAACAGCTCCCCATCTTGCTGTTCCACCTTGCTATCCTCCTGGCCATTCTCAACATTACTTTCTAAATTAATAAATTTCTCCTTTTATTTGAAAGCTTTTGGAGTCTTGCATTCTTGCAAAAGGTATCCTTCCTGAACCCCAGGGGTTCACCTCTGCACCCCACAACAGGTAGAGTGTCTGGCCTGGAGTCAAAAAGACTCATCTTCCTGAGTTCAAATCTGACCTCAGACATTTTCTACCTAGGTGACCCTGGGCAAGTCACTTCACTCTGTTTGCCTTAGTTTCCTCATCTGGAAAATAGACAGGAGAAGGAAAAGGCAAAACACTCTAGGGGCCAAGAAGGTCTCAAATGAGGTCAGAAGAGTAAGACAAGACTGAAAAATAAATCATCCACAAGGTTCTTAATTTTTTCTTATCCAAGCCAAATAGTGAATTGAACTCATTTTTTGATACTACTCTTGATACTATCAACTCCATATTATTTCCTTTTTTGTTCAGTGCTTTGGAATCCCCAAAGCATTCTCTTTGCTTGAGGAAACAGAAACAAAGAAAGGGGAGGGTGGCTCCCCTTATCTCATGTTCATTAGACCATCTCTTCCTTGAATACTCCTCCAGTTAGGACTCGTGACCTTCCAGCCTTATCTACTGGTAAGAGCTATCTCTCCAACAAAATATTCTGTTGGTTAATCTCATCACTATTCATATTTGGGCTTAACACCAGGAAGTCACAGATAGTGAGTGATTAGGACAGACTTGAGCCTTCCATCCCTTCCTTATCTTCCCTCCCTCCTCCTCCCCCTTCAGGATCTCCTCTCTTATCTTCTCTCACCTTTCCTGTCCTCCCTTCCCTTCCCAAACTTCAACAATCTGAACTGAATTATCAGGGTCCCTTTTGTATCTTTTTTAAAGCCATAAACTACCTTTTAGAAGCAATACTATGTATCAGTTTGGTTCTAAAGCAGAAGTAGTAAGGGCTAGTAAGGGGGATTACGTGACTTGCCCAGGGTCACACAACTAAAATGTGTCTAAGGTCAGATTTTAATCTAGGACTTCCCATCTGTAGACCTTGTGATCCACTAAGCCAATTAGTTTCCCCCTCACCTTTGGTATTTTAACTCACTAGCTAATATCTACCTATTTAGGCAAGGAGCAAAAAAGTAGTTGCATTGGAAGTATCTTTGAATTGGGTTCAAAATCCTGGGTTCTAGTCCCAGTTCTGCCCCTAGCTCCTCCTGTATTCTTGAGTAAATCATTAAAACAAAAACAAACAAAAAAACAAAAAAACACCCTTACCTTCCATCATAGAATCAATACTGTGTATTGGTTCCAAGACAGAAGAGTGGTAAGGTCTAGGCAATGGGAGTTAAGTGACTTGCCCAGGGTCACACAGCTGGGGGAGTGTCTGAGGTCACATTTGAACCTAGGACCTCCCATCTCTAGTCTTGGCTCTCAATCTACTGCCACCTAGCTGCCCACTTGGGCAAATCATTTAATGTCTCTGGGCCTCAGTTTTTTCTACATGCTTAATTCAGTTTCCAAACATTCCCAAAGTAAGTTTGAAATGGTTTTACTATGTTCCTATGTGGAAGAGCTGATTCCTCACTGGCTGAGAGAATGCTTAGCATGATGGCTAGCAGTAAAGGAATTATTTCAGTTGGTTACAGAAACTCATTCAAGGGATACCTGGGAAAAGAACCTCCTGGGAAATAGTGGGAAATGACAGATTTTTTAAAAAATTATAATACATTTTAATTTTTTCCAAATTACATCAATACAATTTTAAAATCTTTTGTCAACTTGAAAGCTAGAAACACCAAGTTTGTAGCAACTTGAGATTTGAAGATCCCCAAGTTTGCCCTTGTCACTTGAGTTTCTCTGGAGGGAGATCCCAGACTCCTAGTTTCAGACTAACAATAGACCCTACAGTACTTGGTGGTCCCATTAAGTGGGACTAGCAGACTCAATCAGATGTTAAGTACTCTTTTGCCCTGGTAGTTTCTTCCATTATAGCAAAGTTCTTTCCCAAGTAAGCTCATCCCTTGGCTGGATCTTTCCCTTTTGGGTCCATCGTAAAGCATCAGCCTCTCCCTGTCTTCTAATTTTTTTTTTGGCCATTGTAAAGCCAATCATCCATACTCCCCAGTCCCCAGTTCCCCAAGAGGTATATAAGTTCCCCAAAATGTGTGGTGCTTCTGCGTTATCATCTAGTGCCATGATTCCTCCCAAGGATACTGTTTGCCAGAGTGCCAGGACCTTTAGCTCTGTGTGGCTTTGGGTCCGTGATGCTATGGAGGCCTAAATGTTGACCACTATCCCTCCTGATTAAACACTTGGTTTTTCTGACTATTTAAGAGTTCTGTGTTTTTTCCAAGTTAACAATTTGTTTTCCAATATTTTGCCACCATTTTCTTTTTCCCCCACCCTCCACCCTCCCCAAGAAGGCAGGTAAAGTGATACGGGTTGTACATCTATCGCCATATTAATACATATTTCCATGTTCTTCATGTTGTGAAAGAAAACACACTGCTTATACTAGGGAAAAGGGAAAAGGAAGAAATAAAATAAACAATGGTATGTTTCAATTTCCATTCAGACTCTTCCTTTTATGACAGTTGATTAAATGTTTTTGTCATGAGTTTCTTGGAGTTGTCTTGGATCCTTGACTTGTTGATAGTAGTTAAGGCATTCACAGTTGATCATCATACATTATTGTTGTTATTGTGCGCAGTTTTTATCCTGGTTCTGCTCACTTCACTTTGTATCACTTCATATAACTCAGGATTTTTTGTAATCATCTTGTTTGTTATTTTTAATGGCACAATCGTATTCCATTTTAAGCAAAACCACAACTTGTTCAGTCATTCCCCAACTGATGGACTTCCCTTAAGTTTCCAGTTCTTTGCCACCACAAAAAGAACTGCTATAAATATATTTGAACAGGCAGATTCTTTTCCCCTAGTTAAACTCCTTGGTATACAGACCTTGTAGTGGTATTACTGGGTCAAAGGGTGAGACAGACTTTTGAAAGGAGGTCTAGAGCCCTCTGCCTGGCAAACAGCTCAGAGAGTTGACATCATCATGTTCCTGATGTCCATTGCCCACAATGTTAAATAGAGATTTCTGAGAACACTTTTCTTGGAAGACATCTTTCTCTCTCTTCTGGTTTGAACTGAGTCTTTTCTTGCTACCAGATGAAGAAAGAGCTCATGAACTCAAGTATTTCCTGGTCTATTCTAAGCTGTAGAACTCTTCTGGTTTCTGTGCTATTTTGCTTGGGTAATTGGATTTCTTTGCTATTTGATATGATCCTTTGCTTAACTTGCATTTGGTGGGAGAGTCCAAGCTGCCAAGTATAGACTGAGGACTATCCTCAACCTTGAGAGTGATTAGAGTAACAGCTTCTGAATGCAGAATCATCTCCCTATACCAGTAATGGCAAACTCAACCCAACTTACTTCCCAGGCTGCATGCCATTCTCTCCCCTCCCCCGAACAAGTGCCAGACTGCCACCACCCCTCCCACTCCTTACCCCACATAGGGAAGGAGAAAGAACTCCCATTGGGCTGCTGCTGGGTGGACCCGTGAATGAAGTGAGAAATTTTCTCAGCGAGTGTAGAGAGGGGGAGGAGTATACCAGAGAGTTTGATCTGCTCCCCTCCAGCTCTGCCATCTGTGAGCTGCCAACCTTACCCCTTGTGCACTCCCATAGCATGCAGAAAGATACCTAATGTTTAAAAGGCTAAAAAACTAGATTAGAGTTAGGTTGTAAAGAACACTAATATGGTAACTGAATTGAGGAATGGAGTCAATCAAGGTTTCTACCCTCAAACCATATATGGCACTTTGAAGGAAGTTTTGTTTGATCCTTTAGGAGCCCACTTCTTTAATTTCTCCTAAGACTAAGGGTTATCTAAGCCCAAGTCACATGCAGTTCCTATGAAGATTTTGTAGGTGCAGACTCATAGCTGAAGATTTGGTGTTTTAAAAAACTATCATCTTGCAAAATATTCCCTAGATTCAATTCCTCAAATTTTGTATAATGCAGAAAAAACAGAAGCAAAAGGGGAAAGGAAACTGCTTGCTGTGTTATTTCAGATAGACCACTGTAGGATATAGAAAGGAGTAGAGAGTGAGTGGGCAGACATTATCTAACAACATAAACTGTATTCCTTTCTTCTAGAGAAGAGCACAGCCTTCCCTGTTTTGGGAAATAGGAGTGAAAGAGGAGAATGAACCCCTCCCTGGCAAGGAGAGACTGAAAATCTAACTGTGGACAGAAGGCAGCCATACTGGGAAACTGACTATGTAATTGACAGAGACAAGAATGACAAGGTGATAGACTCACTGCTGACTTCTAAACCTGTGCTGTTTTTATGGCTCACCTTTAATCTCACCTCCAACCAGACAGTTAACATTTATTAAGCATCTATTAAGCCAGGCACTATGCTGAGTTCTGCTGTGAAGAGAAAATGAGATAATATTTATAAAGTCTTTGTAAACCTTAAAAGCACTACATAGATAGCAGCAATTTTAGAAGGAGCTGATTTGGGATGGTTATTATTGACTGACTAACTCATGATTAGTTAGCTGAAAGCACACAGGGTAAGTGAGAGGTCTTTTCTTTTTATCATGATTCTAGAGAATCAATAATGAAGAATGCAATCTAAATGTGCAAAATGAGATAAATGTCTATTTAGACATGACCATTATGGAAATTGGCTTTGTTTTGCATGACTGCATATTTGTTAGAAGAGTTTTGTTTTCCCAGCCTAGAAAAGGGAGACCGGGAGGGGAAGAAAATAAATTTACTTAAGGCACAAATCCAGCTGGGCTACTTCTCTACCCCATAAACTGGAAAATGTAGAAAAGGGGGGAAATTATAATATTAAAAAATTAAGTTAATATTCAATTAATATTGATTCTTTTAAAAAGTGTGCTGACATGTCAAATTGTGCGTCGGCTATGGGAGGGGGTTGGGGACAGGGGAAGAAAAGAACATGATTTTTGTAATCCTGGAAAAATACTCTAAATTAATCAATTAAATAAAAAATTTTTAAAAGTGTGCTGAGAAAACTTATTTGAATAAGGTTAAGCAGAGGGGCATACTATATAAAGCAAGCATTTAAATGCCAGTGGAATAAGGGGCGAAGATATGAGAATGGAATGAACAATATTCTATCAATATGTTGCCCTGCCTCTCAAATTGTTGTCCACTTCCAGAAGGTCACAATAAAAAGACATCCTAAAACTCACCACTTTAGAGTTTATCTGGAAAGCATGTTCAAGGTACATGAATGTAAGTCATATCAGTATGACCTGCAGAAATCTTGGTTCTGTCAGCAATGGGTGGATATTGATCAGGGCAGGCATGGAATCTGATGCCCCCTAGTGAGCAAAAAGTCCCATAGCATCTAGTAGCATGTAAGATTTTGTCCTTCCTGAAGTGACTACTTCCCCTCCTGCAAAGATCTGATCTGTAGAATCAAAAGGAGATGCAAACATATGTCTGCAGCACTCCAAGTTGGAGCCTCAGCTGGCTACTAAAAAAAAAAAAGAAGAAGAAGAAGAAAAAAGAAAGAGACAAAAAAAATTTTCCCTTTATTTTATTCCAGTGACAAATTTACACACAAGTTTCCCAAGGTTACGGACTCTTGTTGTTCCCTTCCTCTCTTCCCTCCCCTCTCCTGGAACTGACAAGCAGTTCTACTGGGTTTTACATGGATTGTCACTCAAAACCTGTTTCCATATTATTCATTTTTGTAAGAGAATAATCTTATGGGGGCAGCTGAGTGGCTCAGTGGATTGAGAGCCAGGTCTGGAGACGGGAGGTCCTAGGTTCGAATCTGGCCTCAGACACTTCCCAGCTGTGTGACCCTGGGCCAGTCACTTGACCCCCATTGCCTAGCCCTTACCACTCTTCTGCCTTGGAGCCAATACACAGTATTGACTCCAAGATGGAAGGTAAGGGTTTAAAAAAAAAGAGAGAGAGAAAAATCTTATGAGACCAAAATCCCAAATAAACAAGTGATGAATCATTTGCTTTCTTCTGCATTTCTACTCCCACAGTTCTTTCTCTGGATGTGGATAGCATTCCTTTTCATAAGACCCTCAGAATTGTCTTGGATCATTATATTACTGTTAGTAGCAGAGCCAATTATATTTGATCATTCCACAATATTTCAGTCTCTGTGTACAATACTCTCCTGGTTCTGCTCATTTCACTCTGCATCAGTTTATGCAAGTTTTTCCAGTTCTTTTTTTTTCTTTTTAATTTTTAAATTAATTTCTTTTAAAATATTTTTCAATGGTTACATGATTCTTGTTGTCTCCTTTCCAATATATGCATTATCACTTAAACCCTATTTCCATATGATTTATTTTTGTAATAGAATGATCTTTTAAAACCAAAACTCCAAATCATATACCCATATAAACAAGTGATAAATCATATGTTTTCTTCTGCATTTCTTCTTCAACCTTTCTTTCTCTAGATGTGGATAGCGTTCTTTTCAGAAGTCCCTCCAAATTGTCCTGCATCATTGCATTGCTATTAGTAGCAAAGTCTATCCTATTCACTTGTCCCACAATGTTTCAGTTACTGTGTGCAGTGCTGTCTTGGTTCTGCTCATTTCACTCCACATCAGTTCATGGAGATCTTTCCAGTTCATTTAGAAATCAGGCAGTTTACCATTCCTTATAGCACAATAGTATTCCGTCACCAACATAGACCACAATTTGTTCAGCCATTCCCCAATTGAAGGGCAGCCCCTCATTTTCCAATTTTTTGCCACCTCAAGGAGCGCAGCTATGAATATTCTTGTACAAAAAGAGGGAGAGATCTTTTAATAAATCTCTCTAGGATATATATTTCGTATATGTACTGTCTTTTATTTCTCTGATTGCCTTACTATAAAATCATCTATTTATATTCCAGAAGGCCAGAGAACTGGATGTACAACCAAGAATCACCTACCTATCAAAACTGATTATATTCTTTCAGGGGAAAGCAAAGTCATTTAATAAAATAGAAGATTTCCAAGCATTCCTGAAGAAAAGACCAGACAAATAGAAAATTGGATATCTAAATAAAATCATCTATTTAGAGAGGATTTACTGCTATGGTGAGGAAAATGGACCAGATCCATTGGCCATCCCTTCTGTTTCCTCCAAAGCCTTCCAGGAATCCCTAGACTATTTTTTTTTATTTTAAACTCTTACCTTCTATCTTAGATTCTCAGTTCTAAGGCAGAAGAAAAGACAATTGATTGTCATTTATAAAGCATTCATTATATGTCAGGCACTGTGGATACCAAGAGGAAAAATGAAACAGTCCTTGACTTCAAGGAGTTTAGAGTCCTATTACATTGACTAACCAGATAGTATGTATATATTTTCTTTTTTTTTCACTTTAAACATTATTTTATTTGGTCGTTTCCAAATATTATTCATTGGAAACAAAGATAATTTTCTTTTCCTCCCCGCCCCCCTTCCCACCACCTCTCCCATAGCCGACGCATGATTCCACTGGGTATCACATGTGTTCTTGGTTCAAACCCATTTCCATGTTGTTGGTATTTGCATTAGAGTGTTCATTTAGAGTCTCTCCTCAGTCATATCCCCTCAACCCCTGTAGTCAAGCAGTTGCTCTTCATCGGTATTTTTACTCCCACAGTTTATCTTCTGCTTGTGGATAGTATTTTTTAGATCCCTGCAGATTGTTCAGGGACATTGCATTGACACTAATGGAGAAGTCCATTACCTTTGATTGTACCACAGTGTGTCAGTCTCTGTGGATAAATAAAGGCAAGGTAATTTTGAGAGAGAGGGCACTAGCCTCTCAAGGAATCAAGACCAGCTTCATGTGGAAGGTAGCTCTTAAAATAAGTGCTGGGGGGGGGGGGGGCGGTAAGCTAAATAGAGCCAGACCTGGAGTGAGGACATCCTGAATACTAATCTGGCCTCAGACATTTCCTAACTGACCCTGGGCAAGTCATTTAACCCCCATCAACTAGCTGAACATCAATTTTAAGACAGATGGCAAAGGTTTAAACAATTTCTTTATTTATTAATTTAATTAATTTAGAATATTTTTCCATGGTTACATAATTCATACTCCTTTCCCTCCTCCCTCTCCTCCCCTGTAGCCAATGAGCAATTCAATTGAGTTTCACATGCATCATCAATCAAGACCTATTTCCATATTATTAATATTTGCAATAGAATCATCATTTAGAATCTACATCCCCAATCATATCCCCCTCGACCCATGTAATCAAGCAGTTGTTTTACTTCTGTGTTTCTATTCCCACAGTTCTTCCTCTGGATGTGGACAGCATCTTTCTCATCCCTCAGAATTGTCCTGGATCACTGCATTGCCACTAATGGAGAAGTCCATTACATTCCATTGTGCCACAGTGTATCAGTCTCTGTGTACAATATTTTCCTGGTTCTGCTCCTTTTGCTCTGCATCAATTCCTGGAGGTTGTTCCAGTTCACATGGAATCCCTCCAGTTCATTATATCATTGAGCACAATAGTATTCCATCACCAACATATACTACAATTTGTTTGGCCATTCCCCAATCAGAGGGCATCCTCTTGTTTTCCAATTTTTTGCCACCACAAAGAGCGCAGCTATGAATATTCTTGTACAAGTCTTTTTCCTTATTATCTCTTTGGGGTACAAACCCAGCAGTGCTATGGCTGGGTCAAAGGGCAGGCAGTCTTTTAGTGCCCTTTGGGCATAGTTCCAAATTGCCCTCCAGAAAGGTTGGATCATTTACAACTCCACCAGCAATGCATTGGTATCCCAATTTTGCCACATCCCCTCCAGCATTCATTGTGTTCCTTTTTTGTCATATTAGCCAATCTGCTAGGTGTGAGGTGGTACCTCAGAGTTGTTTTGATTTTCATCTCTCTGATTATAAGAGATGTAGAGCACTTTTTCATGTGCTTATTGATAGTTTTAATTTCTTTATCTGAAAACTGCCTATTCATGTCCCTAGGAGGCAAGGGTTTAATAAACAAACAAACAAATAAATAGAATGGGTCTCAGAGGAAATTAGAATTCTAAGAGGCCTGGAGTAGAGAGAGAGAGAGAGAGAGAGAGAGAGAGAGAGAGAACCTTCCAGACATCCAGTGACAAGGCAAAAAAACAAGGTGTGTCATGTATATGGAACAGCATGAAGGCCAGTTTGGGTGGACCTTAGTGTGAGCAAGGGGAGTGATTAATAATTAGGTTGGAAAAGTAGGTCAAAGCCAGATCATAAAGGGGGTCATATTTAAAGCTAGAAGTAAAGGGAACCACCAGAGTTTATGGGGGCAGGGGGAGTGGCCCAGCCGGATTTATGCCTTAGGAAAACCACTTTGGTCCATGTGTAGAGGATAGTTTGAGGCAGGGACCCATGAGGAGGATCCCCCACAGCAATAGCATTGAGGTTAAATTGGAATATAAGACCTGAATCACTGTCAATTAGACACAACACACTGAGTGTCCTATGAGCATCTCAAACTCAACACAGCCAGAATCTTCACCATCTTCCAAACTTCCCTCCATCTGTCCAGGGTGCCGCCATTCCTTAAGTCTCCGGGTTCTTCACTGTCCTTCACTCCACATTTCCAATGAGATGCCAAGCCTTGCTGACACAACCTTAGCAATGTGTCTCCCTACATGCCTTTCTCTCTATTCATGTGACCACCACCCTAGTTCAGGGGCTCATTGCCTCTCACCTGGACTACTGCAATAGCTTCCCATTTGGTTCTCCAGTCAGGCAGTCAGTAAACACTTATTAAGTACCTTCTGTGTGCCAGGCACTGTGCTAAGCTTACGGAATACAGAGAAAGGCAAAAGACAGTCCCTGCCCTCAAGGAGTGAAGAATCTAAACATGAGATTCCTAAAGGGCATGTCTGGCTATGACTGCCCCCTGCTCAACTAACTCTGGAGACTCCCTATTAACTGTAGGGCCAAATACAAATTCCTCTGGCATTTGAGCCCTTTATAACCTGACTCAAACCTGCCTTTCCAGTTTTATTGTGCATTAATCTCCTTCATCCAAACTGTCTTCTTGTCACAGCATAAAACACTCCATGTTACATGTGCTGCACAGACTAATCCTCCTTCATTCCCAAGAATCCCAAGTTTCCTTCAAGACTCAACTCAAGAGGCAACTAGGTATGACAGCCAGGTCTAGGTCTGGGGTTCAAATCTGACCTCAAATACTTCCTAGCTGTGTGACCCTGGGCAAGTCAGGGTCTCATTGCCTAGGCTTTAATGCTTTTCTGCCTTGGAATCAATACACAATATTGATTCAAAAACAGAAGGTAAGGAGTTAAAAAATGGCAACTCAAGTTCCCTCTCTTCCATGAACCCTTCTCTGATTCCCCCAAGTGTTAATGCTTCTACCCTCCCCCCACGAAACCCACCAATGACCTTATATTTATTTGTATACATTTTGTAGGCAATTACTTTGTAAATACCTATGTGGGTACATGTCACCAGAATGAAGGGAGTGATTAATAATTAGGTTAGAAAAGGAGGTTGAAGCAAGGTCATGAAAGGCTTTAAATGCCAAGCAGAGGGGGTTGCTGGTAGAATGAGAGCTCCCTGACGGCAAGGGTCCCTTTTTGCTTTTTTTATAGCCCCAGCACTTAACACAATGCCTGGCACATAGTAGGTGCTTATTAAATGCTCTTTGCTTGCTGGACTTGCCTTTATTTCCCAAGGAACAGAGATAGTCCCTGGCACCTGTGTTTCAAAATTATTGATTAATTCATTGCTTGATCTGTAACTAGAATGTCATATTCCAAAAAATATCTCTGGCAAAATAAGTACATAATCTTTTTTTAAAGTCTTCTAGCCAAAGTTCAATACCCCAGAATATGCCCATAGGTAGCTGGGCAAGTTGAGCCTTTGCAGTACGAGAGTGGAAAGGATTATTGGCGTTTCCAAGGCATGATGCTGGAACATTGAGCACTTGCCTTTGAGTCAGAAGATTTGGATCCTGGTCTTGGCTGGGTAATTTGTGGGATTCTGGGAGAGACAGGGTAGCTTCATCTCTTTGCTTTCCAGTTTACTTATCTATAAAATGAGAAGAATAATACCTATATCCCATGACTGCTATGAGGATAAAAAGAGATAATTAGTATAAAGCCATATGGAAATGCCATTTATTAGTATTCATAGCTACCCACAGAAGCAAATGTATAATAATTATTTCTATTTTATAACAACTATATAACATTTATATGGTTCTAGGGTATTATTACTCACAGTTGTATAGCTCTAATAAACAAAAACTGATGAGACATTTACCTACTATGTGTCAGGTTCAGAATTTTTTAAAAATAATATTTTATCACCCCTTAGTACATATACAATTTTTTAGCATTCCTTTTTTTAAATTTGGAGTTCTAAATTCTCTCCCTTTCCACCTTCCCTTTCCTCTTCCCTCCCTGAGACAGTGGTGTAGATTTTCCCCATGCAATCATTGCAAAACATTTTCTCATATAAATCATTTTGTGAAAGAGATCTCAAGCAAAAAAAAAAAGGAAGAAGAAAAGTGAAATATAATATGTTTCTGGTCTCCATTCAGACTCCATTGGTTCTTTCTCTGGAGGTATGTATGGCATTTTTCATCGTGCAAGCTCAGAATTCTTTTTTTTTTTTAATCCTCATTTTCTGTCTCAGAGCCAATATAGTATATTGGTTCCAAGGCAGAAAAACAGTAAGGACTAGGCAATTGAGGTTAAGTGACTTGCCCAGGGTCACACAGTTAGGAAGTATCCAAGGCTAGATTTGAATCCAGGACCTCCAGTCTTTACACCTGGCTCCTTATCAACTAGCCTGGTCCTCTACATTCAGAATTCTTTTTTTGTTGTTGTTGTTAATATTATTTTTTATTTGGTCAATTTCTACATTCAGAATTCTTTTTTTTTTAACCCTTACCTTCCGTCTTGGAGTCAATACTGTGTATTGGCTCCAAGGCAGAAGAGTGGTAAGGGCTAGGCAATGGGGGTCAAGTGACTTGCCCAGGGTCACACAGCTGGGAAGAGTCTGAGGCCAGATTTGAACCTAGGACCTCCCGTTTCTAGGCTTGGCTCTCAATCCACTGAGCTACCCAGCTGCCCAGCTGTCCCCTACATTCAGAATTCTTAAAGAAGGAAGGGACTATATGGGAAGCTAGACCTAGGTGACCCAGGCAAGTCATTCAATCCCCCATTGCTGAGCCCCATGTTGGTGAAACTATGACATGCCTGCCAGAGGAGGCTGCTCCCATCCCTTGGCCCAGCAGCCCAATGGGAGCATTTCCTCCTTCCCCTATCTGGGATAAGGTGAGGGGCTCACATACCATGTGAGGGTAGAAGTTTGGGCACTCAGTTTCTAAAAGGTTCACCATAATTGGCCTGGCCCTTACATCTCTCTTCTGCCTTGGAACCAATACACAGTATTGATTCTAAGATTGAAGATAAGGGTTTGAAAAAAAAAAAAGAAGGAAGGGACCTTAGAGTACATAGAGATAAATTAGAAACAAACCCAATCCAATCCAATTAAATTCAATTGAATAAATGTTTAATTTATTTTTTACCAATTACATGTAATATCAAATTTCCACACAAGTTTCCCAGTTTTATGGTTAAATTATTTCTCTCCTCCTTCCCTTCCCTCTCCAGGTATCAGCAGGTTATTTGATTTGGGTCATACATCTATTATCATGCAAAGCATATTTCCATATTATTCATTTTTGTAAGTGAGTAATCTTACAAAACCAAATCCCCAAAACAAAACCCCTAAGTAAACAAGTGAAAAATTGTGTGCTTTCATCTGTATTCTGATTCCAACAGTTCTCTCTCTGGAGGTGAATAGCATTCCCCATCATAAATCTTTTGGGATTATCCCAGATCATTGCATTGCTGAGAGTAGCCAGGTTTTCACAGTTGATCATCATCCAATATTGGTGTTACTGTGTACAATGTTCTCCTGGTTCTGCTTATTTCGCTCTGCATCAGTTTCCGTAGATCTTTCCAGCTTTTTCTGAAATTGTCTTACTTATCATTTCTTTCTTTTTTTTTTAAACCCTTACCTTCCGTCTTGGAGTCAATACTGTGTATTGGCTCCAAGGCAGAAGAGTGGTAAGGGCTAGGCAATGGGGGTCAAGTGACTTGCCCAGGGTCACATAGCTAGGAAGTGTCTGAGGCCAGATTTGAACCTAGGACCTCCCGTCTCTAGGGCTGACTCTTAATCCACTGAGCTACCCAGCTGCCCCCTTACTTATCATTTCTTATAGCACAATAGTATCCCATCACCAACATATACCACAATTTCTTCCCCAATGAATGGGCATCCCCTCAGTTTCCAATTCTTTACCACCACAAAAAAGAACAGCTATAAATATTTTTGTACAAGTAGGTCCTCTACCCCCTTTTTATTATCTCTTTGGGATACAGACCCAGTAGTGGCATTATCATATCAAAGAATATGCACAGTTTTATAGCCCTTTGGATAGTTCCAAATTGCTGTCCAGAATGGTTGGATCCATTCACAACCTCACCAACAATGCATTAGTGTCCACTGATTTAGAACATTTTTTCTTATGATTGATTATTCATGACTTTGATTTCTTCATCTGCAAATTGCCGATTCATATCCTTTGACCATTTGTCAATTGAGGAATGGCTTGTAGTCTTATAAATTTGACTTACTCCTTTATAAATTTTAGAAATTTCACCTTTAGCAGAGACATTTGTTATTAAAATATTTTTTCCCAGTTTGTTGTTTCCCTTCTAATCTTGGTTAGATTAATTTTGTTTGTACAAAAGCTTTTTAATTTAATGTAATCAAAATTATTCATTTTACATCTTATAATACTCTCTATCTCTTATTTGGCCTTCCAATAAATTCTTCCCTTCTTCAAAGATATGCAAGCCAAGCTATTCTGGGTTCCTTTCTTTTTCTTTAATGGGGTGTTTACAGTACATCATTATAAAATTTAGATGAAGTATTTGATCATAGCTATTAGGCTATGTCTGCATTTCTACTCTTTGTGTGCCATCTGTGAGCTTTCATGTGCTTTTCACAAAGTTTAACTTTTCACTTATTTTGACTTAAAAAAAAGAAATTATGTATATGTGTAGAATTAAAATGAAAAATATGCTGATACCATGTAATACGATATATATATATCTTATGCATTTCTGATTTTCTAAACATTTTCTGTTTCATCTGTTAGGCTTTGTCATCTGTGACTTCCACAAAACTCCCCCCAAATTCCCATTTAATTTCTAATCTTATGTAAGATATGTGGAAACCAAGAAGGGGAAAGTAGCGGCATGGAAGGGATACATGTAATAGTTGCTAGCCTTTATATGGGGCACCTAGATGGTGCAGTGGATAGGGTGTTGGCCAAGACATTTACTAACTATGTGACCCTCAGAGAGCCACTTAGGCCAGCGTGCCTCAGTTTACTCATCTGTCAAATGCGTTGGAGAGGAAAATGGCAAACTATTCCGATATCTTTGCCAAGAAAACCCCAAATGGAGTCACAAAGAACTGAAATGAGTGAGCAACAAAAGCATTTATATAGGAAAGCACTTTATAAATACTTTCTCATTAGAACCGTACGACTTCCTGGGAGGTAAGAGCTATTATGAGTTTTCTCAGGCAGATGAGGACACTGAGGGTCAGAGAGGCTGTGCATTGCCAGGGTTTCTCAGTTAGTAAGGCTGAGTTTAAATTCAAATCTAATTGCCCAAAGTCATACAAGATAGTGGCTCGACTGGAACCAGATTCTACACTTCCCGATCCTTACATCCATCACAACAGCCCTGTCTGTCCATAAAGACAAAACCCACGTAGTCAGGAAAAGTGGTGATTTGTCCCATTTCTGGTCCCTGGAAAAGCAAGGCCACATGCTGAAGAATTAATGTTAGCCACAAGAGGGTGGAAGAATACAACATTTGACTACACAACGCTGTGGGAAGGAGGTTCTGGTTCATGATTCCCCAGCTGTAGCAAAGCTTTGTACTCCATTCAAATATCAGCCGAAAAATGGGAATTCTGTGGACAAACTGTCTGTTCAGCCATAAAGGACAAATGAATGGGGCTTCCTAATATAACAGAAGGTATCGGTAGGCAGCTAGGCTATTGGGGTATGATCTAGGTTAGAGATCATCTTCCACATCCAAAATTCTGTATGTCCAACACTGATCCATAAAATTCCATTATTAGACAGTCATTCCTTTGGATAAATTATTGTGATCCAGGATGAAAATGGCAGGGTGAAATACTACCAGCACAGGAAGGGTGAATACTGGTTCCAGTTGGGCCATTAATTTGTCTGACCTTGGGTGATTCCATTTGATAAAACATTTATTGAATTTCTGAGATAGGAGAGGCAGTTACAGCACAGTAGTGAAAGAACTAAGTCAAGTTTAGGTTCAAATCTCACTCCTAAAGTTTGCTATCTGCATGACTTTGGGCAAATCCCAATTCCTTTCTAAGACAGAAGTTAAGATGCTGTTTTGTTTTTTAATCAATTAAGATATATATATTTTTTACCCTAGCAAAAATAGGGAAGAAACTGAAAAAAAAAAAACTATCTTCTGTCTTAGAATTGATAATAAGATTTCCAAGGCAGATCCAGTTTATAATAAGTTCCAAGAAAGAAGAGAGGAAAGGGCTAGGCAATGGGAGTTAAGTGACTTGCCCAGGATCACACAGCTGGGAAGTGTCTGAGGTCAGATTTGAATTTAGGACCTCCCATCTCTAGTCCTGGCTCTCAATCTACTGAGCTAACCAGCTGCTCCCCAAAGATGGAACTTTTAAAGATCTCTGAGCGGGGGGGGGGGGGGGGGGGGGAGGGGAGGGGGGGGGGAGTGATGAGGTTTAGCCTGTCCCTTAGGAAGAGAGAATGGACTGGAAGTTTGGGGGACCAATGGGAGAGCAAAGAAATGAAGATTAAAGTTATTTTCTCTTTGGTGACCTCAGTTTCCTCATCTGAAAAAATGAGGAAGGTGAACTAAGTTCTTTCAAAAATATCTATCTTATAGATGTGTTTTTAGTTGCTTTCTTTTCAAATGTGAAGTCCTTCCAGCAGGGAGTCTCCAACCTTCTAGAAAGGAAATGTAGAGAGAGGGAAAGAGATTTACCTAATATGTGTATTGTTGAGCATCTAGAATAAAGTCTTGAGATCAGAAAAAAACTTTAAAGGTTATCTAGGCAAACACTTCATTTTAGAAATGAGAAAACTGAGGTCTAGAGTGTTTAAGTGACTCATCTAAGGTCACACAGACCATAAGGAACAAAACTAGGAACTGACTATCTGATATGCTGTATCCAGTGCTCCTACCATAAACTAAAAAACAACCTGACTTAATTTTTCCAGTTAGTTCTGTTGGGGAAGGAGAACTGGAGGGGATCATGGGAACAGGACCCATCAGAGACAAGGGGCTCAAGTTTTTGCTCCATCCCCAGGTTAGGCAAATCACTTCTATTCTCTGAGACTCATTTTTATTTCTTCCTCTCTCACAGAGCTGTTCTAAGGATGAAGTAAAAACATTTTTATATGTAATATAATGCTATATGGAAAGAGAATATAGTTATTATTATTAAACATTTGTTAGTTCAATAGAAGACTCCTCTGAGTCATAATGAAAACACTCATCCAAGGAAAAATTCATTCATTCATTCATTCATGCATGCATGCATGCATGCATTCATTCATTCATTCATTCATTCATTCATTCATTCATTCATTCAAATATAGCACTCCCTCTAAAAGTTATCCACTCAATTCGTGCTTGTAGGTTTGCAGCATGGATGAAGGAGTCATTATGGGAACCTATTCCCAGGTTCAAATTTTTTAATTTTCTACTGATAGAAAAATATTTCTTAATCTTTTAAGATAAATTATATGCAATCAGCTTTTGGAAATTGTCATTGTCATACATTTTAAAATTGTAATTTTAAAATTATAATTGTCATACATTTTAAAAAAAAGTAATCCATAATGCTATGAATGAAAGGCCTTTTTAAAAAAGTGGGCTTGACTTTTTTATAATTCCTAAATCTGATACATTGAGATGTCTTTATAAGGCCTCCTAACAATAAGTATCTCCAAGATGAAGAAAGATGGAATATCATAGGAAAATGGATTTTAGAATGCCAGAGAACCTGATCAACTCAGGATAAAATTAAGGAAATAAAATATGTTCTATATTTGTGTTTATACATGGGTATACGCAGGGTGTTATCTTAGTGCTGCTTTAAGCTATTAGAGTTTAAAAGCCATTAAAACTTTAAAAAGCACTAAGATATTTAGGACACACTGTGGCATATACACACTTTTTATATATGTACATATATTCATATATTATTCTCTTTCTCTAATAAAAATAACCAATAGTTTATTTTATTATGTTTTTCTCCCACAAATCCATCTCCTAATTGTATTTTTTAGTTCGATTTCTTTTACTTTCAATTTTTATTAATCTCTCCTTTGGTTTTCAAGATTTTTATTTTCATCTTTAATTGGGAATTTTTAATTGGTTGTTTTGCTAGGGTTTTTGTTGTTGTTGTTGTTGTATACTTACGTTTCATTGATTTGCTCTTTCTCTCTTTTAGTAATATAAGTATTTAGAAATAGACATTTTCCCCTAAATACTGCTTTGGCTGAATTCCACACATTTTGGTAGTTTGTCTCATTGTTGTCATTATCCTTTTTTTTATACAGTGTGAAAGAAAGTTTTACTTCACTAAATTCCCATCTATAAACTACAAATGAGTTATTAAGCTGATTTTAGCATTGGAAATTACAGGGCTACATCAGCTCTGCAACGTGACAAATGAAGTGGAAAATAAGAAGTCATAATATAAACACAGTGATATTTGCTTATTTTTTTTCTTTTGTAATCCTAAGTATTTTTAAAATTAATTTATTTAATTGATTAGTTTAGAATATTTTTCCATGGTTACATGTGTCATCTTTAATGAAAGTGTTGATTGTTTATATGATTTTTTATTTGACTCATTCATTTTTTTGAGATTATATTATTTAGTTTCCAATTAAGTTTTAATAAATGCTTTAAAAGCTCTTTGTTAAATATAATTATATTGCATTATGGCCCCCAAAGGTTATATTTAATTTTTTTTTTTACGAGACCCTGACACATGGTAAACTAAATATTTTAACTCTGCATGTCTTTCAGTTTCAGGTATGTCTCTTGTAAATAACATTGTTGGATTCTGGTTTCCTAATCTATTCTAATATCCATTTGCATTTTATGGGTGTTTATTGCATTCATATTCACAGTTATGCTTGCTATCTGTGTATTTTCCTTCATTCTAATCTCTTTTATGTATCCTTTTCCTCTTAATCCTGTTCCCCAATCAAAAATGTGTTTGATTATTTCCTTTAATCTGCTCTCTTTATCTCCTCCCCACCTTTCTCTTCTCTTCCTACTTCCCTGAGGAATTAGATGAATTCATATATACAACTGTGTATGCATATATGCTCTTCTCTACTTGAACAAGTTCAGAAGAGAGTGAAGTTCAAACACTACCCACTTCCTGTCCATTCTACCTTCCATCATGAAAACTCTTCCTTTCATATCTTTTTCATGTGAGATTAAATTGCTCTAATGATAAAATTCTTAGAGGTTACGTATATCATCTTCCATATAGAATTGTAAACAGTTAGATTTTTCAGAATCCCTTATGATTTCTCGCTCATTTTTATCTTTTTTACACTTCTCTTGAGTCTTGTATTTGAATGTCAGATTTTCTATATAGCTCTTATCTTTTCATCAGGAATGCTTGAAAATTCTATTTCATTAAAGATCCATTCCCCCCCCCCCCCGGAGGATTACACTCAGTTTTGCTAGGTAGATTATTTATGGTTAGAATTCTAGTTCCTTTTCCTTCCAGAATATCATATTTTAAGTTCTTCCCTCCTTTATAATTGTAACCATTAAATTTTGTGTGGTCCTTAATGTAATTTTATGGTGTTTGAATTATTTTTTTTTCTTCCTACTAGAAGTATTTTCTCTTTGACCTGAGTCTCTAGAATCTGGCTATGATATTCCTAAGAGTTTTCATTTTGGGATTTCTTTTAGGAGGTGACTAGTGGATGCTTCTAGTTTCTACTTTACTCTCTGGTTCTAAGATATCTGGACAGTTTTTCTTTATAATTTTTGAAATATGGCGTTTAGATTTTTTTTTTAATCCTGGTTTTCTCGTAGTCCAATCAATTGTTAAAAAACCCTTCCATCCATCTTAGAATTAATACTATAGTTCTAGGGCAGAAGAACTGTAAGGTCTAGGCAATAGGGATTAAGTGACTTGCCCAGGGTTACACTGCTAAGAAGTATTTGAGGTCAGATTTGAACTCAGAATCTCCCATCTCTAGTCCTGGCTCTCAATTCACTGAGGTACTTAGCTCTTAGTCCAATAATTCTATGTGTGTGTGTGTGTGTGTGTGTGTGTGTGTGTGTGTGTGTGTGTGTGTGTGTGTGTTTTTAAAACAACTTTTACCTTCTTTCTTAATTTCAGTTCTAAGACAGAAGAATGGCAAGGGCTAGACTCTGTAGGAGCAACTACGTGCCACAGTAGATAGAGAGCCAGTCTTGGAGTTTGGAGGACCTGGGTTAAATGTGACCAGAGGCACATCCTAACTTTGTGATCCTGAGCAAGTCACTCAACCTCATTTGCCTAACCCTTGCCCTTCTGTCTTAGATTTGTTACCAAAACAGAAACTAAGTGTTTAAAAAAAATAAAGAAAAGAAAATGACTCACTGTGACTTATTTTTAGATTTTCCTCTCAGAATTTGGTTTGGAATTTTTTTTAAAGTTGTTGTAGAGGAGAGATTGTTAGAACTCTGAAAAAGTTCTGGTTTTACTCTACTATATTGGTTCTATGTCCATGTATATTTATCAAAGGGTTACAAGATAATATCCTAAAAATTCTTGAAATAAACATTTTCATGCATTCAATTTGTCTTTAATGTACATTAACATTCTCATACCTAATAGACATTTTTTCCTGTTATAGACACATTTTTCTTTTGACAAACTGGAAAAAGTACCCCAAATTCCAAGAATATTAGAGTCACAGTCTTTATTGAGTCACTGATTTTGTTGCTTAGAGATGTTTGACCTTTTTACTAGACTCCCTCATTCTCTTAGAGGAGATTCTATGATTTCACATTCCTAAAAGTAGAGCTCATGAACCCTATCAGTGCATTTATATTTAATAGTCAGCCCTAAAGATACTGTTAGCCCAAAGCAAAAGTATTTATTATGGTGGCATCAGAAGAAAAATGGTAATAAAGCATTCCCTCTATACATCCGGGATGTGCTTTCCCACAAGTATATATCGCACCAGGAGAAGTAGGCACACATGTAAGGTATCTGAGTAGAGAGGCACACACTAATGAACAAATGTGACTAAAGCTGCTCGTGTCTCTGATGTTGCAGAGTCAGTCTTTTCTTCTTCTTCTTCTTCTTCTTCTTCTTCTTCTTCTTCTTCTTCTTCTTCTTCTTCTTCTTCTTCTTCTTCTTCTTCTTCTTCTTCCTCTTCTTCTTCTTCCTCTTCCTCTTCTTCCTCTTCTTCTTCTTCTTCTTCTTCTTCTTCTTCTTCTTCTTCTTCTTCTTCTTCTTCTTCTTCTTCTTCTTCTTCTTCTTCTTCTTCTTCTTCTCCTTCTTCTTCTTCCTCTTCTTCCTCTTCCTCTTCCTCTTCTTCTTCTTCCTCTTCTTCTTCTTCTTCTTCTTCTTCTTCTTCTTCTTCTTCTTCTTCTTCTTCTTCTTCTTCTTCTTCTTCTTCTTCTTCTTCTTCTTCTTCTTCTTCTTCTTCTTCTTCTTCTTCTTCTTCTTCTTCTTCTTCTTCTTCTTCTTCTTCTTCTTCTTCTTCTTCTTCTTCTTCTTCTTCTTCTTCTTCTTCTTCTTCTTCTTCTTCTTCTTCTTCTTCTTCTTCTTCTTCTTCTTCTTCTTCTTCTTCTTCTTCTTCTTCTTCTTCTTCTTCTTCTTCTTCTTCTTCTTCTTCTTCTTCTTCTTCTTCTTCTTATGATGATGTCCTCATGTTACTGTTCCATGGCTACAGTATTTCTGCTAAGTAAGGTTGTTCCTGAAATCTCTGGGCCGGTTCTCCTATTGATTAAATAGTTCTGCTGCAAGACACTATGACTGATGATGACAAGAGAGGAGAAACAGTCCCTTCCACTCCTTCCCCAAAAGTGAAGGAAAAAAAAATTTATGGACTCAGTTTTACTCCCATTGCTGGCTCCCTTCTTCACTAACAGAGCTCTAACTCCTCAGAACTATATCCTACCTTAATTGCTTTCAAAAGTATATCTTGCTTTTTTTTTTTTTTAATCCTTACCTTCTATTTTAGAATCAATGCTGTGTATTGGTTCCAAGGCAGAAGAACAGTAAGGGCTAGGCAATAGCGGTTAAGTGACTTGTCCAGGTTCACATAGCTAGGAAGTATCTGAGTCCAGATTCGACCCCAAGACTTCCCATCTCTAGGCTTGGCTCTCAATCCACTGAGTCACCTATCTTACTTTTTTAAAAAGGTCTACCAGGACTGGGACCCCAACCTTCAGCTAGCAAATAGCTAGAAGCTATCATACTTGTCCGAAGGTCTTCAAATCTCATAAAGAGATGATAAAAGGATGATATCTATTAAAAGAAAAAAAACCCCTTACCTTCCATCTTGGAATCAATACTGTGTATTGGCTCCAAGGCAGAAGAGTGGTAAGGGCTAGGCAATGGGCATTAAGTGACTTGCCCAGGGTCACACAGCTGGGAAGTGTCTGAGGCCAGATTTGAACCTAGGACCTCCCATCTCTAGACCTGGCTCTCAATCCACTGAGCTACCCAGCTACCCCCTTCTATTTTTAACTTTCTTTAAGACATTGACATTTCTTTGTCTCCATCACTGTCCATATAATTTCATAAGCTGGGCTGGAAGGAAATCAACTGATCCACAGTATCCCAATCATCTTCCTCTCATCACACAAGCACCTACTATGTGTAGGACACTGTGTTCATAAATGGAGATATGAAACAAAACAGTCGTTGATCTCAAGGAGTTTATATTCTCTTGGATACAGCCCAGAGTTATCTCCTTCCCATCTCTCTAAAACCCTACTGTGGAAGGGTGAAGAAGAATCATCTTCTCCATCTTGGGTTCTATAGATTCTTTATAGTTGTTGAGAACATTGCCCTACCCTGTAAAGAAAAGGGCATCTTTGGAAACTCAGCTCAGGTATCATCTCCTAAAGAAGGCTTTTCTGGATTCCCTTGTCCCCTATTTTAGGGCTCTCTCCATCCTCAGGTTACTTTGTATAATTTTTCATCTTCTAATTCTCAGCTTAAATTCCTTGTTAAAGGAATGCCTCCTCCCAGAAATGCCCTGTATAGGGATTTCCCCCTGCCACCGCTGCAAACATTCTGAGCTAGCTAGCATCTTCAGAGCTCATCTGTGTGGAGCATCTGAGTGTCAATTACTTCTGGCTACTGTTACCCACAACCAGCTCCCACCACCATGCCCAGGTACCCTGATTTTAGCATCCTTTCTCTATTTTCCTCTACTTCCTGTCTCCACGTATCCCAGACCACAAGAGTCTGTTTTCCAGCGCTTGTTTACAGAAGGAGAAAATAATATACAAATTCAGAAATAATACAGCAGGCTAAGGTAATTAGAAGTCCATGTAAAGGAAGTCTATCCAGTTCCAGACTGAGTGGCACCAAGGCCTCCTGCCCTAATTTTTAGCTAAAGTTCCCCAGGCTTTGAAGAGCTCATTATCTTCCTTCTTCTGGGAGTGCATTCCTATGACACCAGCCTCCACTTAGCTCAATGGCCTTTGGGATTCCCCAGTCTGGGCTCTGTGAATTGAGCCCATTGGTTCGTTTTCCCAATCCAAGACTGAACCCTCAGTCAGGAAGCTTGTTGATAGCATGGCGGGTCTTACTGTTCTAGGCCTGTTCCTTCCTAATACTTGGCCAAGAGAAGGTAGTAGTCATGGAAGACCTAGGTGCAAATCCTGCCTCTGACATTTACTACTATGTGCCTTTTGGACTCTCTGGACTTCATCAGGTTATTCAAGGAGGGGTGAACAAGCCCAGGGCCAAAATGGAGCAGGCCAAAGCTTCTATTGATCAGGTATATGCGTGACCTTGGATTGTTTAGCCAGGTCAAGATATAATTTCAAAAAATATATATTTTGTTAAGGTCAACAAGATCTCATTATACATGAAAAGTTGCCATATCTGGACGAACTACACTATTTATTTGATCTACAGAAAGTATTTTTTTTTCTTTTTTAAATCCTTTCTATCTTAGAATCAATATTGGTTCTAAGATGGAAGAGTGGTAAGGGCTAGGCAAGTGGGATTAAGTGACTTGCCCAGGGACACACAGCTAAGAAGTGTCTGAGGATAGATTTGAACCCAGGACCTTCTGTCTCTAGGCTTGGCTCTCAATCCACTGAACCACCCAGCTGCCCCCTATATGTACTACTTAGCTAGAGAAGAGATCTAGTGACAGAGGTGAGAGAGGTGCTATCTTAGAAGCACTTAGAAGCACAGGGAACTCACTATCTCTCAAGACCAGCTACTCTGCCCATCTTCTGCAGAAAGCTCAGGGGAAAAGCCCAGGATCCTGACAATAATGACAGGGCATCCCATGGTCCCAAAGGCACTGAGGTTCCTGCCCCATGCGTCTCTGGCTTCAGCGCTGCAGGGAATCCAGCCAGGACAGTGAGTCAGGACTCTGAGGGAAATCAAGACATTTGTCAACAATGCTGTCTGCTTAGTCACTGAGCAACAGACTTTGGAGGATTTGTGCTGGGCTCATTCCACTCAGTCTTCTTTGCTGACACATGCTGACACACACACTGTTTCTCTTTTCCAATCTCTGTCTCTGTCGATTTTTCGCCTTTCCTCTTCAAGTTCTGAAGGAAAAGCAAAACATATTTTCCATCTCTTTTCCCACATTTCATAAAACATCCCATTGGAAACCTAATGGCTGCCTGAAGAGCAGGATAAAAGAAGGCTAGAAATTCTGGAGTTTAGGATGAGATTAGCTCTGTAGGACTCACTCAGGATCATATAACCCTCAGTCATAATTGTAACTAGGGTGGAGTGGCTGGGGCTTTGCTTCAGGGCACCAAAATTTAGAGAGTGAAGATAGCACTTCTATTCCTTCCTTAACCACTGAGTCTATTCGCACTTAGATAGCAAAGCTATTAATTAAAACTGGAGACTGCCAAACAATCTGCTCTTTGTCTGCTCATTGCTGAACCCTCAGAGAGCTCTTTCCTCCTTAATCTCCATTTTGCTTCCCCACTTAATCCCCAGAAACTTTCCTAACAGTGTTCTTACATAGCTTTATGCCCTGGGTTGGTAAGGATACCTTTCTCTCCCATCTAAATCTGTCTTGGTCTAGTTACCTGGGAAAAGCTTCCCCAAACATGTGAAGGGGTTTGCATTATTTGACCCAGCTGGGTTTGGGGATCATCCCAGATGCCAATGTTGCTAGTCATGGGTCCTAATCTACTTCTGTATTTCCTCTCCTATATAAACTCTCTGCATCAACCAAACATCAAACATTCCATGGTTCCTCCTTACCAAATGATCTGTAAAGTAAGCCCTGAAAGGTTAGGAACCAATTCTTGGGTGCAGTGGGGTAGCTCAGTGGATGGAGAGCCAAGCCTAAATATAGGAGGTCCTGGGTTCAAATCTGGTCTCAGACAAGTCTAGCTGTATGACCCTAGGTAAGTCACTTAACCCTGGTTGCCTAGAGCTTACCAGTCTTCTGCCTTGGAACCAATATACAGAACTGATTTTTGTTTTAAACCCTTACCTTCTATCTTGGAATCAATACTGTGTATTGGCTCCAAGGCAGAAGAGTGGTAAGGGCTAGGCAATGGGGGTCAAGTGACTTGCCCAGGGTCATACAGCTGGGAAGTGTCTGAGGCCAGATTTGAACCTAGGACCTCCCATCTCTAGGACTAGCTCTCAATCCACTGAGCTACCCAGCTCCCCCCCCCCCCCCCCCACGAACTGATTTAAGGGAAGGTAAAGTTTAAAAAACAACAACAACAAATGATCAATTCTCCTATTTCACTGCCTCCCCCACCATGCTTATTGGCACAGTCCTTTGTAACAACGAATCAATAAGCATTTAATAGTCATTAAAATATTTATTTATTATTACTATGTAACAAGGATATAAGATGTAGATGGCAGTTTCTGCTGTTAAAGAACGTACCCATAGGGGGCAGCTGGGTAGCTCAGTGGATTGAGAGCCAGCCCTAGAGACCGGAGGTCCTAGGTTCAAATCTGGCCTCACACACTTCCCAGCTGTATGACCCTGGGCAAGTCACTTGACCCCCATTGCCTAGATCTTACCATTCTTCTGCCTTGGAGCCAATACACAGTATTGATTCCAAGATGGAAGGTAAGGATTAAAAAAAAAAAAAGAATGTACCCATTCATGATCAATGTTTAATAAAATATTCAATGACGATTTAAATTTCATAAATATATATTTACGACTTCCTGTGTACAAGGCAACAGGACTTAGGGCAGTTAGGACATACCCAGGCCATATGGCTCCTCTCTGGAATAGGATTTGAACTCAGATCTTCCTGACTGCAATTCTAACACTCAACCTGTTACACCGCCTACTCATATGATTGGTATAATGTGTGTGTGTACAAATGTACAATGCATGTATAAATACACACATATACATGTATTTTATATATTCTACTTATCAGTCATATAATACATATGTGTAAGTATATTTATATATTATATATACGTAGAATATAGTAATTATATATGATATTTAACTAAGTATAACATTTGAATGTGTGTATTTATATATTATATATAAATGATGAAAATGATGACTATAATATATAATTATTGATAAGCATAATATATAACTATATATAATATTTAAGTATAATATATGCATGTGTATGTGTGTTTATTATCTATAACCAATAAGTATAATATACAATTATATGATTGATAAGTATAATATATAATTATATATAATATATAACTGATTAATAGAAAATATATGCATATGTGTATTTAAATATTATATATAAATGATAACTATAATATATCATTATTGGTAAGTATAATATATAACTACATATATCTAATTATAATATATGCATGTATATGTATATGTGTTTATTATCTATAACCAATAAGTATAATATATATAATTATATTATTGATAAGTATAATATATAATTATATATGATATATAAATGATTAGTATAAAATATATGTGTGTGTTTAAATATTATACATATAATATGTGCACATTATATTCTATTATACATAGAATATATACATATATATAAATCTAGCTGCTAAGTATAATTGAAAGAAAGGGCAAAGGAAAATTCCCAACAAAGTCTCTTTGGATAAGCTGAAGGGAGAGAAAATGCTTTTTTCTGGGGGTCAGGAAGAGGAGGAGGAGGAGGAGGAGGAGGAAGAGGAGGAGAGCTGGATTGGGGAAGGCTTCTCAGACACAGAAGGGTGATGCAAGTTCCTCTCATTCTTCAAATTCCTCCTTTTTCATTCTGATCATAGAGAATAAAAATACTTTCTGTAGCCTGGCACCAATACCGTCCAAGTCAAATGGGGCTGCTGTGGAACAATTTCAAACTGGACTGTTGAGGTCACCTATGAGCTTGGCATCCCCAAGACTACATACTTTGGCCTGATATTTTATTACCAATTAAATAAATGTATTGTTTTTCCATCTGGGTAACCAAGGTGGGGGATTGGGGTTGGGGGTGGGGAGTGGGGAAGGAACCCTATGGCTGGCCCTGCTGATTCAAAGCTAAGCAACAGATGGGGAGAATTTAACCCCTTCTCCTCTTGGGTTAATAAGAGAGAATAGAAATTAGAACTAGATTTATTCTACTTTTGACTTTCTGCCAGACCTTGAATTTCTTCTTGTCTTTTTGCCTCAGTTGTTCCATCTGTAAAATGGAAGTGATACACAAAGTCATGAACCAGCCTCAAAAGTTATAGAACTGGGGGCAGCTGGGTAGCTCAGTGGATTGAGAGCCAGGCCTAGAGATGGGAGGTCCTCGGTTCAAATCTGGCCTCAGACACTTCCCAGCTGTGTGACCCTGGGCAAGTCACTTAACCTCAACCGCCTAGCCCTTACCACTCTTCCGCCTTGGAACCAATACAGAATATTGATTCTGAAAAGGATTGAAGGTTAGGATCTAAAGCAGCCCAGGGGGGAGCAGCTAGGTGTCTAGGACCTCAGATGGGTCCTAGCTGTGTGACCCTGGCCAAGTTACTTAACCTCATAGCCTAGTCCTTACAGGGAAGCCTAAACTCCGAGAGAGCTCAGAGAAGACTCCTCACCTGAACAGGTTACTAAGCTTCCCCCAGTAGTGTAGCAAAGACACTCACCACCAAACCTGGACAATAGCTGCCGCCATGCCAAGATGCCAAGATGCTCAGCACGCTGCTGCCAGCCACCTCTCCACAAAGAGGCCAAGAGAGGAAGTGACGCGAAATATATAGACCATTTTTACATCACTTTCCTGAGTCTCACATGTACCAATGGTAGCTTAAGCTTGACTTGGGACAGCCCAGGGGTTTGTCAGTTGTTTCTGATTTGTCATTTGCTAGCACATGTCTGTCATAGGCCATCGTTCTCAATACTTAATCCTTAAGTAGGGGTGTAGACATTCCTGTTTTGTTAGACTAAGCAGGGTGGAGTAAATCTAAAATTCACACTAATAAACTGTTGGTAGAACTGTGAACTGATACAACCATTCTAGAGAGCAATATGGAACCAGGCTCAACCCAGCAATACCATTGATGAGTCTGTATCCCAAAGAGGTCAGATATAAAGGGAAAGGACCCACCTGTACCAAAATATTTTTAGCACCTTTTTGTAGCAAAGAATTGGAAACTGAGGGGGTACCTATCAATTGGGGAATGGTCAAATTGTGGCATATGGTTGTAATAAAATATTGTTGCTCCATAAGAAATGACAAAAAGGGTAAATTCTGAAAAACCTGGAAAGAGTTATATGAACCGATGCAAGGTGAAGTGAGCAGAACCAGGAGAACAGTGTATACAGTAAACAGAGGTCAGTTTTCTACATATAGAAATGTTATACAATGATCAATTGTGAAGGACTGAACTATTACCAACAAAACAAGTTCCTAGGCTATCCATAAGGAACCCATGATGAAAAATGCTCTCCACAGCCAAAGAAGGAACTGTAGGAGTCTGAGTGCCCATCAAAGCATATCACCTTCCACTTAATTTCCTTCGTGAATGTTTTATTGTATGTGTGATATGTGTCTTCAATCATAACATGAGTAATATGGAAATATGTATTGCATGAAAGCAATGGTATACCTATATCAGGCTATTTACCATCTCAGGGAGGGGAAGAAGGAAGAGAGGGAGAAAATATGAATCCTAAAATGTCAGCAAACAATTGTCAAAAATTATTTCTACATGTGACTGAAAAAATTAATTAATTCATTAACTTTTTTTAAAAAAGAAGTCTAGGCCTAGTCTGGTCATTAGATGGCAAAATTGATTTTGTATTGGCTCTAGATTCAGGAAGACCTCAGATTTAATTCTATCTTTGACACTTATAGCTTTGTGATCCTAGGCAAGTCACAACCTCTTTCCTAGCTTTCTTTCTTTCTTTTTTTTTAAACCCTTACCTTCCGTCTTGGAGTCAATACTGTGTATTGGCTCCAAGACAGAAGAGTGGTAAGGGTAGGCAATGGGGGTCAAGTGACTTGCCCAGGGTCACACAGCTAGAAAGTGGCTGAGGCCGGATTTGAACCTAGGACCTCCCGTCTCTAGGCCTGGCTCTCAATCCACTGAGCTACCCAGCTGCCCCCCCTAGCTTTCTTATATGCAAGGTGGGGTAGTAATAACACCTGGGTTAAAAAGATGTGAGAATCAATCGTGATAATGCCATTATTATAATTATTAGTGCCACTTAAATTTTGTTGTCCTGAGACAAAGTGTCATTTGCCCCTTTCCTGGTTAAGATTTGGTTTTGTACAAAAATCTTCCTCCAAACCATCTTTATTGTTGGGGCATTACTCTGAGTCCCTGAAAGCTTTGGCAATGCAGTAAAAGTTGGCGAGTCTTACCAAGCTGGAAGGGCTTCAAACATGAGCCTGGCTGCAGAGAGGAAGCTTGTTGTGTTGGAACCAACTTAACTACATGCGAAGAGAAGGAATTCTTTAGACTTAGCAACTCATGGGATTGGCCACTAAGGCAAGAAGTGATTATAATCTACAATGGTACGGAGAGTAGCCATATCAGTTGAGTAGAGATAAAAATAATTGATCTGGAGTCAGATGGCATGGGGTCCAGGCTTGATTCTTCTGCGTAACAGCTGGGTGAATATGGATGAGTCACTTGAATATCCTCAAATTCCTCATTAGTAAAATGGGAATAATAATAATAACAACAGTTACAACACCAACCTAGGCAGAGTCGTTATGAAGATTAAATGAAATCGCTCTCTGCCCTGCCTATCTTATCACCCCTGTACCCACTGGGGTGGCTCAGGTGGCTCAGACTCTGGCAAGGAAAGTGAGAAAAGATATGTGTGAAGATTTGAGTAGAAAAAATGGGTGAGAGCAAGAATGAGTGAAAAAAGAAAGGGACAGTGAGGGAAGGAAGTAAGAGTAGCAAGACCTGGGGAAGGACCATTTCCTTGGGTGGCATCTTTGGGGTAGCATACAGGGATGTAGCACTTGGCTCCCCTTTGCCTATCCAGTGCTGACTTTCTTAGATATTGATGTGGCAGCACCTTTGTTCACAGAGACTCTACTTGTGTAGGAGATAGTGGGAGGAAGAACCTGAGACTTCATCATGTCCAAAACCACCACATCCAAAACTGGGATGTAACAAGTACATCCCAGAAATCAAGACTTCAGTATTCCTCCATGGACCAAGTCATGACTTCTTTTATTTTATTTTTAGTCCTTACCATCATCTTTGAATCAATCCCAAGTATCAGTTCCAAGTCTGAAGAACAGCAAGGGCTAGGCAATTGGGGTTAAGTGACTTACTCAGGGTCACACAGCTAGGAAGTGTCTGAGGTCCGATTTGAACCTAGGGCCTCCTGACTCCAGACCTGGTGCCCTAGATCCACTGAGCCACCTAGATGTCCCCAAATCATTATATATTTTTTAAAAATCCTTACTTTCTGTCTTAGAATCAATATTGGTAAGGTCTAGGCAATTGGGGTTAAGTGACATGCCCAGTGTCTCATAGCTAGGAAGTGTCTGAGGTCACATTTGAACCTAGGACCTCCCATCTCTAGGCCTGGCTCTCACACTGAACCATTCAGTTGCTCCCTCATTATTTCTTCTTCTTATTTCTTCTTTTAATCAATACTGTGTATTGGTTCTAAGAAAGAAGAGTGGTAAGGGCTAGGCGGTTGGGGTTAAGTTACTTGCTCAGGGTTTCATAGCAGGGGAGTGTCTGAGGCAAGATTTGAACCTAGGACCTCCTGTTTCTAGGCCTGGTTCTCAGTCCGCTGAGCCACCCAGTTGCTCCCTCATTACTTCTTAATTTATAGTTCAGTATTAAGATAGCAGCTTGAGGGATGGAGAAGAGTACTGGACTGGAGACACAAGAAGAACTTAAATTCTTTGGGAATGAGGGATGAAATGCCTACTACTTACTTTAATTCCTTGTAATTTGCCTTACATCTTGTTTTAAGAAAATACCTTTTTTTATTGTTATACTTGTAGTTCCAGTGTAGATCCCATGGCAAATGGGGGCTCACAATCAGTGGAGCCCAGCAGAGGAAGTCAAATGTGACTCTAACAATTATATGGTAACCTTAAACCTCTGTATAAGAGGGTTACTATTATTGCCTTTAGTCATTTCCAAGCATATTTATAGGAATTATTTCCCCCAGATTTGATTATGCCTAAGACACAAAGTTTACCCTGCTTGGTGAATTAAGGACATCTATTCCAGATCAAGGACATCTCAAGTACAGCTAATGAGAGACCAAACATCTGTCTCTGGTTTGGCCCAAGCCTGGCTTATCTGTGCCAGGAGATCTATTTTTGATGGTTCCCATGTTGATTTGTTGGTTCGGTTCCTGTATCACGGCAAGAGACACTGATCTGTCATGGAGGTTTTGCTCTGAGTGAAAAGTTCTGGGCCAATACCCTTGCTGGCTGCCCTTTAGGAGTGAAGGCAGGGAAATGGAACCTTTTGACTTTTGGCCTCCTCACTGCTTGGAAGTCGATGCAGGAACAGAATGACCTCAGGCCTGGGGATGCTTTGACCAGGACTTCAGTTTCATCATCCATTAAATAAGCAGATAAGACCAGATGTCCTCTAAGGTCCTTTTCAGCTCTAAATTGGAAATCCCATTGCCTACTTATTGTTTTGATTCATTTTTCATCTTCAACTAAAGACTGTCTATAAGTATACTCTACCAGGGACCTTAACAGACATCTACTGGGGACAAGATGAGAGGAAGTTGTTTTGAAATTGGCTGGAGTACCGGGAATGGGATGCTGAGCCTTGATCTGTTTAATGGAAACACCAGCCTGTGTCCTAGATGGAGTGATAGAATTAAGGAGTAAGTGACTAAGAACCTTAGAGAGGCACATTGAGTTGAAAGCCATCTCAGAGCACTGTCTGGTGGTGTATACTCAATGGATCAACCATACGTGCCTAGACTTGACTACTGAGGACCAAGTCATAGAGACTCTGAGCGTATCATAGATACATGTTTCTCGAACTGACCCCACAAATGGAGAATCCCAGAGGCCCAGAACTGAACAGAAGAGAGTGGGCTGAATTTAATTTAGGGAATTTCATGTATCTAAGGATTCCAAGCTTTTCCCTGAAATAAAGGTCCCACCTTTTAACCTCAATATTCTTCTGATAATGATATACCACAGTGAAACATGGGATAACAGTCTCTAAAGAATTGAATTTGCAGGCCACCCAAAAGGGCAATGAAGAGATGAATTGTGGGTGTGAGTAGGCTGCAGATAGCATCAAAAAGAATTGTGCTTTAATTCAGTCCCTTATTACCTATCCCTCTTCTGGAAGTATATCACTGGGCACCTAACTTTTGTACTCGCCCACTTTTTCTCTACCTTTCATTGAGGTCATACCTTTCATAATAGGAACAGGAATGGGTTCTCTAGTCACCAGGGACAGCTAATGTAAATTAACTTTATTATTATTATTAGATTGTTAGATAAACATTTATTAAGCACCCATTATGTACAGGAAGAAAGGCCAAAGATCTCAGAGTCCAGAAGCCCAATTTCAAGTGGTGCCACTGAGGAATTCTGATTGTATTACCCAAGGAAAGTCACTTAACTGCTCAGTGGATCCAGGAAATACTGTGAAACTCTTAAGTGCAGATGAGCAGATCCATATTGATAAAGGGAATTTTCCCACTGGGAGTTCTCTGCACAAATGAAGTCCTAGATCTAGACAGGGAAAAGGTTTACAAGACTTTGTAGGAGGTGCTAAGGATAAGAGCATATAAAAGAAAAAGTCTCTGCCATTAAAGAACCCAATTTGTATAGGGGAAGTGGGAAGAATACAATATGGATATCAATATGTGTGGTACAGTCAAGGCAACTCAAGGAAAGAAGGAGCTCAAACAACTGGGAGAATCAATGAAAACTGTGCAGGAGGAAACCTTTAAAGGAAAAGGTAGAGGTAAGGTGGCAGTACATGCCTTGAATGAGAGACAATTGCTGTTAATGCATGGATATGAGAGATGGAGGATCAGTTTCACAAAATGGCTAGTGGTCCATATGGCTAATAGTGATGTAGGAGAAACACATATGAAGGGCAATAGTGTGAAATAAGGTGGGAGAGGTAGGCTGGAGGTAGACTGAAAGAAGTCTCAAGTTCTAGGCTGAGGGGATTGTAAGATTATATTACAGAGACTCTGGGAAGCCAGTGAGGATTAAACAGGGGAATGGCATGGTCAGATCTGTACATTAGAGAAATTATCTGGCAGCTGGGTGGACAACAGATCAGGGAGGCAAGAGATTAAGAGTCTAGGCAAGAAGGGATGAGGACCTCAACTAGGAAGTCTCATCAATGGAGAGGCTTCAGATGGGAGAGAGACAACGGAGGGACAAGGCTTGGCAGCTGATTGACTATAGAAGTCAGAGAGAGGGAGAAGGGACAATCAAGGTGACTATTAACAGGATGATGAGGTTATGAACCCAAGTGACAGGATGTGTACAGTGGCACTCTCAGGAGAAATAGGAAAATGTGCAGGAGATTTAAAGGGAGAAGATAGTGAGTTCCATTCTGGTTTTGCTGTTTGAGATTCCCACAAGATTTATAGGAGGATTTGATTCTGTACTGCAGACAAAGATTAGGGCTGGACATATACATATATTGGGGGACTGGGGTTAGTACCAGTTATAATATTTGAACCTCTGGGAGATGATGAAATCTCCAAGAGAATATAGAGAGAGAGATAGACAGAGAGACAGAGAGAGACAGAGAGAAGAGGACCCAGGATAGAACCCAAAGGGGTCACACTAACAAAGAGAGGAAGAAAAGGATCAAAACACAACAAAAGAGATTAAGAAGAAGTCATGGGGGCAGCTGGGTAGCTCAGTGGATTGAGAGCCAGGTCTAGAGATGGGAGGTCCTGGGGAGGAAAAAGAAGAAGAAGAAGAAGAAGAAGAAGAAGAAGAAGAAGAAGAAGAAGAAGAAGAAGAAGAAGAAGAAGAAGAAGAAGAAGAAGAAGAAGAAGAAGAAGAAGAAGAAGAAGAAGAAGAAGAAGAAGAAGAAGAAGAAGAAGAAGAAGAAGAAGAAGAAGAAGAAGAAGAAGAAGAAGAAGAAGAAGAAGAAGAAGAAGAAGAAGAAGAAGAAGAAGAAGAAGAAGAAGAAGAAGAAGAAGAAGAAGAAGAAGAAGAAGAAGAAGAAGAAGAAGAAGAAGAAGAAGAAGAAGAAGAAGAAGAAGAAGAAGAAGAAGAAGAAGAAGGAGAAGAAGAAGAAGAAGGAGAAGAAGAAGGAGAAGGAGAAGGAGAAGGAGAAGGAGAAGGAGAAGGAGAAGGAGAAGGAGAAGGAGAAGGAGAAGGAGAAGGAGAAGGAGAAGGAGAAGGAGAAGGAGAAGGAGAAGGAGAAGGAGAAGGAGAAGGAGAAGGAGAAGGAGAAGGAGAAGGAGAAGGAGAAGGAGAAGAAGGAGGAGAAGGAGGAGAAGGAGGAGAAGGAGGAGAAGGAGGAGAAGGAGGAGAAGGAGAAGGAGGAGAAGGAGGAGAAGGAGAAGGAGAAGGAGAAGGAGAAGGAGAAGGAGAAGGAGAAGGAGAAGGAGAAGGAGAAGGAGAAGGAGAAGGAGAAGGAGAAGGAGAAGGAGAAGGAGAAGAAGGAAGAAAAAGGAGAAGGAAGAAAAAGAAGAAGGAAGAAGAAGAAGAAGGAAGAAGAAGAAGGAGAAAAAAGACATTTAAGAAATTGTTATGTAACATAAGGGAAAATTATAACTATAAGAAGTATTATATAAGGAGAAAATACTTGTATAAAAATTTATTCAGTGCTGTGAGAGCCAGGCCTAGAGTAGGGAAATCTTGGGTTCAAATGTGACTTCATATAATTCCTAGCTGTGTGGCCCTGGGCAAGTCACTTCACCCCCATTGCCTAGCCTTTACAGCTCTTCTGCCTTGGAACCAACGCACAGTATTGATTCTGAGATGGAAGGTCAGAGTTTTAAAAAACCAAACAATTATTCAGTTTTGATCCAGGTGACAATAAACATTTCAAAGTTATTCTATCCTGTGACAAGTTTCTGAGGCCTTAGCAGGCCCTGATCCTTTCTAGAACTGAGACACCTAGTGCTTTGCCTTCCCCTAAAGAGAAATAGTCAATTCTACAATACTAGACTTATTCTTAGCTATTTAGAAAGTTTCCTGAAGGCATGGGGGCTTTTAGGTACTTGGCCCACAATCCAACCTTATCCCCAGCTCTTTCACTTTTTCCCTCCACACTCCAAAGCAAAAGAAAAATAGGGAAGTTGTGATTCCAAAGCCTCCACAAATCAGACCAGTTCAGTCTTACACATTGGGGATGCCTAAAGTTCATCAAAAGCCAATCCTTTTTTTTAGATAGACACATCTTGGTAGGTAGTGTGGGGAATAAAAAGAATTAATTTCTTCTTCTCCTCAGGGTGGACATCGATCCATCCTACACCCACTAGCAATAAAAGTCTGTTTAGACTTGCAGAATACATCTTCAAGGACGCATCCTTATTGCCAAAGGCCCAATAACTTGGGAGGCCTCTTATGTCACCTCAAGGATGAGGACCATTAGACTTTTAGGAACCAGAGGAGTCACTCCCAAGGACATGGCTGTCTCTCCATAACCTTACCCAACCTGGTAAAGCTTGGGATGAACTCCTGGTATGTAGCTTGCTGTCTTCTGATTGGGTAGAATTGGCCCTAGATTGTAAGTCTGGCCCTCAGACAATGGGGTATCGGACAGAGAGGGGCGGGGGTCTTGCACCAGGAATCTATAAAATGTTTGTATCTGCACTCATGCATTGGCATTGCCATTGGGCAATTGGCCCTTCCTCATGAGAAAGAACAAAGACTGATTCTTCTACTATCCACTCTCTGACTCTAGGTTTGTCATTGAAATTTGGCTGGGGGGTCATTTTATTTTAATCCACTCAGTAGCCAGTAATGGAGCTTGGCCCATAAGCTGTGTTGGAAGCAGAGATAATAGGAGTCTGCCATTTTTTTAAAAAGCCTTACCTTCCGTCTTGGAGGCAATACTGTGTAATGGCTTCAAGGCAGAAGAGTGGTAAGGGCTAGACCATGGGGGTCAAGTGACTTGCCCAGGGTCACACAGTTGGGATGTGTCTGAGGCCAGATTTGAACCTAGGACCTCCCATCTCTGGGCCTGGCTCTCCATCCACTGAGCTACCCAGCTTCCCCCTGCCATTTTTTTTTTAAGTAAAAGAATGCTGAGGTTTATATGTACTTAATGATTGATACAAGCTTGCCAGATTTTCCATCTTCAGTCACTTATTCTATCCATTTTCTCATTCAGGTCCCAGGCTATAGAGAAATTTCCCCTTCTTTCCTTTCTTCCCCCTTCTTCCTAATTCTCTTCTTTCCTTATTTTCTTCCACTGCACCCCCTTCTTCCTCCACCTTTTCTCAGTTCCCTCCTGCTTTTCGCCTTTATCTCAAAAAACCAACAACATTTCTAAGAAGTCTGTGAAAGGAGAAAAGATATGAGACAAGATGCCGCCTGTGTAGCCTAGTGTAATGGGCAGCTGCCCCATCTCACCCTATTGAACACCCAACCGCAGCTGGCCCCTTCAGAGTTTCAGTGTATTTAATTTTATGCTCCCAATTTTATGCTCTGTGGTAATTTGGAAGTATGTTTAGATAATTTATATTCTCATTAAAAAACTTGTGATCTCTTTTCGCTAATTAATTAGTTCAAGAATGTACTCCAGTTCATTAAATATTAGTTATTTAATGACCTAGAAAAAATCTTATTTACCTATAATTATGTAAACATTAAAATTACTGTTTGTCATTTATTAATGAACGAGAGCAAGAAGAATAAACAGAAAGTCCTATCATTAAATGCATTATTTTGACTGACCGATTTCACAGCTCATGTCCTCCCAGACTCTCAATAAAGAGGGGTAGTTCATTATTCTTCACTTGTCTAGAAACTCAATCTTCATCCAGGTCGCCTTTGAAGCATTTTAATGATCTTTATATTTCCCTTTAAGACTTGTCTGTTTGGGGGGCAGCTAGAAAGCAAGGAGGTTCAGCAGTTAGAGAGCCAAGCTTGGAGATGGGAGGTCTTGGCTTCACTTCTTAGTTGTGTGACCCTGAGAAAGTCACTTACCCCCATTGCCTGGCCCTTACCACTCTTCTGCTTAGAACTAATACTTAGTATAGATTATAAGACAGAAGGTAAGGGTTAAAAAAAAAGATGTCATATTTTCTTTTTTTCAAATTTGCTGTTCATTTTATTTTTATTTATTCATTTATTTATCATTTTATTTATTTATTTATCTATTTATTTGCATTTATTCACTGAACCACTTGGCTGCCTCTGGGGCATTTATTTTCATTTTTTAAAAACCCTTACCTTCTTAGAATCAATAAAGCAGAAAAACAGTAAGGGCTACGCAGTGGGGTAAGTGACTTGCCCAGGGTCACACAGCTAGGAAGTGTCTGAGGCCATATTGAACCCAGGACTTTCTATTTCCAAGCCTGACTCTCTGTCCAATGAGCCACATTTCTTTCCAATATTGACTTGTGTTTTACCTCACTGCCCCATTTATTCTTAACTCAAGATTTTTAAGCATTTCTAAGTGATAATCCTCCTCCCCCAATATTTTCTGAAGCCCTTGGGCCAGGGTTCATTTCATAATACTGTTTGCATGAACATAAGCTTCCAAGTGATGATTCTCCTCATAAGACCATATATATATAAATAAAAAATATCTAAATAAATATCTAAATAATATATATAATCTTTTCTCTCTTTCTTTTTCTTTCACCTTTTCCTCCTTTCTTTTTTCCTCTCTTTTTTTCGCTTCCTCTTCCTCCTCCTCCTCCCTCTTCTTCTTGTTCATCCAAAAAGAAAGCACTCATGAAATGCTCAATTATCTGTGACCCTTACTTATAATCTGAGACCAAAACTTCCAAGGTTTGACTATTTCCCCCCTGCGGGACCAGCGGGGTACCTTTTTGCCACTGGCCCCTGGAAGTCCCTCGGTTTATCTGCTAGTCCCAGACGATGCCCTCTCACCATTCATTGCCCTGATGACACGGTGCTGATACCTTGCCAAGCTGCCAGGGTTGAAAAGGAATCTGGGCTAAACAGTGGAAGGAGAGCTTCCAAGACAAACAGTCTGGGCCAGCTGGAGTTGTCTTTTGGAATCACTTCCAAAGAGTATTATGATGGCCTCTGGCCTTTTAGTAAAGCAATCGCATTTTTGTTTGTTTGCTTTCATTCCAATATATTAAGACAATAGGCTAGCACTGCAGGCGACGGAATATGTGAGTGGCCAGTGGTTGTGGCATCAGGAACAGCACAGGACTTAACTCTGCCATTTTGACCTCCCATCCACATGGGGCTCATTGTTTATGGGTCACCAGTCATCACTATCGTTGTCTTTCTATTCACGTGAATGGGGAATGGGGTGCTGCTTTGAGATGTTTATAAGACTCAGAAACATCTTATATTTCCAGAATATTAGAACTAGAGATGGAAGGAATCCTATGGGGCACCCAGTCCAAGCCTCCCATTTTATGGTGGAGGAAACTGAGGCCTAGAAAGTTCCCATGACTTGCCCAAAGTCATACATGTAACCAGTAGCAGAGCTGGGACTCAAATTGAGATCTCCTGATTATAAATCTAGTTCTCAGCGAATGAACACTCTAAGGGATTCCCTCCCCAGCTCTCTCTTGCTACCTTATTCTTGGTTGGATTAAACCAATCACCTTTTCTTTCTTTTTCCCCTTGGTAAGTTCAAGGTAGCACCATTTTGTCACTGGTCATCCTTAAAGTGGAGGGTTGTTGATTCTTGAGTAGGAGAAGGCCTTGGTCTGGTCTGTGCTTTAGGAATATTGATTTATCGGTGACATAGGTGGTTTGGAGAAGGAAGGGGTTGAATATAAGGAAACCAGTTGGGAAGTTCTTATAATAGGCAGAAGGTGATGAAGACCTATGGTGTAAAGAGATGGATGCAAGAGATTTTGAGGATGTGGAACTGGCCAGATTGAGCAACTAATCTGAGGGTGTTGGAGCTGAAAAAGAATGAAGTGTCCAAGGTGATTGAGAGATTGTGAAATTGGATGACTGGAAGACTGTTGGTGCCTTAAATATAAATGCGGAAGATGGAAGAAGGCATGAGTTTGAGGAGGAAAGACCAGAATTTCTGTTTTGGACAGATGATGAATGTGAGGAGCCCATGAGACATTTAGGTATAATCACTCGGTAGGTAGTTGGAGATAGGTTAGGAAAGAAAGGAGGAATTGCAGTTGCTTGCAAAAAGATGATACTTGGAAAGTTAAATCCATGAAATATGATGAAATCACCAAGAGAGAGAAGGCAGAGTGCAGGCCTAGGACAGACCTTAGCAGAGTATGTGGGGTGGAGCATATTGATAGTGACACTCAAAAGAAACCAAAAAAGAATTAGCCTGGAAGGTAGAAAGAGAACCATGATAGAATCGTGGCATGAAAATCTAGGGAGGAGAAAATATCTAGAATAATGGAATAGTCAATGGTGTCAAACATGGAGAGAGGTCAAGAAGGATAAGGATTAAGAAACAGTAAGGACATCTTTGGGGATCTCAAAGTCTAGTGGGGACAGAAGTCAGATTTCAAAATGTTGAGATGTGTAAAGGATAAATTTAGCGTTGTGACCTAAACTATATTAGTTATTTGTCTTATGGGATATCCATATAAATGTCATATGGGATATCCAAATAAAATACCCAAGACAGATGGAAATTTATGGTGATTTAATTAATATAGTGGAAAGAAATTAAGAAGAAGGGAGAAGGAAAGATTGTAGGATTTCTCCTGCCTGGCTTGTGCCGGGGGGAAGATCAGGGGCTTTAGGAAGATACGGTTTTTGGAGAGCAAAGGAGCAAGGAATCAGCCTGAACTCCAAGAGGGCTCAGCCAAGATGCCTGAACCTGAATTAGCTCAAGGGCAAACTCACCGCCCAAACCCAGACAATCAGCTCCACCATGTCAAGATGTCGGAACACTTAGCACACTGCCAACCAGAGCCACATCTCCTGGGGAAAAAAGACAGATGAGAGGAAGCCTCGTGGAAAAAAACCTAGACAATTCTACCTCCCTTTCCTGCATCTCCTCTGCACCAATCATAGCCTAAGCTTAGCCCAGGGGGCTGTCAGCTATTTCTGATTTGTCAGTTTCTCTATCAAAGGCCATCCTCCTAAACACTCAATCTTCAAGCATGTTTACAGACATTCCCGATTTTGTTCGACAAAGAAGGGTGGAATAATGCAAACTTCCTAAGACATCCCTGATTTTATTAGACTAAGCATCTTCATTGTTACAAATTAGGAGATAGATAAATCCAATCTTCACAGATGTTAGTGGCAGGTGAGAAAGTGGAGTCCATGAATGTAGACACCTTTTTCTGGGTGTTTGACTATGAAAAGGAAGAGAACTATAAGATGATAGCTTATAGAAATGACATTTAGTGAAAGGATTTTTTAAGCTCTGATGATGGTAATAGGAAGCAAGAAAGGAGCCAGTAGATGAGGAGAAGGTGAATGAATGACACTGTGTAGGGGTGGCATGATAATCAAAGGAAGAAGATCCTTGAGGAGTCAGGAGGAGATGAGATCAAGACATCAAGGCTGGTGTTGGCAAGGAGCAAAGGGGAGAGGATAAGGTAAAAAAAAGCTAACAAAATCCAGTGCTGCATTAAGAAAGGCATAGCTCCCAGAAATGGGTTCATCATTCTAATGTAACTTGCCCTCATGAGATACGTATGGACTATTGTGAATGGTTATGGGTTCTACAGTTTAGGACATTGATCAGCTAAAGACAAAAAAATAAAATAAAATAAAAAACCATCCTGAGAATGGCAACCAGTATAGTGAGGGATCTTGAGTCCATGCCATTTGAAAACTGCTTGAGAACGTTTGGGATATTCAGCCTAAAGAAGAAAGCATTCACATGGGACATGAGAACTGTTCTCTCTCCTTCAAGTATTTTGTGGGAATGTCACATGGAACATGAATTGAGCTTATTTTGCTTGACTCCAGTGGGCAGAACTTGGAATAATGGGTGGAACAAAGACGTGTATTCAGGAATAAAAGGAATAAATTACTAACGATTAAGATTATCATGATTTAAAATGAGATTCTGGGAATTTGTGGAAGTGGGTGGAGGGGACAGGCTGGTTCAAATGTTCCCCTTCGTTGGAGGTCTTTGCACAGTGACTAGATGTCTGCTTCCCGGGTGTGTGGCTGTAGAAATTCATTTTGGGGTATGGGTTGACTCCAGATATCTCTTCCAACTCTAAAATGTTGGTGACTATATTCATCCCCATTAAATTGCATTTGAGAAGATTCAATCCAATATTCTAGTCCATTAGGCTACTTTTTTTTTAATATTATTTTATTTGGTCGTTTTCATACATTATTCACTGGAAACAAAGATCGTTTTCTTTTCCTCCCCTCCCCTCCCCCCCCCCCTCCGCCTTTCCCTCTCCCATAGCCGACGCATGATTCCACTGGTTATCACATGTGTTCTTGACTCGAACCCATTTCCCTGTTGTTGGAGTTTGCATTATAGTGTTCATTTAGAGTCTCTCCTCAGTCTTATCTCCTCCAACCCTGTAGTCAAGCAGTTGCTTTTCATTGGTGTTTTTACTCCCACAGTTTATCCTCTGCTTGTGGGTAGTATTTTTTTTTTAGATCCCTGCAGATTGTTCAGGGAAATTGCATTGATACTAATGGAGAAGTCCATCACCTTCGATTGTACCACAGTGTATCAGTCTCTGTGTATAATGTTTTCCTGGTTCTGCTCCTTTCGCTCTGCATCACTTCCTGGAGGTTGTTCCAGTCTCCATGGAATTCCTCCACTTTATTATTCCTTTTAGCACAATAGTATTCCATCACCAACATATACCACAATTTGCTCAGCCATTCCCCAATTGAAGGGCATCCCCTTATTTTCCAATTTTTGGCCACCACAAAGAGCGCAGCTATGAATATTCTTGTACAAGTCTTTTTGTCCATTATCTCTTTGGGGTACAAGCCCAGCAGTGCTATGGCTGGATCAAAGGGCAGACAGTCTTTTATCGCCCTTTGGGCATAGTTCCAAATTGCCCTCCAGAATGGTTGGATCAATTCACAACTCCACCAGCAATGAATTAATGTCCCCACTTTGCCACATCCCCGCCAGCATTCATTACTTTGCATAGCTGTCATGTTAGCCAATCTGCTAGGTGTGAGGTGATACCTCAGAGTTGTTTTGATTTGCATCTCTCTGATTATAAGAGAAGTAGAGCACTTTTTCATGTGCTTATTAATAGTTTTGATTTCTTTGGCTGAGAATTGCCTGTTCATGTCCCTTGCCCATTTGTCAATTGGAGAATGGCTTGATTTTTTGTACAATTGATTTAGTTCTTTATAAATTTGAGTAATTAAACCTTTGTCAGAGGTTTCTATGAAGATTGTTTCCCAATTTGTTGCTACCCTTCTGATTTTGGTTACATTGGTTTTGTTTGTACAAAAACTTTTTAATTTGATGTAATCCAGATTATTTATTTTGCATTTTGTAACTCTTTCTAATTCTTGCTTGGTTTTGAAGTATTTCCCTTCCCAAAGGTCTGACATGTATACTATTCTGTGTTCGCCTAATTTTCTTATAGTTTCCTTCTTTATGTTCAAGTCATTCATCCATTTTGAATTTATCTTGGTGTAGGGTGTGAGGTGTTGATCTAAGCCTAATCTTTCCCACACTGTCCTCCAATTTTCCCAACAGTTTTTATGAAATAGTGGATTTTTGTCCCAAAAGCTGGGATCTTTGGGTTTGTCATATACTGTCTTGCTGAGGTTGCTTGCCCCCAGTCTATTCCACTGATCCTCCTTTCTGTCTCTTAGCCAGTACCAAATTGTTTTGATGACCGCTGCTTTGTAATATAGTCTGAGATCTGGGACTGCAAGACCCCCTTCCTTTGTATTTTTTTTCATTAATTCCCTGGATATCCTTGATCTTTTGTTCTTCCATTAGGCTACTTTTGAACTGTGACTGTCATCTGGAGCATTAGCTCTCCCCTTCCAGTTTGATGTCATCCCAAAATGTGATAAGTACACCACAGCTCGTGGTCTTTGCCTTGTGGGATTTGCAGTCAAAGGACAGGAGTTCAAATCCTAGCTCTCCTCCTCTGAACGACCTTGAGCACTTCACCTCTCTGGGATTTCATTTACTTCCTTCTTTCTTTCTTTCTTTCTTTCTTTCTTTCTTTCTTTCTTTCTTTCTTTCTTTCTTTCTTTCTTTCTTTCTTAGTCAATACTGTATATTGGTTCCAAGGTAGAAGAGGGTAAGGACTAGGCAATGGGGGTCAAGTGACTTGCCCATGTTCACACAGCTGGGAAGTGTCTGAGGCCACATTTGAACCCAGGACCTCCCATCTCTAGGCCTGGCTCTCAATCCACTGAGCTACCCAGTTGCCCCCCATTTCCCTATTTCTAAAGGGAGGAAGTTAGACCAGACAACCTGGGAGATCCCTTTCCAAATCTCCAAATCTATGACTCTATGAACCATTAATACCTTTATCAGAATCACGGAAAAAAGAAATAGTAGAAAACCAACCCCAAATCCAAATTCAACTCGAGACTTTCTTCTTGGTTGACTTTGAGCCAATGAGAACCACCCTTTGGGTCATCTCTGGGGAGACACGCAATTGTCATCGGATGGATGGAAACAAAAATGTGAAGTAACTTATGGCTACCCCAAAGATTAAGTATTAATTGTCAACTAATCAAAAGGATTTTACCACATCCAAGACTAAATTGCACATGTCATTTCCACATGCAGAGCTCATTTTTTAGGAAGGGAAAGCCTCAAGGATCTTTAAAAAGCAAACAAAAACAACACAGGATGTTCTCTTGGGTCTTAAGATAAAGAAAAGTGGCATTTTGAGGCAGTCACAAATTCCTCCACGGCAAACGGCTATCTGCTAGCCTGACCAAATCTACCAGGTGCCAGTGGCAGTGCCAATGGCCTGGGGAAGGGTTGTGGGCAGATCCTCAGGCTCAACTAACTCAAACAAGGACTCACATGGTAGGACCAGTCCTCTTTGGCAGTGGAATTTCCAAGCTGAAAGGATGGGAACTGTTTTCTGTGATATGGATGCCGCTTATTCCCAGTGAAGGACAAATTTGTAACTTCCCCTTGCCACCACTATGTCCTCCAACACCCCAATCAGAAGATTATTTTTTAAACCCTTAATTTCTGTTTTAGAATCAATACTGTGTATTGGCTCCAAGGCAGAAGAGTGGTAAGAGCTAGGCAATGGGGGTCAAGTGACTTGCCCACAGTCACACAGCTGGGAAGTGTCTGAGGCCAGATTTGAACCTAGGACCTCCCATCTCTAGGCCTGGCTCTCAATCCACTGAGCCACCCAGCTGCCCTCCCCCCTCTTCCACATTCTAACACAAATGCAGGTATCTAATAAATGTGGGCCAAAGGTAAAAAAAAAATAATAAAAACAATCCTTACTATTATTCTTTTAAGGGGAGGAACTCTCATCTAATACAGCAACCTCACACAGTTAAAGGGGGAGGAAAACTCCCCATATGGTAGTTTTAATTCCTTTTATTTAAAAGAAGAAATCTAAAAAAAAAATCTAAATGTAAAAAAAATACAAAAAAAAAACAATCACCCCAAAACCTTTCCTTTACCTCTAGTTCCAATTTTAACAAATTATGCTTCCTAACTAAATTGTTTGAGTTAAGCTCAAGTTGTTTATCTACAGTTGAAGGAGCACAAGAGCTGTTAACACCTACTTTTTTGCACTGTAGGACAAAGCACCAGTTGCTCTATGGTACTTAGTTATAACTCTGCTCTGGGAACTCTAGGTTTGGCATTTTTATTTTGAGATCATTTTTTGGAGGGGAAAAGGGGCCAGTATTTTCTTTTTTAATTAAAATTTTTATTTGTTTCTTTTTTGGCCAGCATTTTCACAGATATTTCTATCCCTCTTTCAGAGGCATCTCTTCTTCAGCAACCTGGTATGCTATAGATATAGTGCTGAGGCTCTAGTCAGGAAAACCTATCTTCCTAAATTCAAATCTAGCCTCAGACACTTACTAGTTGTGTAACCCTGGGCAAGTCATTTAACCCTGATTGGCTCTGTTTCCTTATTTGTAAAATGAGCTGGAGAAGGAAACAGGAAACCACTCCAGCATCTTTACCAGAAACCCCAAAGCAGGTCTGACCAAGAGTCAGACACAACTGAAAAATGATTCGGTTGCTATATATTTTGTTTTCCCTTCTAGAGTGTAAGCCCCTTGAGGACAGGCACTATTTCATTTCTTCCTTTGTAACCTCAGCACCCAGTACATCTCCTGACACATAGAATTTATTTAGTAATAACAAATCAATATTATTATATTAATACTTATATTTATTATACTGATTATTAATTATTGATGCATATTTAATAATTAAATTAAAATAATAATAATTAAATGATTCTCACTTTTCAGCTAGAAGAACAGAGAGGAGAGGGGAAAGTTGAGGCAGAGGAGCAAGTAGAACTAAGATTGAAGTGTCTGATCTCCCAGGTCAGAGCCCTGGAGGGCCAACAAATTCCTTCTTTCAAGAATGAAAAAGATAAGGGGGCAGCTGGGTATCTCAGTGGATTGAGAGCCAGGCCTAGAGATGGGAGGTCCTGGGTTCAAATGTGACCTCAGACACTTCCCAGCTGTGTGACCCTGAGCAAGTCACTTAACCCCTATTGCCTCCCCTTACCACTCTTCTGTCTTGGAACCAATACACAGTATTGATTCCAAGGTGGAAGGTAAAGGTTAAAAAAAAAAAAGAATGAAAGAGATAAGAAAAAAGTACAAAACAAGTTTCTTCCTCTTCAAAATGAGGAAGCTGCCCTGACTGGCCTCCAATTTCCCTTCTAGCTCGTATGCCCCATAAATGCAAGTGGTTAACCCAAGTTTTACCATCTGTGAGGCAGAATGCCAACATTAGCCAGAGCCAGAGACACAAAAACACACACAGTCGAGGGATGTGCAATGATTCACTGGGATGCCCTAATACAAGCGAGGCAGGATGACCTGGCTGAGTTCTCATCATCCTAGCCTAAAATTAGGGATGGCAAAATAGTGAAGGCAAGACTGAGTTTGGAAGGGTCCATTTATTCCTATGTTTTCTAGTGTTTTTTTTCTTTGTTTTAAATAAACCCTTACCTTTCGTCTAGGGATCAATACTGTGTATTGGTTCCAAGGCAAAAGAGTAGTAAGGGTTAAGCAATGGGGATTAAATGACTTGCCCAGGGTCACACAGCTAGGAAGTGTCCAAAGCCAAATTTGAACCCAGATCTCTAAACCTGACTCTCAATCCTCTCAGCCATTCAGATGTCCTCTATGATTGATTTTTTTTAGGTATCTGGATACAGGTTCCTCTTTTGTAGATGTAATGAAAGCATCACTGGGGCAATTCCAGTAGTGGATGAGATGACAAGCATATATGTATCACCTTCCTTTTCTCTTTTCTTTCCTACCTTTCTTTTCCTACCTGGTTTTGGTTTCCTCTATTAGATCTCTATATATTTAGAGCTTTTTATTTCACATAATTTGGAGAGTATAGATATTCAATATGGCAGCAGCCATTGAAAATATTCTTAATTCTTTCATTTTATCCATATTGTGTCTAGGCAATTATGGACAGCAGTCTTGATCTCTGATAATGCTTTGGGCCAGAATAGTTCTGTTGGACTTTGGGGAGTATTTTGAATCGTGATACCATAGATAGCACTGGAAGAGAACAGGAAACCATGGAGTCTCACTGCTTCACATTACAAATGAGGAAACTGAGGTTCAAGAAAGTTAATAATGTGTCCAGGGTCATACCGCTAGTAAATATTTGAGACCCGGCTTAAATTCAAGTCTAACCTTGCCCACTGCACCATCTAGCAGCCTTTGAAGTGTGTATTTGTAGTTCAAGGATGAGTTTACAAAGTTTAGTCAGCCTCTAGAATATAATTCTGGTCATTGTCCTTGTTACTAGTAATTGTAGCAATAGTTTACCAATATGCCAGCAATGTAAGAGTTAATCTCCCAGTACTAATACCTTTAGGGAAAAAAGAAGGACATGGTAGACCCATTGCCAGCTTGGACCAAAATGCAGATATCTAAATCTCCAGCATGATAATTAGAATCAGATGGTTTATTTTATTTTATTATTTTTTTAAGCAGCCCAGGGCGTTCTGGTTACCATAGGAACCCATACCCTTTGCTTTCTTTCTGATGTCATTCCTGGGCAGCATTGCAGTGTAGCTCAGCTGCCAGGTCACCCTTGCCACTAGAAGCTGGCCTGAAGGGAGAGAACTCTCTCTTGTCTTCTCTGGCCAGCTGCTGGAAAAGAGGCTGGAAAATGAAGAATGGCAATAGTCTGATTTGGTTTCCCTAGAGCAATTCTGTGAGGGGCATAGAATAAGTTTCATGATCCCCATTTTATAGATGAAGAAACCGAGTCTAACAATTAAAAGGCCTGGATTAAGGGAAGACATTTTGTAAATTGCAGTCAGGAGTCAAACCTAGGTTCTCTGTCAAAAATCAATTATCTTTCTTTCCACTATACCATACTGTCTCACCATGATTAATTGCTTTTAAAATGATGACAGAGTCATCAGGGGCTAGCTCCAGATTCACATGACTTGTCAAGGGTAAAACCCAAGTTTTCTGGCTAATAAATTATTGTTCTTTTCATTAGGTTCCATTGACCCGAGTCATAAGTGTTATTCTTGTGCTGTTCTAGAACAAAATCATCGTTATTTTTTCCCTAAGTAATCTAAAAGGCCTTGGAACCAGGGAAAATAAGCTTCCTTTATTCTATTCTAGTTCGGCCACTTATTACCCATGGATTCTTTGGGCCTTTGTTTCTTCATTTGTCAAATGAGGGAATTCGACTAGATAACCTTTAATATCCCTTCCCATTCCCAATTGATGATGCCGTGATCCTGTTTAGTCTACCAATCTGTGTATTTTGTTGTCCAACTCAAAAACCCTTTGCTTCCCCATCTATAAGATGAAACCAATGCATTTTTTAGTAAAGCAAGGAGTGTGAAAATGAGGGAATAACTGGGGAATATGAATATAATGGTATTTTTTTGTACAATAAGAAATGATGACAGAGAAGTATATGGAAGTCAGCAGAACAAAATAGGCAGAACCAAAAGAATAATATATACAGTTGACTACAATAATGCAAAGGAAAGGAACACTGAAAGGACATTTATTTCTGAGTAACTGAAAAACCAGTGTCAGCCCAAAGCAACAGATAGTGAAACTTGGCCTCCCACTTCTCAGTGGAGAGGAGGGATTTGGAGGCAAAGTGCTGCATTGTTTTTCCTTAATTATCTTATTCTTATATACCTTACAAGGAAGGATTTATTTTGATATGGGGGAAGGAGAGTGGTAAATCCAGAAATATTACAATGTGAAAAACAAAGGCATTAATAGAACTTTTTTTAATATAACTAATGTCTACCATGCAAATGGAAGGAAGATATGGGTAATTTGTTGTTGTTTACCTGCGGTACTCCTGATAGACAATATATGATTTATTCCAACTAATATCCTATACCAGTGATGGTGAATCTTTTAGAGATGGAGTGCTGGGTCCCATCCCTCCACCCCCTAGACTGAGCACTGTGCTGGCCCCACCATAGATCATGTGCTATGCCTCCTCCCCCCTTATCCCACACAGGGGAAGGAGGAAACATTCCCATTGGGCTGCTGGGAGGAGGAGTGGGTGATATGAAAAAATGTCCTCAGGCATAATGGAGAGGGGGAAAGGGAGTAGTCCCAGCACTCTGCTCCCCTCCAGCTCTGCCTCCTGTGAACTGCCCCCTGTGAACTCCCATTGAGCTGCTGGGCAGAGGGCAGATACTATGAAAAAAATGTCCTCAGGCATAGTAGAGAAGGTGAAAGGATCAGCTCCGCTTGAGTCCCTCTGCCTTTCCAGTAATGAACTCTGGATGGGAGGGGGAGGGTGGTCAAGTGCCCATAGAGAGTGCTCTGCATGTCATCTTTGGCACCCATGCCATAGGTTCACCATCACTGTCCTATACTATATCTCATGAAGCTTCAGATCCACAAAGTAAATAGTCACAGAAGTCCTCAATAGGCAGATGAATTAGATCATGTCTCTAGAATTCCCTAAACATCAGTTGGATATAAGTAAAATGAATCATTGATGTTAACACTAATGCTTATGGCATTAATGAGAAACATTCAGAGAACCTTGCTAACTCTTAGGAGTATTTTGCCAATTCAGTTAATGTACTGGGAACCTCAGAACTCAAATGCTCCCATTCATTCATTGTTCTCACACCAGACCTAAGGAAATCTGATGACTTAGAAGGGTGATCCCAAGAGCCAATCAGTTGGGCATTAGAACCTGGAGAACAGAGGGACAAATGGTCAGAGGTCCCTGGGTGCTCTGTCAGAAGGGAGGGGGGGGGCTCATAGATTTAGAGCTGAAAGCTCAAGGCCTTAGAAGTCATCCAGATCAATTCTCAGTGTATCTAGGTGGTATAGTGGACAGAGTAACAGGCTTGGAGCCAGGAAGACTCATCTTCCTAAGTTCAAATCCAACCTCAGACACATACTAGGTATATGATCCTGGGCAAGTCACTTAACTTTGCCTTAGTCTCCTCATCTATAAAATGAACTGAGGTATGAAATTGCAAACCCCTCTAGTATCTCTGCCAAGAAAAATCCTAAACAGAGTTATGAAGAGTCAGAAATGACTGAACAACCCTTTCATTTTACAACAGAGGAAACAGTCTCAGAGATATTATGTTCCTTGCCCCAGGTAACAGAGAAAGCAAATGACAGAGACAGTTTTCCAATCCAGAAATCTGATTTAATCTCTCTTCTCCAGGATTTAAGAGAGAACTGCTGTGGCCGGAATAAAAAATCATCTTGCTGCGTACCATCTGACTGGTCTGGACTAACAGGCGGGGGCTCCAGACTTGAAGTTCATTCATTCATCCCATTCAGCCATCATTTATTAGGCACCTGCTCTGAGGAAGGTGTACTGTCCACTTGATAGGGCCCACCAGAATTTCCTCTCCTTTGGTAGAACCTTCCCCATCACCAGTCCAGGGTCATCTCCCAAGCTCGTGGAGAGAGTTCTGGGAGAAAGCCTGGAGCAGAGGACTTCCCTTTAGATTCTGGCCTTGCCTTTTAAAGCGGAGGTCACAGAGTTGAGACTAACCCCATGGGCCTCTGGGTGGGGGAGGTGGGGGGGGGGGCGCGGGTGAGAAAACCTGACTCGGTCTAGGGGGCCTTTGAAACTTTCAAAGAGCCCTGAGGATTTCCGCAGGGATGCAAGGAAATGGGACTGGAGAGAAAAGAGCGGGGAATCTCCTTTTTCTCGGGCCGTGGGGGATCCCCCAGTGCCCATCCCTGCAGCAGGATGTGTAGCGGAGAGGAGGGCGGGGAGGAGCAGGGAGGCTTCCGAGAGGCAGCCCAGGGAGGGGGTGCAGGGTCGGCAGGCCGGGGAGGCGCTCAGGGAACAAAGGCCCACACAGGGGTCCTTGTTCGTCCTCCGCTCCCCGGAGGCGGGGTGGGTGGGGGGAGGTGGGGTGGGAACTAGGGCGCCAGGCTCGAGAAGGGGAGGAGGGGGGCGGGGGCCACGGGTCTGAGAAACTCCTTCCCTTCCCGGGTCTCCTCTTCCCCAGGCTGCTGTGGCCCCGGCTCCTGCTGCGCCCAGCCCGAACGCCAACTTTGCGAACCGTTCCCAAGTTGCCGGGCGCGAAAAGAGGTGGGGTGGGGGAGAGGGAAGGAAGAGGAGGAGGGATCCCCGGGCGCCTTGGAAGAGATTCAAGAATCCACCGCTCGGAGATAGAGCAGGAGCGGCCTGAGCCGGGAGCAAGACGCAGGGGCTGTTGCGGGACGGCCGGGCTCCGGCACCCCCTCGGAGCCCCGGACACATGGGACCCCGGCAAGGCGTCCGCTTCTCGGCTCCCCCGCCACCGCCGGCGCCTCCTCCCCCAGCCCGCTGATTGCCCAACCCGAGCTGGCCCCCAGGCCCGGGAGGTGCAAGCGGAGCCCAGGACGGAGAGGGCTAGAGGGCGCCAGGGCTCCGGGCGCAGGGGGCAGGCCCCGGGGGACCTTCTTTCTAGCGGGCGCCTAGAGGAGAAAGTTGCCAGCGGATGCTGGCCAGTCCCGCTTCCATCCATTCCCAGAGGACCAGCCAGACGGCCTTGGCCAGAAGAGGCAGAGCTGGGTAAAGCAGTTTTTCCTTCTTCCTCTCTCTTTCCTCTTTCTCTCTCTCTCTCTCTCTCCCTCCCTCCCTCCCAACCCTCTCCCCTCTCTCATCTCTCCCCTCCCCCCCCCTTTTCTTCCTTCCTTCTCTCTCTCTCTCTCCACGCCGGCTGCTGGTTCGGGTCTGGAAGGGGGGCCCTGGCTCCCCTGGACTCTCCTGGCAGTCCGAGGCGAGAGAGGCTGTCGCGG